>NC_062296.1:64756007-65059037 GCF_902655055.1 Lutra lutra | reverse complement strand
GCCTACGGTGCTGTTGACTCTTCAGAGGGGACAGAAATTCTCTGGTGATATATTTGCTTACAGAACATTAGCTGTTTACTTACCAAGAGATGTAAGGGGTGCGAAGATTATGCTCTCTGGCAGTTGAAGGTCAGTCGGAAGTGATGACCAAGAACCTGTGAACCCTTGGTCCAGATCAGTGGAAAACCATGATTTGTTTGATAATATATCCATTTCATGCTAATTTCCTAGGAATTGGGGGAGTATGTAAAGCCAGTTGGTTTTACTTTTACTGGCTTGGAATCTGGGTTTTGGAGAAAGGAGCCTGGATTCAATAACTGAGTGACTTTGGGCAAGTTACTTAACTTTTTGGGGTCTCGGGTTTTTTAACTTTTAAAATAGAGATAATAATACTACTTCCTTATAGGTGGTATGTGGATAAAAATGAGATAATGCATATAGAGTACTTACTTAACACAGTATTTGGCTTTGAGATACTTTTGGCTGCAAGCGACAGAGATCCTGAGTCAAAATGGCTGAAACAATTTAGGAAATGTATAATTTCGCATAGCCGGGTGAAGGAAGAGAGCTCCAGGTGGGAATCCAACCAGGGCTCTGGTCCTCATATATCTGCCATTCTCTGGACTTGGCTTTCCTCAGGTTGTCCCCCATAGAAACATGAGAGCTGCTGGTCCCAACTGGACCTGTGGGATTGCTTGTCCATGGCCAGTGAAGGAGAAAGAACAAACCACTCTCAAATATGGAGAGAAATTCCTTGCTTGACATCTCATGGAGCCAACCTAGGTTATTGCCCTCCTCCTGAATCAGTAACTGTTGCTAGAAAAAAGAGTGCTCCATGGCAACTGGCTTTAGCTTAGGTCTACAGATGGTCAATTGGGAGAAAAGAGAAATGGACTATAATGATTGATTCACGTGAGTCAGGATTCATCTTTGTTGCTGGAGGTAGGGCCCACCTTCTCCTAAGTTACATGGTATGGGTGGGGAAGTAGTGATTACTTGAATAAGAGCAAGATCATATTAGAAGAGGGGCAGCAGGGAATAAATTTGGTGAAGGCATTCAACAGGGATGACCACAGCAGACAGAGAGTAGGTGTTCAGTAATTGCTAGCTTTGCTGTTCTACTTTTGCAACCAAAAGGTGGGTTTTTTTTTGGTCATTCTTGGTGTTTTATGATAAGGCAACTGATGTCTGGCCCTCAGCCATGCCCTGAAAGACAAATTTGGGAACTCTGGGGTGACAAATGATTTACATTGAAAGCTTGTCTCACCTCTTCTTTTTTGGAAATTAATCTATCTGGAAAACAAATTCCAAGGCCCTGTGAAGACTTGGTTGGTCTAAACTCAATTCCTCATGTCAATGTCACCTTGAAAAGGCAAAGTTGATAATGCACAGCAACTTTTCCCTCCTTGGACCAAACTATATTTTCCTTCGAAAATATTATACTTCAACAGTTTTTGTACAAAACCTTGGCAGTCTGTGGTAGACATGTATTGTTTCTGCCTACCTCCCTACCTTTCCCTCTTTTCCACCTGACAGAGCTTCCATTTCCTATGGGAAACTCATTCTATATGATTTGAATAAAGCTGACCTCATCTACACACACGCGCACGCACCAGGTCGGCCAATCAGAAAACACCATCTCTTCCTATGGAGAGAGTTATTAGCTCCAGGATGGGCACACAACTCAAGTCTAGCCATTCTCTCTCTCTCTCTCTTGAAAATTTAAACCTTGGGTTGAATGAATGAGTGTCAAAGGCCACAACTCAGTCTTTATATATAGGCCAGTGCCTGTGAAATATACTTCCTGCATTCTCTTTATTTACATCCAGACCTGACATGGTTTCCATCAGTCACAAGTTCCGATTGTCTTGATTATTTAGCTCTATGAACCTCCCAGAATTTCTGTAATAAAAACTGCTATGGGTTGAATTGTGTCTCCTGAAAATCCATATGTTGAAACTCTAACCTGTGGTGTGACTGTATTTGGAGATAGGGCTTTTAAGAGGTAATTATGGTTCAGAGAGGTCACAAGGGTGAGATCCTGATCAAATAGGACTGGTGGCCTTATAAGTAGGAGAGAGGAAGAGATATCTCAGCACACACACACACTGAGAAAAGATCCGTTGACCACACAGCATGAAGGCAGCCTTCAGGAAGCCAGGAAGGGAGTCCTGACCAGAACCAACTCTCCTGGCACCCTCATATCAAACTTCCAGCCTCCAGAACAGTGAGGGAGAAATTTATGTTGCCAAGGCCATCTACTCTTGTACTTTTTTATGGCAGCCTGAGCAAACTAAAACAAAGGTCATTTCCCCTCTTACATATCAATGTCTATTACTTGCCAACCAAATAAGTCCTCATTTTGTAGTAGCAAAACAGTTGGCCAAATTGTCACCCCCTGTGTCTTCAGATACAGACAGTATGCCTCTGCACACCAACTACCGGGCTTAGTAGGAAAATATCAGGATGTGGTAGTGTGGGGTCAACTTTTTGTAGTTCTCCCCAAGGTCCTATCAGAAAACCTATTCTATTTGGAAGCCAAAAAGGAATAGTGCATACCTCTGGCTGAAAAGCATGCTCCTGAGCCTTGGCAGGACTGAAAAAGTCCGATTTTCTGCCCCACACTGAAGTTAGAGCTCAGGAAGGCAAGGAGGTAGGAAGCACAGTGGAAGATAAAATTGGCCCCAGGAAGAGACCGCGGAAAATGGGAAATCCCTGGCTCCTTCCAAATACCTCCAGATGAGGACTCTTTGCCTGACATAGGTAATAATTATCCTCAGTGTAATGAGTCATTCACTCAAATTGAATGGACGCTTTGAACTTGGAAGTGAGGGACAGATTAACTGGGCTTCATAACCAGGCTGCTGTTTTCATTGCTGAAATACTGAGCCCCAAATGGAAGCTGTTAGATTAAGAATTAGGGGTTACCTGCCGCACACTGAGACCAATTATGACACAAAAGAAGCCACAGGGCTGGGGTAGGGGTTCAAGCACCAGAACTCAACAAGGCCTTCGGATTTGATTGGAGTCACCTCTAGGTCCGTGGGGTCGCCTACTTAAGTACTGTTTTGGAGGGGAATGGAGGCAAGCTGTAGGTACAATTTAATTTTTTAAATGTGCTCTGAAATCCAGGGGCTCGTGTGAGGGGTAGTGATTTATCATTAAGGATTTAGAATTTTTTTTTAAGATTTTATTTATTTGACACAGAGACAGACAGCAAGAGAGGGAACACAAGTTGGAGGAAGTGGGAGAAGGAGAAGCAGGCTTCCCACTGAGCAGGGAGCCTGTTGTGGGGCTCGATCCCTGGACCCTGGGATCATGACCTGAGCTGAAGGCAGACACTTAGCGACTGAGCCACCCAAGAGCCCCGGTCAGTGAGGATATAGATTGATGGGTACGGAAGTTGTCCTTATGTACATGTTTCCTGTCCAGTAAGTAGGGGTGAAACTTCTTCAGAGTGTCCCGGCCCCATGTCTTCCCATGTCAGACCCAGGAACTATCCTTTGCGCTGTTTATTGCCAAATGTGTCATTCCTGGATAATTTCTTATCTCTCACAACAAGGAAAAGGTAACACTCCTGTTATTACTCACAATGCTGTAGCTCTTTGGAACCTGTTTGCATTGAAACTGGACAGATCTTTTTGCCTTTCCAGCTCCCTCATATGACGTTATGCAAAGCTGGTTATGTCACCCAGCCTTTGGCCTCACCCAGAGCACCACTGTGAACACTGGCAGAAAGGCCAGTGACTCTCAAAGGTCCCTCCTGTGTCTCACTGATGACCATCACAGATGCCCATCTTCCTGAGTATATAAGAAAATGCAAATGATAATCCGTTGTCCAGTCACCTGAAACTTACCATTTGAAATTTTATAGTTCGAACGCCTCTTCCACTCCTATCTTCCTTTGGTCTCATCTCTGTAAGCCGTCGTCATTGCCTTTCTAGAATGTGATCTCTTATGACACTGCCTCACCCCTGCTTTTCACACATCACTGCCAGCGGGGAGCATAGGTGAGGGACCCATGGGCAGAGGGAGAAGAGTCTTGTGCATGCAAGAGAATTCTGTCCCTTACCCTGCATAGCTTGAGACAAGCCTAGGAGAGCATCACATTGCGTTGACTGAAGGTGAAAGAGGACAGAGATCAGAGAGGTCCATTGATGTTGTAGAGCAACAGTCCAGGGAGCCTTCCTGGTTGGAGGACATAGAAAATATTTGGGTAGGTGCTTCAGGTGACCAGGACCCACTCAGAACTAGGGTAGCAAGATGAGAGGCTGTGCCCACAAAATATTCTGGGCCAGTTCAGGCATTGGAGGGGAAAGCACTCCAAAGTGCTTTGGAAAATCTCAAGGAAAACACTCCAAAGCTGGGGTCCCTTGAAGCACTAAGATCAGAGGAGGGGTCCTGCTTGCCCAGGTCTAAGGCCCACACACTGGCTTTGATTACTAACCAAATCTCTCATTGAAAAGATCCAATGTCTGGCTATTAATTAAGAGTTTTAATGACACTGGATCGCTGAAGTATGCACCAAGCCTGGGAAGCAGTGCTCTATGACTGTTCAGTTCCTAGGTAATCCCAAGCCCCTCTAAGTGTTCTGACAGGTACAGAGCTGCCAAATGGATATATCATCTAGAATTGAATTGTTTCTTATGCCCTCTTTAGGGAAGTCCGAGAGAGAGAGAGAGAGAGAGAGAGAATGAATATGAATGTGTGTGCGTGTTGTCCTGGCAAGCATTGAGAATGATTGAGAATTGCATTTCTATGTAGTGGGTAGTAAAGTGTCTATTGTTTTTGTTTTTATTGATGAAGAAATGAAGACACAGTGATTATTTAATCCTCCCACTGTCGCATGCATAGAAAGTGACAAAGCCAGGATGTGATCTATTTCATCCCCAAGCCCATATTCTACATGAACTCAAATAGGACAATGAGACAATAGAAACATCCTTTAGCACCTGGGCTCCCCAAATTCACCCGGTGCTTTGCCTGGAGGGTGGGAGGTGAGTGGACGGAGCACAGCGAGAAATTTTCTTGCTTGGGGATGTGTTCACCATCCCAATCCTTCTTCCCTTCTGACTTTCTCCCCTTGGCCTTGTACTGGGCAGCCTGATCTTACTGCATTGTGCTGCCTGATGTCTGAGGGCTTTGGGAGCCTAGGCTCTGTGGTCTTTATAGCCATCCTCTCAAAAAATAAAATGCATTTCTCTAGGTATTCACTCCATCATTTCTGCCTTAGGTCAATAAATGTGCTAGTTGAAATGGAGGATCCCTTTGAGAACCTGGGGATTTCTTCCCTTTTTTGGTTCATTTCTTCTGTTCTCCCTCCCCCTCTCCCTTCCTCCACTCCTTCCTTCCTTCCTTCCTTCCTTCCTTCCTTCTTTCTTGCCTGCCTGTCTTCCTTCCTTCCTTCCTTCCTTCCTTCCTCCCAAGCTGTGTACTTATTTATTTTTTCATTATGTCTAATCAGATATCTCTGTGTGTTTGCACTGGGAGCACAGTGAGCACAGCCCTTGTTAGCTCAGTCTCCCGAGTTATTGAAACGCTGCCTATCTTTCTTATGCCAACCTTCCGCCCGGTTTTGGATGATTCGCTCAGACTGCCTTCATTCTGAACTGAAGGAAACCCGGATGCTGGGGGTTACCGATGTGACCACACAGTGAGTTTGGAGAGGAGGGGTTACATCGGCCTGAGCCTGCCTGAGGACGGACTGGGGTCCGGAGATGGTGAGTCTTGTCCTGTCTCTGTCCCAAGAAGCATCGCGTCTATCAGATAAGTCTTCTCTGTCACGAGGAGCCCTAATTAATGCACATGCTGATTTGTTCTTCCCCGCTGAGGACTGCAGATTACTGCTTACTGGGTGCTACATATGTTATCTTGTACATATCTTTAATAAAAATAACACCGGCTACAATTTACAGTGGCCTTACTGTGTTCCGGAGCCCTGTGCCAAGCCCTTTGCATTCATTATTTCATTCACCCTCCCATCACCCGATGAGGCCACGCTTGAGCCTTATTTCTCTCGCCGCATAGAGGAAGGAGCTGAGGCTCCAAGAATTTCAGTAAATTTCTCAAGGTCACACTGCTAGAAAGAGGTAGGGCGGGTTTCACACCAAGGTTTGTTTGATTTCATAGCACTTAACCACTTGCCACCGTGCTGTTATGTTTTAATGTTAAGGGGAAGTGAGAAATGTAATAATAGAACTTCGGCAAGGTGGCAATAAAAATGAGGTAGGGCTGTTGCATCCCTCTTACAACTACCCTTCCCTCAATCCCCTTGCCTTTACGTGCCAGAGGCGCTCAGAATACTGATGGGGCCAGGCCAGTGAGGAGGGCATGACTGGGGAAGCAGCAGGCTCCTGGGTCTGAGGTGGACCTAGCCAAGTGGGATGTGCTGTTCCTGCTCCGAGATCTACCAAGTAACTATCAGAGAGCTTTAGGGTTGTGCTAGGGAGGGGCCAGGGCAAGAGGATGGAGCCGAATGGGCTGGCAACCCCCGTGGCTCTGGAGGGCTAGGCACCAGCCAGCTCTGTGACCTTGGGCAAGTTCCTGAACCTCTCTGGGCTTGCTTCAGGGAGGTCAGGCTGTGTGGGGGGTTGGTTCAGGCTGTCTACAACACTCCGGTTTTAGGCAGGGCAAACAGAGAAGGCTGGGAAAGTTCCCAAGCCTGCCAGGCCCACAGTGACGCTTGCCCTTCCAAGGACTGTCCCTAAGAGTGTCCCAGGTGGGACCCAAATGGCCAGGCCTTCAGATTCCTGCCTTGCACACTCACCAGACGTGGCCACCCCAGAAAAGACATGACCTTGGCGAAGTAGCTCCCAGCCGCTCAGATAGACTCGGAAGGGCTGGTGTCTGAAGGCTGACTATGGAGCTGGACAGCAAGTCCTCTTCTGAAGGGGCAGTACCATCGAGCATTTACCACATGCCTGGAGTTTATAAATGACCGAGGGCATGGATAGAGGACCAACTCAGGCAACAGATTGTCCAGGGAGAAGTTCCCAGAGCTTGGCAAACGGAAGAGGGCCTTGCTGTGGGGAGAACTCAGGTTCTTGTAGAGAACCAATGGAAAAGTAGGACATCTGTGCCTCTTGCCACATTGCAGGGAGCACAGTACAGACCCACACAGGGAACTGAAGCCCAAGGTCAGAAACCTGCAGGAGGTGGGAGGTGGGTTCGTCGGGGGCCTGAAAGAGGAAAAAGCCAGGGCAAGTGGGCCTCACATCCTGACCAGCGTGAGGGCCCTGGGTGGGGGTCAGCTGTGTGGCACCTTGGTGAGCCTGAAGGTCTCAAGGCTGGACATAGGCCTCGTTAGGTAAAGACCCAATTAAATAGGTGTTAGGAGGGAGAATCCAAAAATATTCTATGGCCCCCGTAAGACGGCTCTAAATTAAAAAAAAAAAAAAAGCCAACTTCTAAAATCAGAAAGTTCTCTCGCTTCCTATTCAGTGTGTCTCCTTACCAACCTGCCTCTCCAGTGTCTGTTCGTCTGCAGTCTTTTACACCATGACCTTAGCCACTGTGATGATCCCAGCACCTTAACATGGCCCGTTCTTAGTGAATGTGTTCAGTGGGAAGAGGGGCTAAGGGCTTCCCATCATGGCCCCCTTAGAAATTTGGAGATGCCAGCTGAGGCATGTTAGGAAGGGCTCTGAATACCCAGGCAAGGAAGATGGGCTTCCTTTAGCAGGAACTGGGGAGTTGCTGAGGACTTGGTGACAGAGAGAGTGATAAAGAGAATTAGACCAGTCCTGGAGCAGGACGCATGTGCTCATGGTGTTCTAGATATTCCAGAAAAATGGGAGGCCGGAGATGGACACGTAAAGCCCTCAGGTTTATTGTCTTAGTCCGGATAAAGGAGAGGGGCCTGAGCTGAGGGGTGGGGTGGCAGTAGGGAGAAAGATGGGGTCAGAGACACGTTGCAAGATCCCCATGTTCCTGAACTTGCCACCAAGGAGAGTGGTGGCCCTGGCTAACAGCCAGAGGGGGGTCTGTGGGAGGAGCTGGCTGGGAGGTAAGGGAGCTGGAGAGAGGGGGTGGGCATTTCTCTCAGTTACGAGATTCTGAGGGGAGAATGATGGGATTTTTGATGCATAAGCTACATCCAGTGGCCCAGAAGCCGCCCCTGAGATAAGGATTTGTGTGTAAGTGTTTCTGCAAGGAGGCGACATGCAGGGCCCGAGGGGAAGCAGGAAAAGAAATGCACCAGAAGAGAAGGAGACACACAGGGCCCACACAGGCCTGGCCTGGCCTCACCTGCAAGACAGCTCTGGAGGGTGACTGCGGCTGGCATGGCCCAGCAAGGGGAGCTGGGCTTTCACACCCCTGTCCCCCGCAGCCAACGACCATGAGAACTCTGGGGGTGGGTGATCTCCAGGCCCAGCCAGTTGCCTGTGCGGGTGTGCAAAGTGGCTCCCTTCCTATAGCCTGAGGACTGGCATCCCAGAGCAAAGCCCGAGTGCGAAGTCAAAGCAGGGTGCCAGGAACCGAGTGTGCACACGAAGTGGCGAGAGGGACCCCAGGGCCATGGGGTGGGGCACCAACATGGTCTGCCGTCGCTGGGAGCCCGGCCTTGAGAAAGAACAGTGGCTTGCCAGCGACCATTCTGGCCAGACTGATCGTTGTCCTCCCAGCCATCTGCTGCTTCAAGGAACAGCATGGAAGCCTGGGACGGGGTCTGTGGCAGATTTCACCTCACATTCTCCTTTTTACATAGAAATGGGGAGCCAGGAAGCAGATTTCTTCATGCCCAAGCTCCCAACAGGCTGCAACGTGTCCTGGGTGCTGGCACGTCCTTGCTACTCTGGCTGGGGGGTGGGGGGGTGGGTGAGTGGGCATCCGGCCCTGCGGAGGCCTCTGAGCTCCGGCTCATTAGCCATCCCAATGCCGGGGCTTCCGAGCAGGCAACCAGTGCCACAGCCTTGTGACAGCTCTCTCTAAGGCGTTCCCTTGTCAGCAGGCAGGACACTGGCCTCGAACACCCTAGCGGATGTTCCATGCCTGTTAGGACTTGCTGGAAGATTCCAGAAACTGCAGGACACAGGTGCCACCATCACATGTGCATTGCGTGGGCCTGGAGCGCACCGAACGGGAATCGCAAAGTGATTTAAGCTAGGCCTCTGGGGTTGGGGAAGGGGAGGGAGGCCAGCTCCTTCCCTGCAAGGAAGGAAACAACGCTGAAAGCCAGGGAATTCAGAGCAAGACTGAAGAGCCTCCTTCTCAGACCCCCGCCAGGGTTTGGGCCTGTGCCTTGGTGCAGCGTGCCAGGCACAGGCCAGAGGCCCGGGGAAGTGCACTCCGAAACAAAGGCATTGGTGAGGATTCTGCTCCTGCCTCTGGCTGCCTTCTGTTCTGATGGGGCCTTGTCGAGCCCGTAGGAGTTGTTAAATACTTTGAGGCCCATCCCTGCCTATATCCACCCCTTTTTCCATCCCCATGGCCTCTCTGCTGTTCCGTCCACTTGTCCCTGCGCCCCTCACCCCAAGAGAGGCAGGCAGGCAGTCTGGCCTGGCTTTACCCTCAGCTTCCCAGCAGTGAACAGGAAAACAGTAGGCAGTCGGGAGTTGTGGTCTTTGCCCAGAAGCCTTGCCACCACGTCTCTGTCCCCGCCACCTTCCTGTGGGAGAGCCCAGCGCCATGTGCTCTGTGGCGGCCCCCTTGGTGGGGTTAGCCCCGAGCTGAGTCGAGAAGGTGGCACCTTCTCCCTGAGTGGACCACACCGCTGTCTCTGCACCCCCGCTCAGCCCCCCTCTCCGGGTTTGCTCAGGTTTGGCATCTTTCCAATCCCACAGGAATTTGGCTGATAAATGAATTCATACTCAAAGGTTATTGACTTAATTTGTCACCCCCATCCAGGAGCTATTTGCACTGAAAAGAGATCCACCAGGGAGAAGGCAATGTTTAACTGCAAAGAATGCCTTTGGAAGGGGTGGTAGGGCGGGGGCGGGGGGGGGGGGAGCCGCCCTCTGCGGATCACCACCCAGGTGACACTTCCGGCACATTCTAGCTGCAGGCATGTCCCCATTTCAGGGGGCTCTGGAATGGCCTGGGATGCTTGGGGTGACTGCAGACCCTGGGGCCCCAGGGATTTGACTTAGCGGGCCTGCTTGGGGCCCGGGACTGTGCATTTTCACCTGCTTTCCATTTTTCTGATGGAAGACGTCTGGGGACCGCAGTTTGAAAAATTCTTGGGGTATTACCCTGCTCGGGCTGCGGTAAACTCTGCGTGGCTCAAACAGCAGCCATTGATTCTGTTCTGTTTGTTCAGTTTTAGAGGCCGGGAATCCAAGATCAAAGTGTGGGCAGGTTTGGTGTCGGCCTCGGCGTGGAGACGACTGCAGCTCCCTGTGTCTTCGCCAGCCAAGTGCTCTGCCCCCTTAAGCACCACCGACCCCTGCCACTGGCCACCCTCATCTCTCTGTGTGTCCAAATGCCTCGTTCTTAGAAGGACACGGGTCAGATTGGATTAAACCCACCCTAAGGGCCTCATTTTACTTTAATCACCTCTTTAAAGGCCCGTCTCCAAAGGCCGTCACCTTCTGAGGTCCTGGCAGTTAGGGCATCAACACCCAGACGCGGGGGAGGGATCCGTTTCAGCCCAGAGCGAGCGTGTCAGAACAGCAATAATTAAGGCATTTTTGAAGTGGTTCCCAAGTTCACTCATCTTTTCGGTTTACGGCAAGAGAAAAGATACCCAGGTTTGAGGGGTTGGTGCAGAAGCCCCCACAACCTGTAGCTGAACCAGAGGCAACGGGGCCTCGGACAGCGCCCCCTGTGGGCACCACCCGCCTCCGTTGCGGCAAACGCCTGGGCTCAGCCCTCTGCAGCGCCTATCCTGTCGTTCTTCTTCCTGGGTTCAGGAACAGACTTTCTCCTCTCCGGCTCCACGAGAGAGAAGTCTCCGGCACAGGCACCAGCGTGGCCACCCGAGGCAGCCCTTCCTTCTGCCTCCTAGGGTGCTGCTTTCTCCAGAAAGAAGCCAGGACCCTTCACCCTCCCCATTCATCATCACCCTGGGCAATCTAATTACAGCCTTGTCTTTAAAGAGGAACTCATTTACAATGGAGACTTATTCCTTATGAAAATGTAACATCTTGAACTATGTTTTTCTGGCCCCCTTTTCAAAAATAAAAAAAGAAATTAATTAATTTCCTTGCACACGGGAAAAACTCATGAGGTCTTGCCGGTTGTGCGAGGAAATGATTCTCTCTTCTCTTCTCTTCTCTCTCTCTCTCTCTCTCTCTCTCTCTCTCCCGGCCTCCCGCTGTGTGACAGTGAAATGCTAAAATGATTTTGGCAGGAGAATATTCTCAAAGGCTGTTTTTATTTCAGCAGCAGAAGAGTATCTCTGAACACAGGCTGCACCTCGGCCCTGTGGGGCTGTTTCTAATTGCACGAGGTGAGTTGCAGAAATCCTTCCCCCAGACGGGTGGGGAGAAAGCGGCAAGACACCTAAGAAAGAAAATCGTGTCTGCCACACTCAGCGCTCACCACTTAAAGGAGTTAACTTGTTGGGACAAAATATTTCTATGGGTGCGCAAACTATGCATGAGAATAATGAGGCTGACCCCTTCCTTTACGCTTTCCAATCACTGGGCTTTGTTGCTTCTCTCTCTAATCACAACATGCTATGTTCCTCCTTGCTCACACCTCTGTCAGCAAGACTGGCTGAGAATACTTTAGATTATCACCTTCTCATTTTCAGTGTGAAATAATTGCCCAAGGATGGAAACTGACAAACAAGAATGTGGATTTCGGAAAGCAGCCCACTCGGTATTTAGGATGGCCTGCGTAGAAGGGAGACAGGTGCACTTACGTGTCACCACCTTCCCCCGTCCTCACACTTGCCCCTTTAAAAAGTAAGCTGTGCTCTCGAAGACCTGGATTGATTCAAAATATGGAAGATAGTAGGGGGACTGACATGTTTAATTAAAGTCCTATCTGATGCTGCAGTATAAGGGCAAAAGGTTGTGTGGGGAAGTCTTGTGGGTTTTGCTCTTGGTGCCGCCACTGATGGGCTGTGTGGCCTTGGGCAAATGAACTAAACTCTCTGTGCCTCTCTATTTCCATCTATACAAATGAGACCATAATAGCAATGCTTTATGAGGTGGCGAGGGCTGATTTGGTAATAGAGAGTCCTCAGGACCATGACTGGCATACAGCAGGCGCTCAACCAATATCAGCTATTCTTACTTATGCCCTCAGAAAAGAAAGAGCAGATGCCTTCTTTCCCTCCTTCAGAAATATTTAGTAAGCGCTGTGCTCTGGCATCAGGAAAAGTAATCAAGGGCCCTGTCCTCAAGGAGCTCAAGTTTGGTGCACGTGTAAACAACCAGCTATAACACTGCATAAGACAAATTTGAATAAATGCCAAGTAAGGATAACAGTCCCATCAGATGGGGCCCAGGAGAGGAGCCACGCTTACTTTGGAGTAGAAGATCATAGATGGCATCACGAAGGAAGTGGCCTTTGAGCTGGACCTTGCTAGGATAAAAGGTCTCCGTAAGTAGAGAACAAAAGAAAGACGTTCCAGAGGGCAGTACATGACACCTCCAGAGAAAGGCGAGGATGTCCATGATGTTGAGACAAAGGAACCAAGGGGACCGGGCACCAGACAGGTAGTCGGAGACTTCATCTGTCCTGCAGCAACCTGGCATCCTGACTTTTTTTTCCAGGTGAAAGAACTGGAAATGAAATGGCTGTGTGACGTGTTCCCCCTCTTTTTCCCCCCTGAAAGACTTTGGGGGGAAAATTGTAATGAGCAAAGTCTCACAGCTACTAACTCTAATTTAGCAGCAAGACCCTACCCTCCCCGCCCCAATTCTGTCCATACAGGTCATTTATTACACCCAGAGAAATCTTTGTAGTCCCCCACAAAAGTGCAGCTACCTCTGGGGTACAACGCGGCTGCTACTTAACTGTCACGTAACATGACAATCGAGTGTCCTATTAGAGCTAAAATTTAATTGTGAAGACGGGTACCATATTTAACTGCAATCCTGGGGGGAATTTAGGTTGACAGGCTGTAATTACCCAAACTGGAACCTGGCCAGGACACACCTACTCTTTGCCAAAAGAGCTATGGGGGTTTCAAGGACCGCAGGACGCCCGGAGCTGCAGAATCTTTGGGGTGGGCAATCCGCGCTTGCGGCCCCACAGCGCCCCCTAACAGAGCTCAGGGCAAGCGCAGGAGCTCCGGGGAGCCGGCCTTTTCTGAGCACACAGCCCCCCCCCCCCCCCCCCCCCCCCGCTGTGCTTTGCAGCCTACCCCCAAGCCCTTCCCTGCCTCCACCTGGCTCCCATCCATCACGGGTTATCAGAAACTTTCCATTTAAGGTTGCGTGGCTGTGGGTCCTGCAGTCGGATTCTCGCTGGGTCTTATCTGTGTCTGTCTGTCTGGTTGGCCTTCTCGGTGTGTCTCTGCCCAGGTCCTGCTGTTTCTCTCTTATCATGATGGAAGTGCTTGTCCTGATAAAATAATTACCCACCAGAGCACAGTGGTTCTGATCACCAGCTGCTGTTTCTACATAGAGATCAATTAGAGACATCTTTTCGCAGGGGAAGTGGGCTGGTCAGGCCAGTTTACTAAAAATCCCATTAGGAGTCTTACTGTGAAATGCATTATATTCTGGCCTCACAATGCAGTTATTACCAGAAAAAAAAAAAATACAAATTGGGCCAAGAAGAGGTGGAAGTGTGGCTTGCTGATGTCACTGAAGGGTTAAAAGGGAGAAAGTTCTGGGCTGCAAGCAGCAGTGTGAATAAATGTGGTCTTAATTTAAGGTTATGGATTTTTTAAAAAGCCTTGCTTTTTGTCTTCACAAGCCTTGGCATTCATATCAGTTAAAAAATAATTTAGACAGAAAATAAATGTTGGAGCAAACTCAAATTATTATGTGCATTTTAAATAAACCTGTGTTTTCTGCCACAGACATAGCATATGAATAATAACATTAATAGTGATCACAATCATTCGTCAAGTGATGATCTTTTCTCTCCAACCTTCCAGGCCACTGGTTCCTGCCCCTGCTATTTAACACAGCCCAAGGCCCGTGTCCTTCGTGAGGGGGACTGACGATAACAGCCCCCACTCCCTCTGCAGGGGGGAAAGGTAGAAAAACCCAGGGTTCTGGTTCCAGCTCGGCCCTAATTAGCTGGGTGAATGTGGGTAAGTTGCTTCACACTTCTGGCCAGTTGTCAAAGGATGGAATGGTCTCTAAGGATGACCAGTGGAGCCCATGATGTATGAAATCAAAAGCAATACAGGAATGTCGCCTGGGAAAATTTTTTTCCCCTTTTAAAGATGAAAGGTCTGAAAAAAGACAGACTCAAATAGCAACTTCAACAAAGCAATTATTGAATAGAGCACCAGAGAAAGTTAGGTTAAGACTCTTTTTTTTTTTTTAATTTGCCGGACAGTTTTCTGCTGCGTTTCTAAGAGCACACACACATGCATACACACATAGGTACACTTCGGTCAAAGGCAAATCCACGTAAAATGCTCACTTTTCTGCCTCCCTGGAAAGAGGTTTTCACTGATCCACAAAGACAACAACATCATCGGGATATTATGACCTGTTTAATTCTTCTAGTAGTATAAAACTGTCCAGGTACTACCAGCAGAACAATAACAAGTAAGGTCAAACCTTAGGAAGTTGTCATTTCTATAGGCCAAAAAAGAGTTGAGTATAAGAAATTTCTTATGGCTCAAACTAATATTATATATATAGTATATATACATTACATATCAAAAGATATATATGTATTATTATGTTTGTGTACTTATATATGTATTATTATTTATCAAGTGGTATATATATGTATATGATATATAAACCATTATAAATTATATAATAATGATAATATAGCGGAGAGAACTGTGATTCTTCTATATTCTTATTTTTTTTAGTGAATACTTTCTCTGCAAAAGACTGGAACTTTCTTCATATTCCTATCCTAACACTTAGATCGAGATGGCATAAGACTTATTAACAGAACACACTTTGGTACTCCAGGTTACATTTCTAAACATGGGATCAGACCCTGACTTGGTCCCATAAGAATATCCCCAGGCTTTGATGCGCGCAAAGGTGACTCGGAGACACCGCAGGGATGTTGGCTCCCAGCAGAGGTGAAGGGTGCCCCGGGCACTTGGGGATAATGATCCCAGTGGAGCTGGGCCCAGCAAGACCTGTGCACAGCTTCACTCAGAGGTTTGAGTTCGAAATATGTATCGCCGAGGGGAGATGCTTTTTTAGCAGAGTTGAATGGCAATCATTTTTTATTAGTCATTTTAAAAATTAAAAAATACATGTATTATTCTACCCAATAATGATTTCAGGGACAGCAACTGTAATAGAATGTTCCAGGATATTTTCAAGAGAAAGAGATGAGGCCGGTAGTAGGGAAGCTTCCATGAAGGAAGTGAGTGGATTCCAAAATGAATAAGGAAATACTGATTCCAGAGAGAAACAATCGAATTTTGCACTGATTAAAAATTTCACTTCCTTATTTTATGTCCGTAGGTCTTTATCCGTTGTCTCTTCCACTTCCACAAAACAGCCAGAATAACCAGGCCAAGGGCTCCCTAAAAGGCATTTTTCAACAGAGATAACCATAAAGTTACATTGTGAAAAAAAAATCAAGAAATTATGAGAAAGTATAAAAGAAAAAAATAAAAGTCACCTGTAATTCCATCATCAAAAAAGTATGATTGCACAGTGTTTTTACCCATATGCTTTTCTACACATATACATTTTTAAATGCTCAAAAAAATCAAAGCATCCTACACCTTCTGTTTCCAATTTTTTTAATGTAGTGACATCTACATGTCATGGACATCTCTCCATATCAATAGATACAAAGCTATTTGTCTTTTAAAAGGGACTGCCCAGTATTCTGCTGTATGCTTAACCAATCATCTACTGATACACATTTAGATAACTTCCGGTTTTGCTACTATAAACTTCACCGAGACAACCAATCTTAGCGTCCACATCTTTGTTTACTTGTTTGATGACGCCTTAGGATTCTTTCCTACAGGTGGAGTCTGTGAGTCAAAGGACAAGGCATTTGTTCTGCATTGCCAAGTTGCTCTCCAGAAAGGCTGTACCTATTTACAGTCCCATTAGTGGTAAATGTAAATGCCCATTTTCCCTCACTTTGCCTGGGGAGGATCACTAGGTTTAATCTTTGCCTAGCTGACAAATGAAAAAGTATATTTGATAGGTTCAGTCTCACTGGTAATCAAAGAGATATCCAATGAAATTGCTTTCAGTCTTTATACAGAGTTGACTTATATTTCTTATGCTTCTTCTTTTGTGGATTGTCTACTCATGCCTTTTGCCCATTTTCCTATTCGGGTATTCCTCATTTTCTTATTGGTTGAAAGAGCTCTTTATATATTAAAGATACTCTTCTTTCAGTTGCTGTCTATGTAAAAGATGTTTTTATCATTTTTTCACTTGTCCTTTAACTGTTTGGGTTTTTTTCTTTTCAATACCAAAGATTTATGTTTTATGTATTAAAGCAGTTAACTTCTAAGGGTTTCAGTCTTCCAGGTCACTCTAGAAAGGCAACCTATTCATTTGCATTTTATTTTTCTAGCCATACTGAATTACACTATAGTTATAGCTCTCTTTTCCCTCCAAACCACATTTCTTGTTACTTTCCAGAGGTTCTGGAGTAAAAGCATAAGGGACCTTGCAAACCAGAGCAGAGGAAATATGACTATTAATAGTAACACTTGACATTTCTATTTCCCATGTGCTATAGGATCACTAATTAGTAAGCCCAAGGGTCATCCTGGAGGTCATTCACTCACTTTATAGGATACAGTGGCATAGGATAGGGAAGGCTGTGGCATTCATTTGGTGGGCTACACTCTACCTGGCCAAGACCTCAACCCAGGCTCCTGATTCGCCACCTGTGCTCATATGAAGGTAAGGCACTTTCCTCCACATAGGCTGGCAGATCCCCAGAATGTACTCAGATTGTCAGGATGAGTTTTCTGACCAAAACACCATGGCTGTTCCTTCTCCATTCCCAGAAACCAGAAATCATATAACCTAGAGGATGGTTTGCAACCTGGACTTTTCTAACTGTGTTTCCGACCACTGAAGGGATTGTACCACTTTTTAATTCACTGCTAATTTTTTGACAACTGAGATGCTGACTGTGAGAGTTAGGGAAGGCAAAGAAACATGGAGGAAACGAGCTGATGGAAAATAGCTTCTCAGTTGGTGTATGGTGCGCTCCCAAGGCTCCTCATGTGAAACCCATTCACACCATGAAGTTTGATGGGCTTCCTCGTGCTCCAGGCACTGGGCTAGGGGCTGAGAGTCTTGGCACTGAGGCTGAAGTCTGCCCTGCGCTGTTGTTTATGCTATGGACAGTACGGGGCTCTGGGCAGAGCAGGGGAAAGGGTCCTGGAGGGGTGGCCTCTCTGTGGAAATCCAACAGATGCACAGGCATTCATCAAGAAAGGGGAAATCTGTGGGCCTGAGAGAGATGAAGGCAACCTGCAAACTTCTGAAGAGTGGAGTGGGAGGGAAGCCAGGAGAGTTGGATTCAGAGAAGATAAGGGCTTATTGTAGTATTTCTGACATTATCTTTGGAGAAGGATTAGGGATTCTCCCCTCCATCATGTGTCCCAGACCAATAATTTGGTGATAAAATACAATAAAACGGATTAACAAACATGAACAGGCATCCAAAGTACAAACCCCATTTTTTATTATTAGATTCAACAGACAAAAATTCCTCTGCCGGATTGCTATAAAAGTTTCTGTTATTCTTCGTCTCCGTACTTAACCCCCTGGCAGACCAACAACAGTTTGCCTGCGGGTACGGGTCCACAAAGCCTGTATTTTGAGCGACACAGAGGCGGAGGGGCCTGGGAAGAAGGTGGGATCTGCAACAGCAGTGCGGCCAAGGTGTTAAGTCAAGGGCGGTCGCCTAAGGGTCCTTTGTGTGTAGCAACAAATAGGTGGACGCCAAGAGCAATGCCTACGGAGTGGCTGAGACATAAGCCAGACCAAGCGTTTGAGGAGTTCACCAGAGTTCGCTAGGACTACAAAGCATGGAAGGGGAGATGAACTGCGACCCGGAAGCACTCAGGCCCCGCCTGGTAGTCCCGCCCCGACAAGGCGGTGGGAGCGCCCGGGGAGCCAATGCCAATGCGGCGTGTCACAGCCCTGTGCCCTGGGGCCTCTCAGCCGGCAGGCAGGTGGGAGCTGGTGACGAAGGACCCGGGTGGCAGGTGGCGACGCTGCTGTGCGGGCCTCCCCTCCCAAGCGCACTCCGAAGGGCTTGGCCTTCCTCTTCAGCAACGAGGCTCTCTGGGCTGTGCACCTGCGGGCCGGCAAGGACTCCTCTTCCGCGCCATGTTCACAGCCACGGCACAGTGAGTGCCGAGATGCAGCTGTCGGAGGTGGAGCCGGCCGTCTTCCTGGCCCCGCTCCAGTTTCTCTGCTCCCCTGAGGTCATGACCACGCAGCCTACTGCTGAAGAGCACGGGATGCTGGCACTCGAGGCCCACCGTGTGGAGTTCCAGAAGAGCTCCTCCAGGCCCACCACGCTTTCCTACTGCTGACATGCCAGACTCTTCCAAGAACCGCAGCCAGCCGGCCAGTGCCTGAAGGATGCCCGGCCAAAACACAGAGACACCCTCTCTGCCACCGGCTTCACAGACATCGACCTAGACACAATGGTGGCTGGGCTGGGGCTGGACAGCCCGGGCCTTCAGAGGTACACTTGTTCAGTGCCCTAAGCCGCTGGTCCGAGGCCAAGTGTCGGCGACGGCAGCCGCAGGTGATGCCGGAGAACAATCGCGTGGTTCTAGGCAAGGCGTTTGCCCTCATCTGCTTCCCGGCGACGACCCTTGAGGCATCCGCTGCAGAGCCCGTGCAGAAGGGCATCCTCGCGGACCTCGAGGTGGGCAGCCTCTTCCTGTACTTGGCCGTCCATCCTGGGCCACGTGTGAACTTCATCCATCAGCATGGCTCCTGCCCCCACAGGAAGGGGTGTGGCAGCACGAATGGCCTCCAGTGGTGGGCAGAGCCGCTGGGGGTACTCTCCATCAACAAGAGCATTTTCGTGGTTGGCTTTGGGCTCTGTGGCTCCGTGTATGGGGCCGCTGATTACCGTGTGAACATCCAGGTCGTCCACATGGACAGCACCATGGACCAGAATGACCTGGGCTTCAGCTGTGATGGCTCCACCAGTACCTTCTGGATCATGTTCAAGAAGCCGGTGGAGGTGCTGCTCAACTTCAAGCACACAGTGGGTGCCATACGGAAGGGCCATGCCTCTAATGAGGCACCAGAGGCCTGCCCAAGGTGATCCATGAGTCACCCATGACGGAGGGCCAAGACATGCTTTACCTTCTGCTCTGTGGCCAGAAATAACAAAGGCAGGTCCGTGGAGGACAGCCACATCTCAGAGGCCATGTTCTACACCCACGACCCCAGGATCCCAGCATCGTCCAGGGAGGAAGGCCAGGACCCTGAAGTCACCTGATGCAGGTAAGCCACTCCACATTTCGTGCCAAGGCCTGGTGGCCCCTGATTCTGTCTATCTGCTCCCTGCATCAGGAGAGGGTCTCCACATTCTCTGCTGGTGAGCATGGTACCTGTTTAGAGGAGCCAGGAGGTGGCTGGGTGGGGGGTGAGGGCTGTGTGAGGCAGTCCCTCAGGGCTTGGGGTACAGGGCTGGCTTGGTCCCTCCCTAAGGGTCCACCTGGTCCCCAGGTGTGGTGTCCTGCCCACCGTCCTTACATCTCAGTGTCACATGACCCAAGTGCCTGACCATTGGATTTGAATAGGTTTTCATCTCATGTTTGCTTTGTTTAACTGCACATGGCATGACATCTAGGATTTCCATCTGTCTGCTAGGAGTACGGAGGGGGCGTTTCTAGTACATTCGGTTGGTGTCTTGTGTTGTTTTTTTTTTTTTTTTTTCCACTCAGTTCACTGAATGTATTTTGGCCATCCTGAGCCTGGTCCCCAGCATAGCGGCCTGAGCTCTGGAAAGTGGGACACATGTCGGGGATCCAAGCTTCCTTGAAGTCCTGAAGGCCACCTTCCTGCCATGCCCAGGCACACCCAGTGGGCCTCGTGAAGGGTCATACTTGTTTAGCCTGTCTGAACGGGTCCTTCTTGGTCCCTGAGCTGAGCCCATAGACCTCAGTCAGACCCTGTCTGCCTGGGAGGGGCAGTGCTGTGAGCCGGACTTGGTGGCCACTTCCCTGGCTGGCCCTCCCATACGTACTGTAGCCCCACCCCTGGAGCTTTGCAGAGGGGCTGGAGGGCATGGCCTTTCCCCCAACTTTCAAGTCCCTACCCCCTCCCAGCCCTGTGTGTCTCTGCCCCAGGGATTCCATCTGGAACCTGTGTCCTCCCCAAAGCCATGAGAGGTGTGCCTTCACACCATAGCCTCACATTATTTTTTTTAAATAAAGGTAATACACCTGCAAATGAACAAACCAAAACCAAAGATAACCCCATGAACACCTTAAGTTTTATATCAATAAGCGTCATCCTGTTTACACCAAAATTAACAAAATTTAACCAAAAAAATCTGTGTGTTGGCATGGAATAAAGACACACAGTAAGGGGGTAAGTGTGTGGTAGAGGAGAAAACATTTTGGTCTGAAAGTCCAGAGGCCTAGATGATCAAGTGAGGCCAGGCAGTCTTAACCTGTGTGACCTTGAGCAAGTCATTCACCCCCTCTGCACCTCAGTTTCCCTCTCTGCCAAATGAGGGGATTGTTCAAAACCTCTTCTGCGGGTTTACCTCCTGCTTTGGCGTTCTGCGACTTCACTGTTAAGTGATCACTGTAAATATGTAAATACTCTTCAAAATAGGGCAGCTTCTTCCGAGTCACCAAATTCTGTGGATCTGGCTGTGCATCGCCAAGAGCTCCTCCATCGCCTGCAGACGGGCGCCAGCAGAAAGCGCCTCAATTGGTTACAACTCGTAAGATAAACCTGCCTGCCCCCCAGATTTTGAACCAAGAACATGTGCCAAGACCCTCCACGTTCACAGTGTTGCTAGAGGACCCATTTCAGGGGCCAGCTGGAAGAGAGAGGCAAGGACCTGAGGGCATCGTGGAGCTGGTCTGGGCTTTGTCGGGTGAAATTATGGTTTCGGGGAAAGCTGGGCAGGAGTCAGGGAGACTCTGCAGGGGGGTGATTTTTCCTTCTTTGCCCCAATCCCTCTAAAGTGAAGGGATCATTGGCCCAATCGTTGGTCCTCATCCCTGTTCTTTCTTTAGCTAAGAAACGGACTTGGTGTTCTGTCTTTTACAGTCTCTGATAGCCCAGCATCCCAAATTCAGCAAATCGTGAAGTGTCTCGGGAACTCTTTCTCGCATCCATCATGTATTATCTTTGAACTTGATTCCTAGCTTTATAGACCTCCCTATGGCTGTGTTCCACGTTTCCTTCAGGACAGAGTTAACAGAGGCACAGCGCCGTCAGAGACAAAGAGGCTGGGGCACACTCGCACTGTTGGGTCAGAGCAGAAGGAAGGGGCTTAGGGGGGCCAGATAAACGGGGAGCTGCCCAGCGCTCCCTGGAGAGTGGCTCCCGGCTACTGGGCAGGGTCCCGCCGGTCCCCTTTTAGCTTGCCGTTGCTCTTGGCCCATCAAGTGCCACCGGAACAAGCCATTTGGGTGGTTGCGGCCACATCTGGCTGAAGTGCCCAGCTGTTGCTCTAGCCTCTCCTTGCTTTTCAGTCTCCGTCATGTGGACTCATTACAGCTGTGATCGTTGCTGATGACATTAATGCGCTGTGCCGCTTCGGCGTCGCACGTGCCATCTGCTCCTATCAGCCCTGTGGGGTAAGTGGGAGGTAATTGTTTCCCATCGGTAGTCCATTTTCTCAGATAAAGGATGCGAGATTCAAAAAATAAACATCCACTCTGAGTCATGGTGACGAGGCCAGTGTGGATCTGGGGGCAGCCATCCCATCTACCTTGAGTAGTGGGTGAGCCTGTTTTCCCGGTAATTCAAGTTGAAGGGCAATTTGATTCATTAACAGTGGCTCCAGGAGAGGAGGAGGTGCAGGGAGAGTGGAGAGGCAAAGAAAAAATAAAAAAAATCCCCGAGAGTTCTTATATACCAGCAGGGTCAGCGCAGAGAGGAGGGGAGGGCTGGCGCAAGAAATTGGTGATTCATCAGCGAGGGCTCGCTGGTGGATGGCGATGAAAGGTAAGCGCGGTATAGTTTCAGTGCGGGCTCCCGCTCCATGGCCCCACGCTCCGGCTTTGGCTTCCTGCTGAGAAACACGGGTTCTAGACTGGAGCTGGGGATGCAGATTGCCAGGAACAGGGCTCAGAAGGGAGCGGGCGGCGGGGGGGCAAACCAAGAGGGCGGGACAAGGCATTGCCAGTGAGGATCTGAGAGACCAGCTCACAGACGTGACTGGGAAAGAAACATGACTGAGCCGCAGCCTCCAAGTCCCCCAAGATGACCGGTCGGGTTTCCTTGCTCGCCTCTTCTCTTTCTTTTCTTTCTGTTCTTGATTTCAAGGAAATTGCATCCTGCAGTTCACCCCTAACCTGTTAAGCAGGCCACACGGCACCCTTGATTTGACTTGTGCCTCCCCTCCAAGCTCAGCCCCATGTACATCAGGCATTCCTTCAGCAAATGCGTACCGAGCTCCCAGTACCTCTCTGCCCTGGGGGGCTGGCGCCGATTTCTCCTATCTGTCATGACAGTCACACGAGAGCACGTGCAGCCCAGGCCAGAGGCAGCAAAGGCCCTTGGTGCTCAACGAGGCTGGCAGGAAGCTCATCCCTGCTTTCACACACGCCGGCTGTGTTCCCGAACACCCCTTTATCCGGGAGGCCTTCTTGGGTCTCCTCCCCCGGCCTGCCTGCTGCCTGCATCTCCTGCTAGTCCCCACCTGCCACCGGGAAATGTACCCTCCCCGGGTGGATGGGGTGGGGGCAGGGCACTCCCCCCCAGCGCCCCTTGGGACAGCTGAGGCCCCCGAGGGGTCGCACTTGGGGCTCCTTCCTGCCAACCCAGAGCTCCAAAGCAAGGAGCAGGAGATTCCTTTACACCAGGCTTGCTCCAATCGCAGCCAGTCCCGCTAATTGATTCATGTTATTTTATTTTCTGTACTGGTGGTTAGGGCCTCGAGCAATTTTATGCAAATTTATGAACCTTATGCAAATGAGGGCATCCCTAGACTAATTGCACACAAAATGGAAGCTTTGTGGGTACCTCCCCCATTCCAGTGTGCCCTGACTCCTCCTCATTCCTTAAATTACTCCCCAACTCCCCCATGCCCACAAGCCCCTAAGATCAGCAGCCTCCCCACCTCTACCAGCCTTCCTGCCTGCGGGCTTCTCAGTGGCCATGTTGGAATGTCTGAGGGACAGCATCTGCTCTGCTTGCTAGGGCTGGTGGCTGCTGATGTCCCGGCAAACCCTAGCCTTGGGGGACACTCCTCTCAGCTTGTTTTTATTTTATGCTGTTTGAATCCCATCCAGCTTCCTCTCCCAATCCTCCCAGGACAGGTAAGACCAGCCTACTACAGCCTAGAGCCTGCCTGAGGCTCATTGACCTGGCAGGATGTGGCCCCTTTGGGTAAAGGCAGGGCTGTATGTGGCCCTCCCATTTCCAGGGGGCCCTGTCCCCAGTCTGAGGCCCATTCCTGGTCCAAACACGCTGACAAGTGATGCTCAGGAAGGTGCCATCTTGGGTGGGGTTTCCTAGAAGCTGTGCCTGAGGCAGGAACTTAGGTGCGAGTGACTTGTCGAGGCAGGGCTCTTGGGAGAAGCCCACGAGGGAAGCAGCATAGGGCAGGGGGAAAGCTGAGCAGATGTGGGTTCTGCTAAAGTCTGGACTCAGCAGGGAGCTTGGGAGGTGTCCACCTTGAGGCAAGGGAGTGGGTTTCTGTACCCACCCTCCAGCCCCTGCCCCTTCTACAGACATTGGCTGCCAATAGCCCTAGGGGACCCAGGGTGGGGGGCGGTAATCCACCAGGCATTCTGGGGCAAGAAGACTCCCGTCAGACAACACCAAGCAGGTGGGGGATGCGTGACCAGCCCAGGTAGGGACCAACAATATTTCCTGCTGGCATTAAATGAAACGCCGGGTCACGCAAGCCCTGAGATGAAGGCCTTTCCATTTCTTTTATTTGTTTGTTTAACCTAATTTAATTTTAACATCCCTGTAAAGCAAGCCATTTGAATCATACCCATATTATAAATATGCTCGTGCTCAGCGCAGGTTGCCATGTGCTTCCAACATCATATGACCAGTAAACCTCCCAGATGGAGGAGGGGTTTGAACTTGGACTGACTTCCCCTGCGAGCCTGTCCTGTCTGGCAATGGGCCAGGACTTTTGTCTCCAGCCACTTAGATGTGCAAGGTCAGGATATGCCACTTCGAGACTCTAATTTACCTAGCTTTTCTCAAGAGCCCTCTTTCCCTTATTTTCCCTTTTGTGTGGCTTCTTTTTACAAATTCCTTCAGATGATGATGTGTGTGTGTGTTTTCAGGGAGGCAGGCATAGAGGACAGGAACAGAGCCTAAGATTTCCTGTCTTCTTAACCCTTCCTTCCTGCCCCTTCCTCTCCCCCTCTATCCCATCCTGCCGTCCCCCACCTTCAGTCCCATCTTGGCCTCCTCCCTGCACCTTCCTATCCTCCTCCTTCCTTCCTCTCCCTTCCCCCCATTTCACACCTCTGCTTCCTGGCCCATCCCCCTTTCCTTCTTTCCCAGCTTACACCTTTCCCTCCCCTCTGCTTTCTTCCTCTCCCTCCAGCTGTAACCCATCACCTGCCCTCCCGTTTATCTCCTCCCTCTTCCTGTTCCCTTCCTTCCTTGCCACCTCCCTCACCCTCCACCTGAGCCTTCAGGTAAGCGGAGGTCTGACCCTCTTGGCTGGGACATCTAAGCAGGCAGCCCCTCCTCCGTGGCCCTGTGGGGTGGGGGCAGCTGGAAGGGAGGCCCCCTGCGGACCTACAGGTGTACCTGATCCTTCTCCCGCTGGGCTGAGTGTAGGTCTCACTTGGAGGAAGGTGCGGAGGAGGAGCTGGGTGGGAGAAGAGGGCCGCTGGAAGGGATCAGCTTATCTCCCTCGACTCAGGGACCAGCCCGCGTCCAGGCAGCTCCGCCAGAGAATGGCTAAGAGAGGAACGCACAACGGATCCTCGGAACCATGTGGCTGCGAGAAGGTAAAAGTAAACTGTGATGAAAGACATTGCCTGTCGGCCCCGTACGTGCTGCCCTTTGGGCCTTTGCACAGATTGCAAGTTCATGATTGACCCACCTTTCTCCAGAGAGGTGCTCTCCTTGCAGACCAGCTGGCCAAGGAGTATACACGCCATCCGAGCCGGCATCAGCAGTAGCTCTTACCATGTGTCTGGTGTGGTGCTAAGTGTTCCCATTTTACAGATGAGGAAACAGAGGCACGCGAAAGTTAAGTCACACAGCTGGTAAGTGGTAGAGCCAGGGTTCGAACGTGGGAAGTCTGACTGCATGGTCTGGGCTGTTAAGCAGTGTTCCAACGACTTCTCCTCACCGAGTGTTTGGCTATTCAGGATGCCCCGTAGGTGCAGAGAATGGGAGAGAGAACACTCTGGAACTCCTTTCTCCAGATGGCAGCCAAGGAGGCAGTGCCATTTCTCTGGAGCAGGTGGCCACAAAGCCAGGAGTGATTCTGGATTCTGGAACTATCAGAAACCTGTTTCCGCAGGAGCAGAGTGGGGGGTGGGGCAGGAATCTGCGGTTTCTTCTCCAGTGGGAGGGTCTGCCTGGGAGCTGTCCCGCATCACTGCAGGAACCTTATACACTGCCCTCCCCAACTCTTCTGTCCCTGTGGGGGACACTTGCCACTTGTTGCGCTCATGCCTAGGGAATGGAACAACCGGAATGAGTCACGGAGGGCACAGCTTTGCTGTAAAGGAAGGAAGCACGTGACCAGGTGTCCTAAGTAGTCCCCTATGAATGGGGCCAAGAACTCACCCCTTCCAAAATCCCTTCTAATTTAGGCCTCTGTGAAAGAGTGGTCATTTGTTGAGGCCCTTCCTCGGTTCTAGGCTCTTTACAAATGTCATCGCACATCTACGAACCAAGTATCGTTACCCCCACTTTAGAGAGAGGAAAACTGAGACTTGCAGAGGCTAAGTGACCTCCCGACCTGAGGCCACCTGATCCCCACACCTGTGCTTTCCCCAGTGGCGTCTCCCTGCCAGGATTAGAGGGGAGCTGTGCAGTCCACCTGCCAGTGCTCCCCACTCTGTTTTGCCCACCACCCTCTTCCCTGCCCTGCCCTCCTCCTCCTGTCTCCTCTCCTCTTTCTCCCATTCCCCACTGGCAGGTCCACCTACCATCACCCCCCACCCCAGCTCAAGCCAGAAGGGGGAGCAGTTGTGGTGGCAGAAGGAATGGCCTTCATCCTTTCCTTGCACTGTCGCTCCGGGTCCTGACTCCTGACTCAATTACAGTTACTCCAGTGGTAAAAGAATTAAAATCTAAAGCTAGAGGGATCACAGGGCTGAGGTCATGGCCAGATGTGTGTGTGTGCGTGCATGCACATGGGTGCCTGTGGGAGTGTGAAGGAGGGAGTGTCTGGGTGTGGGTGTGGGTGATGCCCACGTGCGCGCGCTCAGCAGTGTCTATGGCGGGGAGCAGAGTCGCTTTTAGCAGAGCAGGAGAGGGGTTTTTGTGCAGGCTCAGTTGGCACTGGGTTCTCCAGCAGGAGCCAGATAGCAGGGCAGCCAAGTGCTGGGTGACCCCAGCTTCACCAGCCCCATCCTGCACCTGCCTCTGGGTGGCCTTCCTGGTAGAGGTGTATTGTGTCTGCTTGGAGTGTCACAAGGGGGCCGGCTGACAAAGAAGGCTGGGACTGGGGAACCTCATGGCAGTTCTGGGGAGCAGGAGGGAGAGGGAAGCCCTTTTGACCACGGAATGGTGAGGAAGGGCAGATTTCCCCACCCCTCTCCAGGGCAGGCACCTTTGACTTGTGGGACCTCAGGAGGGGAAGGGAGGATCTGGGAGGGGTAGTAGGGGTACCTGGAGGGGCAGCTTAAGTCAGAAATGAAGGCTCTGGCTAGGACCTCCCAGCCAGTTGCCTCAGCACGAAAATGAGGAAGGAACGGGGGAGGAGGGGACAGGCTGTCATGTCCTGGAAAGACCCAGATTGCATAAAGTCTTGTTCCCAAAGGCCTGGGGAGCCCTCCGTGTGTGGTCCTGTGCCCCACACCCACACCCCTGCCCCTGCCAAACAGGCTGGACCTCACCGCCCTCTCATTATGAGGGCTGCCATTGACCATGCAGCCAAGGGGGAGGTGCACTCGCTCTCGCTCGCTCTCTCTCTCTCTCTCTCTCTCACTGGAGTGCTGAGAGACCATCAGGCTCTCTGACAGCACAGGTCTGTGCTAAGAACAAATGGCTTCTGATGGGTAACGGGCCAGCAAGTGGCAAAACGACTCTCTCTCGGGTGCAGTCTTGGGGACTATGGATGCGTGCTTGCCAAAGGGCATAGACTGACCCCTCATTCCAGCGGCCATGCACCCCAGTGTCTACATCTGTGCCCCACTACGGCACAGGTGCTGCACTTATTAGGGTAAGTATGATAACAAGGTGACTGAGTGGCCTCTGCACGTCCTGTTGTCGGGAAGACCAAAGTCCCATCTGTGTGTGAGATTTCTGATCATTCCCTGGAAATTGGAGCCTCTCTGGAGTTCCTCACGTCTGGGGGTTGGGGGGCTGGCGGAAGTGCCAGCTGAGCCTTTGTCCCAGCTGCTTCTGACCCATGAAGGCTTGCTTTGCTAGAAGGAAACCTGTGCTGCCCTGTTCAGAGTTTTCTTTCAGGTGGGGTCCCCTCAGTCCCCATTTACAGGAAAGATGAGGGGCAGGTCTTCACAGAGAGCACTCTCTGAATCCTACCCCTCAGCCAACTTGGTATCCCTCAGACAAGGCCTGAGTCAGCCCGGCCGGGGCCCGCCTCCTGGAGGCCCCTTTGAACTCCAGTTCCTGAGCAGATTTATAATGAAATTCAAACGAGATCGAGGTGATCCAGGGTGAATGAGGCTGCTCCTTGTCCCGCCTTTCTCTGCAGACGGCTGTGGACTGCAGATGTCAACCTGCTTCAAGAACTGTCTTTCAAAGTGGAGTTTGGTAGGACAGAGTGGACAGGTGCAAGGACATAGGCCAGGATGGCCATGGGATTCACCCCTGCTGCCCACGTGAGCCCCAGGGCTGCCATTCCTCAGCTAGAAGAGAATAGAGTCAAGGGGCTTTGGGACCCGATCTGAACACCTGTGTGACTTTCCATCTTTAGGAGGCTTCTGGAGCGGGATCACTGTTGCTGTGCGCAGGCACACACCCCAGGCGTGAACCACCAGGCCCATTCCAGCCACCGTTTGGGGGAACCAAACTCAGCACAGTGGGAGGGGATAGGCTTCATTGCCGCTTCTGACTGTGGATCTGTGCTGGTCGGAGGTGGGGGCAGTGGGGAGGCGTCCACTCGGAACTGTCCCAGCAGGAAAGGACCAAAAGCCTTGCGCTTTCTGCCCCAGGGCTGGGCATGCTTCCTGCCTCAGCAGGCAGGCACTGCCGGGTGGCCAGGCCTAGACTCGGGCTGACAGCGCTGTGGAACACTGGCCCCCGGTCTGCGGGATTCCAGCAAGGTGCCATTTCCATATTCTCTGGCAATAACTAATTAGCGATTATAAAGCTCTTTGAAATATGAAGTGCTGCATGATAATATCTGTAATGAGCCTGATTTTTTCCCTCTTGCATGCAAGGGGTGGGGGGGAGGAGAAGAGGTTTTACACCCATTAAGGGGGAGTTGGGCTGCTTCCCTTCCCCGAGGGGCATCAGAGTCCCGGGCTGATCGAGTGGTCCTGGGGAGGGGGCATCACTTTGACTCCCACCCTTCTCCACTATTCTACCCCCCCCTGCCCCCATCTGCTCTGCTTACCAGCTTCTGAAGTCCCCTCCTCTGGGTGAGAGCAGGAGGGGGTGCTGAAGATGATGGATGGAAAGGGGAGAAGAGAAAGGTGGAGTTAGGGTGAGGAGAAGGAGCGGGGCTCGTGGTCTCCTTAATGTGATTTAGAATTTCATATTAATATATCACCTCAGAAAAAAATTAATGAGAAACGTGAAGAAAATAGGATAATGAATATGATAATATATGGGGAGTGCTTTGGGCTTCTTGGAACAAAGGTGCAAGGAATTATTGCTGTGATTTTTCTCACGGTGCATATATATTTTTATTAAACTCTAAAAAAAATGCCAGTAGATTCACTTCTTTGCAAGGTATTAACGCCCCGCAGAGGAGTCGTTCTTCAATTAGTTTCCTGAGCCTCGGCCCACCTCTTGGCTGTTTTCTCGTCACTCTTCTGGAGACTTCCAGCTTAAGGGACAGGGGGAGTAGATGAGGATGCTCAGTATCTTTGCCCCGAGTGTCTCGTGCACACGTGCCTAGGGAGAGGGCCACCTGAGCAACTGGGGCTCAGAAGGGCCAGCAGGGAGTTGAACGCAGACCAGAACTAGAAGGCAGAGCCCTGGCTGGATGACTGCTCGAGGTAGCCAGAGGGAAAGGACCTCATACTTAGGTTCACTCTCCTGGCCTTTCTCCCCAGCCAAGGGTCTACTTAGGTCAGACCTCTTTTCAATGATTTAAACATAATTGAATATAAGTTCCCAGTTGGAAGGGACTTTGTGGGACTACCTTGCCAAGGGACTGCAGAGGCCAGAATGAAGCCGAGAACCATGTCTTTCTCAATTTCTCACTTTCCTGTACGAGTGGTTCTCAGACCGTGGCCCAGCTATATGATAGGCTAGGAATACCCTTCCTGCCCTCATGGTCTTGAGAGTCAATGTTGGGGGGGGGGTCAGAAGTCCAATAAACACACAAATATTTAACTACTATGGCATTACAAAGGAACAGAGCAGGAGGCAAAGAAGATACAAAAGGGACACAATTTAGATGGGACTGTCCCTTTCCAGGTGCAAACATGCAGCTGAGGAATGAAGGATGCGGAATCTTCTGATGGGGGATGGGGAGGGGATTTTGAGTAAAAGAAATAGCAGATGCAAAAGGCCTGAAGCAGGAAAGGGTTTGGCTCCTTACATAGCCAGGGCAGGGATGGTGGGAGTTGGGCGCAGAGCCCCGAGGGCTGTGCCAAGGAATTTGGATTTTATGCACAGTGTAGTAGGAAGCCACCAGAAAGTTTTAGGGAGAAGAGTGACAGTGGTTGCTCTGGCTGCAGTATGGAGGGCGGGTTGTTGGGGCCCGAGTGAGTAGTGTTAGGGACTATGGCTCTGTCCTGGTGAGAGATGATGGTGGCTGGGACCAACCAGGTGTTGTCATGAGGGGGACAACTGCTGACAGGTTCCAGAGAGACTTTGCAGCAGAGGCGATAGCACTTGGTTGGTTGGAAGTGAGCAGCTTTAGTTCCTTAGTTTCTGGCTAGAACAGCTCAGTAGAGGGAGGTGCAGTACAGGAGAGTGGCCGCGGGATGCTCGAGGAGGAACAGAGGTGAGTGGTGCTCAGTAAAGCTTAATTCCCCCTCCTGTTGGCTAAATGCCTGTTACACTGAGGTCCTGACGCATCTCAGGGGCCATTGCAAAGAATCCAGGCAGCAAAGAATTGGAATCAGGAGGACCTCACTAAGGCACAGCGAATGAGAAGCAAAAGGACAAGGGGAAAGAGGAGCAGAAGAATGAAGCAAGACAGATGGTGTAACAAATCTACAAGAGCTGATAGCCGTCAAGTCCTCCGCATAGGCATGTGCTATTCTAAGCATTTGGTATGTATTATCTTATTTCTTCCTGACAGTGGTTCTATGAAGCACAGAACATTGTTATCCTTATTTTACATACAAGCAAGAGGAGGACCAGAGAGGTTCTCTAACTTGAGCGGGGTTGCAGAGCCAGGAAGTGGAGCAGCAGCCCGGCTTTGACCCAGGCAGTATAATTCTAGAGCATGAGCTCCCACACATGATGCCTCTGTGCCTGTCATAATAGCAGGTGACGCTAAACAGCCAGCTACCACGAGACCAGCTTCACACACCCCTCTCGTAAGCCTCCTTTCGCCAGTGTGGAGCTTGATGGCTCAGAGGTTCAACAGCTTTCCCAAGGTCACTCATTTTAGAAAATGGCCAAGCCAGAGTCCAAACACAAGTCTGCCTGACTCCCGGGGCCCTGATGTAACCACCATACTGAGCCTTTCCCCAGAGGCATTCAGACTGTCTTCAAGAGTAAGGAGATAAACCAAGTTTGCTAGATTTCACCCCAAAGGCCAGATCTTATGCCTGTGATAGTAACAGAGACATGCCAAACGTCCCCGCCCCGCCTCTGCCACCCCCCATGTTCCTCGATGTGCTCTCAGAGTCTCCTAGGAGCTCAAGTGTTCATTCCTCGTCCATCTCTCCCTTCCTGGATGTAGCCAAACTGCCAGCTTTTCTTAGGACTCAGCCATGTGCACAGTTCTGCTCTAGGTTTTATGGTTCAAAGCAAATTTAACACTGTGTCCCCGACCCTGGGAGTTTTACAGCGTAGTTGGAGAATATTAAGGACAGGTACATAGCTCTTTTTGGCCGCCTGGGCACCTTCACCTCGTGTTTCTACCATGGACCCTTCCCAGGCTTAGCATATGGGCCTTTTCACAGTTGAGGACAATTCTGCTGCCAACCACCTGAACTTGGAAGAGGATCCTGAGCCCCAGAAGGGAAGAGTCTGGCTGACACCTTAATTGTAGCCTTACAGAAATTCAGCAGAGGCCCCACTTAAGCTGTGCTCAGACTCCTGCCCCACAGACATGGTGTGGAACGTACGTGGTTGCAAACCACCATGTGTCTGGTCATCTGTTGTGCAGCACGGGAAACCCACTCTGATGGCTACACTATATCCCAGCTCACACTCTCCCCCATAGCGTGACCTTGACATTCCTCCCATCAAGACGTGGAGTCTAATTCTCCTGACCCGGAGTCCAGATGGGCTTGTGACTCCTTTGACCACAGAGGACCGTGGAAGTGACACAGATTGCCAAAGCTGGGTCATGAAAGGCCACACAGCTTCTGCCTTGTCCCTGGATCACTTGCACTTGGAGCCCGAGCTGCCATGTAGGCATCCTGACACCCCCGAGGCTGCCACGCCGGGAGGCTGCCTATGGCTCTCTCTTATTGGCTTATCCAAGTCTTCAGGTTAGCTCAGCCTAGACTCTGGATGTGTGACGGAACAAACCTGCAGATGATCCCAGCCTCCAGCCCCTGAGTCACTCCCAGACTTCTGGTTCTTTCCAGGGGACTTTCTAGACATCATGGGCAAGACGAGCCATCCCCACTGTGCCCTAAGTAAGTGCCTGGCACACAGAATCCCTGAACTTAATGAAACAGTTTCTGTTTTACATTACTAAATTGGGAGGAGTTTGTTACCTAACAATAGTTACCAGAAAACATGGCTAAACTCCAAATCCAGGGGTCGGGGGAGGAAGTAAACTCTGCCTACGCCCGTGTGAAATCCTGCAAATTCACAGGGTGAAGGGCATGAACGTCATCATCTTAATATAGCGAGGGCCAGAAGGATTAGGAGCAGTACCACAGGCTATCATATAGCTTTCGATCTCGTTATGTTAAAGATTCAGCTGAGGCCCAGAGAGGGCTCTTGCTTTACCCATAATCACACAGCCTCAGTGTCAAGTCTTCAGACTCAACCCCGGTGGGAATCCAAGATTGTCCCTCTCTGTGCATCTGTCGCACCCCGAGCTGGAACTGGATGAACAAACTTGACCTGACAATTACCTTCCCAGCAAAAGGAGGAACCCAGTGCATGGAGACCCGGAAGGGTGTCCTTCACTTTTAAAAACCCTGGGCCGGTACCTGTTGTAAATGGCCGCCCGGTATCAATGTTTATTGGACTTTGTATCCTATGAGTCTGTTTTGTGGCTGCGCACCCATGATGGGTCACTGATTTTTTTTTTTTGAAGATTATAAATGTAACATGCAAAAATCATATTTGTTACATTTATACATATTTATACCATGCATTTGCAGTATATAGAGGCACTCAGAGTATATATTATTTATAAGCGTTGCTGCACGGCTCAGGTTGGTTAGAAAGGCTCAGAGTAAGAGTGTGTTTGTAAAGTGCTCCGGGGTCCTCTGGGATGACGGCAGCTATGTAAGCTCAAGTCATTATCATTAAACTAAACTGCCTTCCTCCGATTACTGACAGCAGCGGAGAGGATCTCCCGCCTCCCCTGCCCCAGTGCGCGGCCTGGTAATGCTGGGATAATATAAAGATAATATTACTGTAATAAGTGCTTTGCAGCATTTATGCCTTTATTAGCAGCGGCCATATTGTAAGTAAGGGACAGGCCCACAGATGTGCCAAGGGGATGCTGCCCAGGGTGGAACTCAGGGAGACGAGCAGAGTCCTGGGTCCAAGCGAAATGTAGGGGCAATGTAGCATGAGGTCAGATTCTCCCTCCTCATCCCCACCTGCAGTGCCTGTTTCCAATTTCAATCGGTTTCTGAAAATGCTGTTGAGCCCAGCTGGGTCTGGGGTCAGGTGGGGTGTAAATGAGACATGGCGCAGGGTGTGGGGGGAGGAGCAGCTTCTGGAACCTTAGCCCCAGGGATACCCCAGTGCATTTGAAGTGGCCTCCAAGCCCCCGGGGAGGCCCCAAATTGCAGAGGCCCTCACTTTGATCAGTGTGTAACAGAGACGGCCACAAAAGCCAGGGGCTTCCCAGGGTGAAATTAATCCCCATGGGTGAATGGCCTCATTCGTTGTCCCCATGAAACTATGAGAGGCCATAAAAATAAGCAGGGGCTTCAAAATAGTTCTCACATTTTACAAAGAGCCCCTTTCCCTGCAGCGTGGCTATCTGCTGCACTGGCTTCAGGTGGCGTGTGTCCTTCTGCCATACACATGCCACGGGGAGGAAGGTTTTGTTTGTAGACTTGGATCTCAGGGCGCCGAGACATCCCGCTTTTACCTCCACAATCTCACTGGACCCTTCTCTACCAGCTCTGTGAAGCTTGCCTTCTCTGCCAGCCCCATTTTACACAAATGGAAACTGAGGTCCAGCAGCGTAGAGAGGGTGGGCCAAGGTGGTATGTCGAGAAGAATCAGCACTGAAATTCAGGCCTTTTGGTCCAAGGTCAGTGACCCTGTACCCGCACGTTGTCTGTCCTGCCCAGGAAAGATTTGTACAACGGGAAGGGCCCCACCTTCCAGTCCTGCTTCGGAGGAGACAAAATCAGCAGCGAGAAGGCGAATGTGCTGGCTGCATAGTGCTGTGTAACAGAGCACCCCATGCCGAACGGTGTAACCCGGCCGCTGTCATTCTGCAGTGACGGGGCTCAGCGAGGCCACACTTCCTTGGGACTGCTCCTGTTGTTGTGGTCAGATGGGTGGAGGTGGGGACATCTCAGAGCCTTCTCACTGGTGCTCAGGCTTGGGAGACTCCAACAGCGTGTGCGGGCTGTTTCCATCATCTGTCCAACAGCTGGACTGCTGCCAGGGCAGCCCCAGGCCCCAGAGGTGGCGGTCCCGCGAGCGAGAGGCAGATGGAAGGTATATCAGCCGTTAGCATCTTGCCATGGAAATCACACAGCATCACTTTTTGTAACTCTTGCAATTATCTGTTCGGAGTAAGTCATGACTGCCAGCCCATATTCAAGGGGAGAAGGACTCCCCTCTCCACCACCATCCCCGGACAGGGACCACCCAAGAACTCGACGGCATGTTTTGAAAGCAGCCCAGCGCTGTTCAGACCACGTGTCCTTGACAGCCCTTGCAGGAGCCCAGGTAGGACTCAGGCAGGGGCTAACCACCTCTCCCAACCTTTCCTCCCACTTCCCTCCTTTAACCAGCCAGACTGTCCTCGGCTCCGACCTGGTCTGGTGAGGTGTCTCGGGCTCTGGCTGATGGCCCTGTGCTCAGGTGCTAAGACGTCCTCCTTAGGGAGATACAGCCCCCCACCTCTGCCCCAGTCAAAACGCCCAGTAACTGGGCCCCCACAGAAGATGCTGGCAAGGGTGGCAGAGCCTAGTGGCAGCCCCTGGGCCCAAGCCCTGGAGAAGGTACACTTGCCTTTTGGCTGAGACGCTTTAAAACCCTAGCGGCTTGGTTTCATTTTGAACCTGACAGATAAAAGACCGACTTTGACTGAGAATATTAACTTTCTGGCTCCCGCCCAAGAAAGCTGAACAGATGAGGAAATAATATAAAATAAAAGGCGTCTGCAAACACTGATTGTCGGCTGCTTTCCATAAAATACGCCCACTGTTATGTGTAATATTCTCCAAGCCTTTCATTGCTCGGCTCCCTCCCTCCTTTCGCTCCTGGTGCCTAAGGAACTGCCTTCTCTTATTTAGGAAAAAAAAAAAAAAAAAAGAAAGAAAGAAAGACAAGACAGACAGGAAGAGAGGAAAGGGTGCCTGTGGTGGCTGTGGTAAAATCCACCCTTAACTCCCCTCCAGGAGGGCCAAGCAGGTGCGCCCACAGGCTAAAACACCTTCTGGCTCCTTGCTGAGGATGGTGGGGGCGGCTCCTGGGTCCACCCCAGGAGAACCTGGCTTCAGGGGCCTGGGAAGAAGGCTGGCCCTCTGCGGCAGCCCCTCCCCTGTCCCCTGCTTGCAGCAGTGGGGGCAGGTCTAAGGGGGGACCACACTTGTCATGCCTTGGTCTGCACCCTAAGAAAACAGGATGACTTCTCTGTTAGTTTGCTCTGGGGGCTCTAATGAGAGACCACAGAAGGGGTGGCATAAACAACAGAAATGTTCCACCTCACGGTCTGGAGGCTACAGGTCCGAGATCAAGATGGCTGCAGGGTTGGTTCCTTCTGAGGGAGGGAGGGCCCTGAGAGAAGGATCTGTTCGGGGCCTCTCCCCTTGGCTTATAGATGGCCGTCTTCTCCCCGTGTCCTCGCACAGTCTTCCCTCTATGGGTCTGTGTCTGAACTTCCTCTTCTTCTAAGGATGCCGGTCATACAGAACTGGCGCCCTCCCCAACGGCCTCATTTTAACATCATTGCCTCCATAAAGACTCTGTCTCCCAATACAGTCACGTTCTGGGGTGCTGGGGGTTAGGGCTTCAACGTATGAATTGGGAGGGGACCCAGCTGAGCCGAGAACAACTCTTTAGCCTCAGAATTGAAATAAACACTATTAATTAATTAATTAAATTATTAATTGAATAAGTAATAACTGCGTCCCCACAGCTGTGTTTCAGCAGCAGCCTTGGCTGCTTCTGCTACATGTCCTTCTCCACTGCCTGGGTCAGTGGAAGCCCTGAGCTTGTGGGCTGGCTGTCAAAGGGCTCCTTGCAAAGCAGAGTCCTTGAGGGCATCGCCTCCCTGCCCCACCGCTCTGGCCAGGGCGCAGCTGACCTGGTTTGGGAGGGAAGGCCTCTGGACTGTCTAGGTAGATAAGGTCAGTAAGGGATGCAGGAACCAGAAGGTGCCCCCGGCCCCAAACACCGTCCATGCTGGGTCTGAGCAGGAGACAGAAACTGAAACTCTGCCAGCAACTTCATCTGGGATACCGGGCACGTTGCCATAGTGCTCCACGCCCAATTCTTTGATCTAGAAAACGAAGAAAAGGAGATGTAGCCATTTTCCATTGAGTGGGTCCTGTCTACTGAAGTCTGGCTGGGCCCATGATGTCAGGCGTTCCAGAAGGCCAGTTGCGGGGGGCGGGGGGTGCTGCTGTTTGCACAGCCCTCAGGGGAAAAGGTCAGAGGTTCCCATGAAGTCAAAGTCATGGCCCTCTGTTCGCCTCACCCATCCTGGGCACATCCTCTCAACACTTCGGCATCCAGGGGCCTGGAGCAGTTACAAGACCTGTGAGTTGGCCTTCAAGTGGCCAGAACATAGGGGGAATAGAGTTGCTCCCAGGGCAGTGTTTCTTAGATTTTTATTTTTTAACTGCAAAACTAAGAAATTCTTTTAACCCCTAAAAGACAGACAGACAGACAGACACACACACACACACACACACACCCTGTACCTTCAAATTATGTCCAGAAACTGTCCCAGTAGCCTTCTAGCCGGTCTCCCTGCTTTTCCCCTTTCCCCACTGTTCGGTCATTTCTCAACAACCGAGCAGGGAGAATGAGCCCTGAAAAAGGCTAAGTCACACGGTGTCACTTCTTGGCCTAAAACCCTCTCGTGGCAATACCTCGAGGGAAAATCCCAAGTCCTCCCACGGACTGACAGGGCCTTCTGTGTCTGGCCCCTATGACCTCTGTCCTCACGTCGTCTTCTTCCCTCTTGCTCTCTGTATACCAGCCACACAGCTCCCCCATCCTCAGCTTGAGCCAGTTTCTGGAAAGGCTCTGGATGGTGGGAAGGGCTCTAGCGCTGTCTTTTCGGGAGCCCAGGGGACAGTGACAGTCCCTCCAGTGCAGGGCTGTCCATGCCCACCTCAGCCGCATCCACAAGCCGCCAAAGGGGCCAGTGCCCACTCCTTGTACCTTCACCGAAAATCAGTTGGCTGTGCTGCCATCGGTTTATGTCCAGATGCTTTACTCTGTTTCACTGGTCTACATCTGTCCCTTTGCCAGTACCATAGCGTCTTGATTACTGTTGCTATGGAGCAAGCCTGAGAGTCGACTACTGTGATTTCTCTTTTCTTCACTCTTTTTCAATTTGTTTTAGCTCTTCTAGTTCCTTTGCCTTTTTATATAAATTTTAGAGCCAGCTTGTTTATATGTATAAAGGTCCTGCCATGGTTTTGATTGGTGCTATATTAAATCTATAAATCATTTGAGTGAGGAATTGACATATTTATTATAGGGAACTTGAACAATGCATGACTATGGTACATCCTTCCATTTCTCCAGTCCTTTCAGGTCCTCTTTGATTTCCTTCATCACTGCTTGGGTATTTTTCAGCAAACGGGCCCTGGACATGTCTTGCAATATTTATGCCTAAATAGTTCATTCTTTTGGAGTGATTATAAATTGTATTCCTTTGTAAAATTGTGGTTTACAATGGTATGTTGCTAGTACACAGACTCACAGTTTCATTTCGTATGTTGAACTTCTATCTGCAACCTTGCTAAACTTACAGTTCCAGGAGATTTTGTTTTATTTTGTAGACTCCTTGGGATTTTCCGTGTTGGCAATCACATTGCTGGCCAATAGGATTGTATTTTTAACTTCCCAGTATATATGTCTTTACTTTTTCTCACCTTATGGCACTGCCTGACCCACTGGTGTTGAATTGGAGGGGTGATGCTGGACATCCTGGCCGTGGTCCTGATCACAGGGGGAAAACATTCCATTTTGCATCATTAAGTATGATATTAACTGCAGGGTTAATTTAGTTGCCCCTCTATCAGGTTGAGGACGAGGCCTTCTCTCCAGTTTGCTGTGAGTTTTTATTATGAATGGATATTAAATTTTATCACATGCTTTTTCTGCCTCAGTCAATAGGATCTAATGTTTTTTTTTTTTTTCTTCTTCAGACTGTCAACAGTGTGAATTTTATTTATCCATGTTGGAATATTGCATCTCGGAGAAAAATCCCACTTGGTTGTGTTATGGTTTTATGTATCGGTGGATTCAATTTACTAATATTTCATTGAGGATTTGTATGTCCGTGTTCATGAGAGATATTTGGGTGGAGTTCTTTATTCTGGTGCTCTTTCTTTCTTTTTTTTTAAGGATTTTATTTATTCATTTGACAGACAGAGATCACAAGTAGGCAGAGAGGCAGGTGGAGAGGGAGGAGGAAGCAGGCTCCCTGCTGAGCAGAGAGCCCGATGCGGGGCTCAATCCCAGGACCCTAAGATCATGCCCTGAGCTGAAGGCAGAGGCTTTAACCCACTGAGCCACCCAGGTGCACCTTCTGGTGCTCTCTTTGTCTGGCTTTAGAATTAGTCATATAAAGTGAGTTGGATGGCATTCCATGCTCTGCTATTCTTTGGGAGACGTTTTATGGAATTGATGTTATTTCTTCTTTAAATGTTTGGTAGACTTTACCACGTGGGCCTAGATATTTCTTTCTTGGAATGTTTTTAATTACTTCTTTTATAGTTAAAGGACCATTTAGGTTCTCTATTTCATCTCGGGTGAGTTTTGCTAATTTATGATTCGCAAGGAATTGGTCCATGCCCTCTCATATGCATGGAGTTGTTCCTGTTACTCTCTTATTATCCTTTTAATGTTTTCAGGGTCTGTAATGATATTCCCTCTTTCCTTCCTGATATTGGAGATTGGTATTTTTCTTTCTCTTTTTGTCAGCCTTGCTAGAGATTCACCAATTATATCAATCTTTTCCAAAAACTAGTTCTTGGTTTGGTTGCTTTTACCTACTGCATATTTGCTTTCTGTTTTACTGATCTCTGTTCTTTATTATTTCCTTCCTTATAATTGATTTGTGTTGAAGTTGTTCCTCTTTCCCTAATTTCTTAAAATGAAAGCTATTGGTTATTGTTTGAGAGCTTTCCTTTTCTAATGTAAGCTTTGCATGCTATAAATTTCCCTCTGAGCACAGCTATGGATACACCACACAAATTTTAATATGTTGCAGTTTTATTTTCATGCAGTTCAAAATATATTTAAGTTTCTCCTGTTTGATCCAAGAACTGTTTAAAAGTATATGACTAACTTTCCCAGTATTTGGAGCTTTCCCTGTTATCTTTGTATCATTGAATTTTAGTTTGATCCCATTATGGCCTGAGAGCATACTTTATATAATTTCCATTCTTTTACATTTGTTCAGATTTGTAAAATATGGTCTCTCTTAGTGAGTGTTCCACATTCACTTGGAAAAACTGTGTGCTCTCCTGTTATTGGGTAGAGTGTTCTATAAATGTCAATTTGATCCAGTTGGTTGACATCTTTGTTCAGTTCTATATGCTTGCTGATTCTCTGCCTACGAGTTCTATCTGATATGGCGAGGCAAGTGTTGAAAAGTTTCTGCCTATAATTGTGGATTTGTCTATTTCTTGTTTCAGTTCTGTCAGTTTTTGCTTCATGTGGCAGAAACTCTTTTGTAAGGTACATGCATTTTTAGCACTGTTATGTCTTATTAGTGAATTGATCCTTTCATCATTATGTAATGTCCCTTTTGATCCTTGGTAATTTTCTTTGTTCTGAGATTTCTTTTGTCTGCTCTTAATAGAGCCACTCCAGCTTTCTTTTGATTAGTATTTGCATGGTGCATCTTTTTTTTTTTCTCCTTTTGCTTTTAACCTACCTGTATCATTATATTTGATATGAGTTTCTTGTGGATAGCACATACTTGGGCCATGTTTTTCTTCTGTCAATCCATTCAGACTATCTTTCATTTAACTGATATGTTTAGACCATTCATTTTAATGTCATTATTGATGTTTGGATTAATTCCACCATTTTATGATTTGGTTTCTGTTTGTTCCTTCTGTTTTTATTCTTCTATTTCCCCTTTCTCATCCAATTTTGGGTTATTTGAACATTTTCTAAGGAATGTTTTTATTTTGGAAAAATTTTAGATATACAGAAAAGTTGCAGTGATAATACAGAGTTCTTCCGTAGCCCTCATCCAGTTTCCTCTAATGTTAACAGTTTACATTACTCTGATACATTTGTTAAAATAAAGAAATCAGTAATTGCTACATTATCATTAATTGAACTCCACACTTGATTTGTATTTCACCAATTTTCCACTCATCTCACTTTTCTGTTTAGTCCAGGATACTATACTGTATTCATTCATGATGTTATTTGAACTTTTTTTTGGTATTCGAATTTAGTTTATCTATTGTGATTTTAACTGTATTTCATATAGTTATTTTGGTGGTTGCTCTAGGTATTATAAAACATATACTTAGCATTTCACCATCAACGTAGAATCAATATTTTGCCACTTCTGTTGGAACATACATAACCTACCATTATTTATGGCTCTTTACCCTTCCCCTTCTGTATTGTATTTGTCTTATGTGTTATGTCTACACATACTAAGCCCTCCTGAAGATGCTGTTATAATTGTTGTTTTCAATGGCCAAACATATTTTAAATATCTCAAAATTGAAGAATGGTCAATTACATTTACTCAGTTGTTGACCCTTTCTGTTGCTCTTCCCTTATTTCTGATATTCCAAGTTTCCTTCTGTTATCATTCCCCTCTTGTTTGAAGAACTTCCTTTAGCAGTTCTTTCTGAGCTGGTCTGCTGGTAACAAAGTCTGTTAATCCATCGTCATCTGAGTATACCTTTATTTCACCTGCATTCATTCATGAAATATATTTTTACTCTATTTAAAATTTTGTGGGCAGTTTTATTTTAGCACTTTAAGAATGCTGTGCTAGGACCCCTGGGTGGCTCAGTTGGTTAAGTGTCTGACTCTTGATTTGGGCTCAGGTCGTGATCTCTAGGCCATGAGGTTGAGCCCCACTCTCTGGGCTCAGCAGGGAGTCTGCCTGAGATTTTCTACCTCTCCCTCTCCCTCTGCCCTTCCCTCGGCACGCACTCTCTCTCTCTCTCAAAAAATAAATCTTTAAAGATGCTGTGCCACTTCCTCATTTCTGTGAACTGTTTAAAGTCATTCAAATTGTTGTTCCCCTACAGGTAATGCATTGTTTTTCTCGGGCAGCTTTCAAGAATTTTCCTTCATTTTCAGTTTTCACCAGTTCATGATGTGTCTAGTCACGGATTTCTTTGAGTTTTTCCTAGTTGGGGTTCACTCAGTTTCTTGAAGACATAGGTTTATGTCCTTTGCCGAAAGTGGAACAATTTTAACCATTATTCCTTTATATATGTGTGTGTGTGTGTATGTATGTGTGTGATATATATATATATATATATATATATATATATATATATATAAACATTACACTCTTTCTCCTCTCCTCTAGGTCTCTGAAACATAAATGTTAGACCACACTGGTTCCTGAGGCTCTGTTCCTTTTTTTCCATGTTCGTTCCGTCTGTTATTCAGACTGGGTGGTTTCTATTGATCTGTCTTCATATTCAGACTCTTCCCCCACTCCACCTCCACTCTAGCCTTTTTCATAGTAGAGCAGCCAGAATGAGCCACTGAAAACCCAAGTTGGAGCGAGGCCCTTCTCTGCTCAGAACCCTCCATCTCACTCAGAATCAAAGTCTGGGTCTTACCATGGTATACAGGGACCTAGACGGTCCGGCCCTTACTACCTGATTAGTTCCATCTTGTGCTAGTCCCCCTTGCCCATTTGGCTCTGGCCACCTTGGCCTCTTTGTTGTTCCCCTAATACTTCAGTCTTTTCCTGCTTTGTGGCTGTTTCCCTGGCTGATCTTGCTTCCTGGGGCTGTCTTCCCAGCTCTTCATAGAGCTGACTTCCACACCTCTGTAAGTCTTCGCTCAACTGTCTTCCTTTGAGTGAGGCCTTCCTTGACCACCCTACCTAAAATTGCAGCCCCACTTTCACCTTGCCCTGGTTTATTTTTTTCCTATTATATTACCTAACATGATACATAATTTTATTTATTTGTTAATCATTCAGAACGTGAACTCCATGAGGGCACGGGGGTTTTCTTGTTTTTGTTTTTGTTTCGTTTTTGGTCTTCTTTCCTCCTCCATGCCATGGCCTGACACATATTAGATGCTTGATAATATATGTTGAAAGAATGAACAAAAATACTGCCTGGGTCTGCTTCCACTGTAGCCTGTAGAATACAGAGAAAGTTTTAGATTCTTACTGAGTGTTTCCAAGTATGGACATTGAAAAGTTCTTGAATAGTTGCACAAGCAGATTCAGTGTCATTGATGGCGTAGGATCTTTTAAAAGAAATCAATGGTTTAGGCACCTGCTGTTACCACATCCTCCTAGAGCGGAGTATCAGAAATGCCAAGAGCGTGAGGTTCTGCACAGATTGACTCGTCGCAAGGTGTTGGAAACAGGTACCAAATTAGAAACCGAGAGCTTTGTACTTGGATTGATTCACAGGTTTCATCTTTTCAACTTCCCAAGTGCCGTTGCTGCTGCTAGTTTCTGAAATATCTCGCAAAGCGCCGGTCCAGCTTCTGCTGGTGTGTGCACGTGCACCCACAGGCACGCTCATGTGCTCTCCTACCCCAGGTGCTGTTCCAGCACGACCCAGTCTCCAACCCAGCTGACGTCCACAGTGCTCAGAGGATTGTTCAAAGAGGCTTTTGCTAGGACAGGATTTCCCAAGCTCCCTGGTTCCCAGGGAAATGAGGTGTGTCTGATGGTGTCCGCAGTTCCCTCCCACATCTGTCAGCGTGGTGCTATATGGCAGATAATAGGATTTCACCGCATTGTGGTGGTTTAAACAGGCCTGACAAGACTGTGATTTCAAACCTGTGTAAGTTGTAGACACCTAAGTGATTGTGGCTTCTCCTCCACGTTACTGGCAGGGGAGGGGAGACAGCATGGTGACGTTTCCAGCTTAGACCTGGTCGTCAGCCCTTCCTTCCCTTCCCCAGTGCAAGACTGGCCCTGTGCCCCCATTTAGAACCTGCCCCCTTTCCGTCATGTCTTGCATCCCTAGGAATCCAGCCCTCGTGGGCTTTCGAGTTCTGTGAAGGAAACTGTCTGCTGGGCTTGTTTCCCAGAATACTTATTTGAGGTGCTTTGTTTCTTGTGTGTCATGTTAGGTGAGCTGCAGACATTCTTTAAAAAAAAAAAAAAAAAGATTGATTTGTTTGAGAGAGACAAAGCACAAGTGGGAGGGGCAGAGGGAGAGGGAGAGAGAGAATCTCAAGCAGACTCCACACTGAGCTCAGAGACCAACTCGGGGCTCGATCTCACAACCCTGAGATTATGACCTGAGCTGAAACCAGGAGTGGGTGCTTAACCGACTGAGCCACCCAGGTGCCCCAGAGCTACAGACATTCTTATAGGAGTAGAACCTGAGGAAAATGAAAGCCCTTCTCCTATAAAATACACCTAGTCTGACAAAATAGGTGTTGTGTTATGTGTGCCGACAGAGGCCCCAGAGAGCCCCGGTCAAGGATCCCACACTCACCATGTCAGCAACTTACTGATTTTAGTTAGCTTTGCAGATGGATAATTAACTTTTACAAAATGCACCCATTCTGAGTTTATCTTTTTTTTTTAAAGATTTTATTCATTTTTTGACAGATAGAGATCATAAGTAGGCAGACAGGCAGGCAGACAGAGAGGAGGAAGCAGGCTCCCTGCTGAGCAGAGAGCCTGATGCGGGGCTCGATCCCAGAACCCTGAGATCATGACCTGAGCCCAAGGCAGAGGCTTAATCCACTGAGCCACCCAGGTGCCCCCTGAGTTTATCTTTTGATGAGTTTTGACAAATGCATACAGTCACATAACCATTACTCCAACAACATAAAGAAAGTGGCCATCTCACTAGAAAATTCCCTATGCTTCTTCCCAGTCCAAACGTCTTCCCATCCAGGTAAGCACCGTGACAACCTCTCTCACCATGGAGCTTCGTTCGTTCATTCTAGGGCTTTGTGCAAATAGAATCATCTAACACGTGCTCTTTTGTATCTGGCTTCTTTTGCTCCTCACAGTTTTGAGATTCGTCTGTGTTGCTGCCCGTATCTATAGTTTGTTCCTTTTAATTGCAGAAAGATACAAATCTTTCACAGTTGGTTTCCTGATTCACCTGTTGATGGACATTTGGTTTCTTTCTGTTCAGCTGCTCTGAACGTTCATATACAAGTTTTCGGACACATCTCTGTTCTGTTGGATAAATAAATACCTCGGTGTGGAATTAGAGGCATATGTTTAACTTTTAAAGAAACTACCCAACTTGGCCAAAGTTTTTTTTTTTCTTTTTAACTATTTCATATTCCCATTAGCTGTGTCAAAGAGTTCCAGCTGCTTTTTGCATGTCAAAAGAAGGTTCTAGGGAAAAGGCAATGGTTAGTTTCCTGGGGCCAACCACAGTGGTGGAATTTTAGGTGGTAGAGGGGAGCAATTAGAGTAGGGGGAGTTTCCCAGATCCCCACGACTCACATCCTCACCTTCCTGTTGGGGTCCCGCTTCCCACTGTCAGATACACTGGTGGGCAAGAAGGGAGTCAGGGAGAGGCAGGCTGGGAGGAGACTGAGTAGGGCAGGGCAGGATGGAAAGAGTGCTGGACTCGTAATGAAAAGACCTAAGTTCAAAAGCAGTTCTGCCGTGGACCCGCTTGTGATGTGCCCCTTCCCTGGCATTTTAGTATTCTCACCTGTGGAACAGCAATCATAAGGACTACCCTGCCCAATTCTCAGGGTTACAAGGAGGCTTCAACCTCACAGAAGTTCTACATGTGCAAGGATTTCACTAGGGGCGGAGACTGGTGGTGGTGGTGGACTTGTTGGCACCAGGACAACAGCCAGGATTCTCAGAATTCTGGAGACCTGGGGTTCAGGCAGAGAGAGAGAGAGAGAGAGAGAGAGGCAGAATGAGGCTGGATGGGGCACCACTTCCTGGGAGGGGTGAAGTCCTAGGTAGAAGAGCGTCCTGCCCTGCTCCCCACCTAACACCTTGGATTGGGGCAGGGAATTGGCGGTAGAAATTGGGCAGCTAGAAATTGGAGACCTGGGTCAGAGCCTCTGCTGCGTTAGCAACAAGTGGGGGTAAATCCTTTTTAACCTCCCTGAGCTTAAATTTCCTTGCTGGCAAAATGGATAGCATGTTCCTTGCTGCCCCTGTCCAGGAGCTGAAAGCACCCTGTGTGGTGAAAGGTGCTGTGTGGACAGGGCATGGCCGGGGCTGGGGCTGGAGCTGCCGAGGGAGCCCAGAGACCCACACTCCAATCCCGTGGAAGCCCCCGCCCCCCGCCCCGTCCCTTTGCTTAGCACTTCGAGCCCCTGGCCCCAATGTTAGGACGGGCCTAGGTGTCAGTGAGTCAGAGGCTGTGTGTCAGGTGCCCAGCTCAGGCTTAGGCAGAGAGAAGCTGCTTGGTCAGCAAGACAGCAGCAGACTGAGGTTAAAACTACTTCAGCCACCGCTCACCACCTGGGTGAGGGAGCCTCCCTACCCTCCTACCTCAGGCGACATCCCAGGGAAAAGTCCTGAGACGGACACAGAGATGTGAGTGCTGGAGGTCTATGGAGGAGTGCTCTTGTGACGGTAAAGGAGGCAGAAGTGGGCCAAGGGAGACCTCAGGGTATGCCCCCTCGGTGAGGAGGGGCAGTAGAGCTGGGCTGGCCCTGCAGAGTTGTTAGGAAGAATTGAGGCAAGATGGTGGCCTCTAGAGTCCTATATGACCCTGCCCTTGAATGTGGGCTGCATCCCAGGAAGAGAACGTGACCTTGGGGCAGTTTCTGGAAGGGTGTTAACCATCCTATGCCTTCAATATATACAATTTTTATTTAAAAAAAAAAAGACTTCATTATGAACTCTCTGCTTCACACATTCTCAGCAGCTGGGGAAATGAGTGCCCCCGTCCTGAAGGGACAGCTGGGCAATATGCCACAACATCTACAATGCCTCTCAGTGTCTCAGTTTCCTTATCGGTAAAATGGGGACAATAATAGTGCCTACCTCACTGGGTTAAAATGAGGATGAAAAGAGTTAATGCATACCAAGTCCTTAAAATGGTGTCCTGTGTGTGTTTATTCCCACCAGCATTTAAGAAAACATTCCATAAATCCTTCTTTAGCAAATGAATGCATAGATGAATCAGCTCTTCCAACCCTGTCCAGAATAAAAGACAAATGTCATGTTTGCCCTTTGAGGGGAAGAAACCCTCTAGCCAGGCGACAGTGCATTGGGCTGGAAAGCCGAGGGTTTGGTATATTTTAAACCATGGGCCTGCTGCTCAGAGGAAATGTGAAATCTCCGTTTCGAAACCTTTGCTGCCCCAAGGGCCTGGCATCCCTCGTGTGGGCATTGCCAGAGACCTTTACCCTCAGTGTGCTGAGCTGCGGTATGGGGATTTGACAGCTGAAGACAGCTCAGCGGGGTGCAGGAAAGCAGACGGTTAATCTGCTTTGACAATACAAAGGGTTATATAAACGACCCAGTTTCTGTAATTTTGCTGTAACTGTCATGGGAATTGCTATAGACAGATACGGAGAAGGCCCTGTTTATGCACTTAAACTTTAAAAGGTTTAACCACTAAACACACAGTTTCTTTCTCTTCCCCTCCCCTCCTGACAATTCTGCATTTAAATTGTACTGGAGCTGGGGTGCGGGGTGTTGGGGGGCTCACGGTGGTGGTTGAAAAGATGGGCTGCCTTTATCTGCCCAGGTCCTGGACCAGAGCCCCACTTTCTGACTCCTGGACCAACTTCCTGCCCCAGCCAGCCTCCTGGGGGTGGTGGTGGGGATTTCCTTACCTGCTCCCAGCAACCAGCTGCAGAGAGGGGGAGGGATGTCAGGAAGTGAATTGCACGAGCTCTGAGCTCCCGGCTTTTGCCCAATTTAAATCTGGTCCCCGTCCCAGTGTTCAAAGCACGTCTCTGTTTGATTCTTGCCATCTCATCTGAGAAGACTTTTCCCAAGGTGGGGGTGGGGTGAGTTCTAAACCCAGAGAGGCAGGAGGCGGGAGGGTTTATATAGGCAGATAGCACAGGCTTCCAAGCTAAGTGCCTTAGCAGGGAGAGAGCTCCTGGCTGCTGCTGACATTTCTCAGACAGGAGATCAATAAATGGGTAGAGCTTGAAAAGCAAATCATGCTTCTACCTGCCCTGGGGAACCCTCAGCAACTGTCACGGCAGAGGAGGCATCCCAGAGGAGGCCAGGAAAGACAGGGGGACGCAGATAGCCTTGATACAGCTGAGATGAGGGGGCAGGGAAATTGGGACTGCCCAAGGGGATGAAAGGGGCAAAGGCTACAACCCCCCCACTCATCCCCCCCAACACACCCCGTTCCTCCACAGATCTTGGTGAGTGTGTGAGGATTCCTGACTTTTGCCTCCTAGGTAAAACCAGACACTCGGAGGTGTGTTTTTCCAGCCATGTGAGCCTGGCCTGAGCTGGGACAGCTGGACCAGGCGGGAGACCCCTTAGGCACGGTTGGGCCCCTTCCAGAGATGGAAGCCTTATTCCCTGCCCCGCCAGCACCCATGAGGACTTCAGTGATTTCTCCACAATCCATGTGATGTGCGAAGGAATTTTCTGTAGCAGACGTGAGTTTTCTCAAGAGCCCGACGGGCCTTTGTGGGTGTGTATGTGTCCATACACATATGTGCACGCATGCACACATGGGGGAGACCTGAAAGTAAGTGTTAAACTTGGTTCCGATCCGCTCAGCCTAATCCACTCTAATAATTTAAACAGTCTGTTTCGGAAATTCAGTTGTTTTGTTTGCTTCAAACAGTTACTCTTTCCATTGTGCTCTTATCCTCTCCAGGGTGGCCCCTGGGCATGGGGTGGGAGTGTGCCACGTCCTTACAGTCACGGTGGTCGGGGCTTCCTCTGGTATCACCGTTGCTGTCTCTGGGTCCTTCTTGTCTCCATGGCAATAGACACACAACAGTGGCCACTGCTGAAGTCAGTAGTTCAGTGATCTTGCGGTGCCCTCTCCCAGGGATTTGTAATCCTCCCTGCTGATTTGGGCTGCTCAGCCCTGGTCGCTGTTGAAGACCCCCCCAACCCCGTGAGGCATGGCCATGAGCCCTATTTGGTCTCCTATTCAGGTGACCCCATCAGTTGCCTCGACTTAAGGATCCTTTTCACTCCGTGGTGGTAATTCCCTCTGGCGAGCTCTTCAGCTAATGTCTTGTCTACATCCGTGCTCACCTAGGGCCTATAGATGTACATGCCCGGGATCTCTCACAGGCCAGATAGAGCCAAGGATATCTCAGGGGTGCTAACTCAGGCTTGCTCTTGACTTCTGCTGTAGCTGCCCTATGTTACTGCTGTGTGTTATGCCAGGCAGGTCCCTCCCAGAGTCCCTGACTGAGAGTGGACAGACGCACTTCTGCTATGGGCCTTTGGCTTGCCTCTGCTCCTATCAGATGACTCCCCACTCAGAAACTTTGGTCTAGAGATAGTCAGAAAAAGCAGGCTTTTCCAATCAGGTTGAGACAACACCCGTGTCATATTCTGTGCCTTTCTGACCCCAGGTTCCCCATGGGTTAGCCTTAGTGGCAGAGGATGGGCAGAAAAAGAAATGGCTTCCTGTCCTAGATTGCATTCTCTCGAATGCAGAGCATGACACAAGGCCTTGGGTGAAGGTAGTTTATCTGAGAGGTGATCCTAGCACCTAGGAGCCAAGGAAAGGAGAAGATGAGATGGGGAAGAAAACAACAGGAATCTAAGGAAAGCCTACAGGGGCTGATCTCCTAGGAAGCATAGAGAATGCCTTCCAGAACTGTCCACTGGAAGGACAGGAGCCCAGGGCATTTATCTACTGCAGCCATCTGACCCTGGTTGAAGATTGCCCCTGGGGACACACACACATACGTAGACAAGGCATGTTCCCATATTGCTGGTGGAGAGGGCCCTGGGGCGGAGAGAAGATAGACACTCTCAGCTTGATGTGAGCCTGCCCACTGAAGCTGCTGCTGAAATTCAAGGTGGGCCAAGAGCAGGATAGGAGTCACCAGAGATGTCTGATACACTTACCTCCTCAATGGCAATTCAATCAAGGGGGAATTTTTAAAACATAGGACAACAGGCTTAAAGATCTTCTGGTCTCATCTCCTTGTTTTAAGGGGGCCCTAACCATTGTGATGTAGGGGTACCTGTCTGGGTCAGCCAGAAGACCATGTGACTCTTGATCTTGGGGTCATGAATTCAAGCCCCATGTTGGGGATAGAGATTATTAAAAAGAGAAAAAAGAAAAAAGAATTGACCCAAGGTCAAAATGGTTGAACACAGAGCCCAAACTTGAACTTGAATGCCAGCAGCTCATGTCAGAGCTCTTCTACTGTATATCACAGATCCATTCAACCAAGGATTGTATGTTTATTGACTGCATATGGTGTTCATAGCATTGTGAGGTATAAGACATAATTCCTGCTTTCAAGGAATTTGCAGTCTTGATGATGAGAGAATTTTGATGTTTAGTCACCATATGTACTTGCTAGAAAAGGGACTGGCTGAAGTACCCTATTCAATCAGACAGTACTCTAAAAACATAGGGAAGAGACAGAAAGGGCCCAGAAACAGAAAGGGCCCAGAAAATACAGAGTGCCTGTGGCAAATATTCACTCAGCAAACTTTGAATATTCCTCCCAGCTAAGATATGGAAGGAAGATGTTAAGACAGCCCCGCAAGTTCCTCACCTCCTGGCATTAATGCCCTTGTAAAATCCTCTCCCCTTCAAGTGTGGCCAGACTAATAACTCGTAGCAGCCAGAATGTGGCAGAGATGACAGGATGTCACCTCCTAGATTAGGTTATGAAAAGACTGGCTCCTGTTCTGGGGGCTTTCTCTCCTTCGCTCTCGTGTTGCTGGTTCTAGGGGTAGCTAGCTGCCATGCCATAAGGTAGCCCTCAAAGAGATGCACGGGCATGAGCTTGGAAGGGGATCTCCTGAGGCCTGCCCGCAGCTGTGGGAGTGAGCTTGGGAGCAGACTGTCCCCACCACAAGCTGAGCCTTGAGATGGGACTGCAGCTCTGGTGATGTGTCTTCGAGAGACATTGAGCCGGAGAACCCAGCTAAGTCATGCCCAGATTCCTGACCCTCAGAGATGGTGAGATAAGTTTTCCTAAGCTTTTTAGTTGCTGTGCTTTGGAGTAAGTTGTTACACCATAATGGCTAACTGATACAGAGGGCATTGCATCCGAAGTGGCCAGTGAAAGCGTGAGTAACGCATAGACTCAGGAACAAGTAACAGAAATCTATTTGAACTATCTCGAGCAGAAAGGAGCAGCTATTGGAAGGATTTGTGGTTGTGTCCCGGAAGTCAAGGCCCAAAAGGGAAGCAGGACTCACGGGGACTGGAACCAGAGCTTAAAATCCAGCCTGTGGGTAGTGAGTCACCTTTGCTCCCGACTGTCTATCTATGAGGCCCTTAGACTATTCTGTCTCAGCAATTGGCATTTTCTATTTCTTCTGTACGTGGGCCAAACCAGGGGCCCTTGAGGGCCTTCTATGTGCTCTCCATGTAGACACACCAGATACTTATTTGAATCCCCAATTCTGGAAAGAGAAGTATCACGCAGCACACCTTAGGTCAGCTGTCCATGTTTGGGCCCCCCAACGAAAGCTAGCAGAGGGGGTGATAGGGCTGACTGCTCTCTGAGGAGGGACTTTGAGAAGAAGGTATAAGAAGTACAGGGAAAGTAGCCAACAAATTGCTTGAACTGTCCTCAAGTAGCTTATGATGGATTTGGGCTGAGAAGAAAGGAATTGGAACAGTGGTGCATTTTACAGGCCTATCCTTAACCGGAACACTGGGATTTCAGGAAGAGAACCATGCAGCAAGGTCTAACTGAGTGGCTTCTTGAGAGCCTTGCTCTTTGCTTGGCTTTGGTTCCCTCTAGTAGAAGATGAGCAGTTTGACCCCAGGTGACCTCCAATAGCCCTTCCAGCTTGGGAATTCTGGGCCTCTAAGGGAAAGAGAAAGCAGAAGTGGGGTCTCCAGACATCCTCATGGACCTGTTCCTGACATTATATGACCAGATGGTCTAGGTCTCCTGCGTGCGCTAGAGGTACTCAGCATAGAGCAAAAAGCAAGGTGGGGCCCGCACTGAGATGGGCCTTGAGGACAATCAAACCACGATGTCCCAGCTTTTCAAGCCAAAATATGTGTTTGTGTGTGTATGGCGGGGGGAGATGCAGATATACAGGACTTTGGAAGCAACTCAGTGGCCTCGAGCCTTGCATAGTCAAAGGTGACTTGGAAAATTTACAAAGCGGAATATTTGCAAAATGGAAAACCAACTTTACCCCCAAGGCTGTGTTATCTTCTTGTGGGAGGTGGTTGGGATGACCAGAGCTGCTCTTCAAATGATGGGCCAGGACACGCTCACCGGCGCTGTTGGTCTGCTGCGCCCGTCCCCCCCACTTCCGCATCCTTATCAAGTACGTGCACGTGCGCCTGCATGTGTGTGTGCACATGCGTGCACACGTTCCCTGGAGCACTGAGCAGCATCATTCCTCTGCTTGCTTCCTCCCAGCCACTGAGAGCGCCGCCTGCAATGACGTCAGCTTCTCTGCAGAGCAGTGCCAATCCACTTGTTCCCTGCTTTGCGTCGCCTGCATGGCCCTGCCCTGTTACGGTGCTGGTGGAGGTGTGGGTTTTTGCTTTATGAATCTCAGTGTATGAACCTCCTCGTAAAATTGCATTTCCATCATTGGGAAGGAGAAATGGGTAGAAATAACTATCTCTGTGTAGTTGCAGCCTCAAACAGAAGAAGATGTGACTCAGGGCTGGAATCTGACGAGGAGGCATCTTTCTTGGCAACAGGACTTGCAATCAAATGTGGCAGACCCGTTTTTCCCTTTCTTTCTTTTCCTTTCCATTTCTGCCCACCTCCCCCCCCTTTGCCAAGTGAGGCTCAGTAGGTACAAAGGGACTGCGACCCCGACCCGTTTGTGATAGCAGGAAGCCACCTCCCTCGCCAGGGAGGATGGATTAGCTAATGGCTGTTAAATGCTTTGAAATGAATTGTCTCCTGTACCCAAATACTCAATCTGATTGTAGCCCTAGGTCTGATATCATGGGATGGAAATGTAGTTCCTGGCTGCCATCAAAGTGGGCCTTCGGGTGCATGTGGGGGGTGGGATCTGTGATTGCTGCTTATCAAAGGATGACACATGGAAAAAGGGGAATGGCACTAGGGCCTTGCCCAGTGGCAAGGGAAGGGCTGGGAGAGGGGCATAGAGAGGAGACACTCAGGAGAAAAGGAGGGGGTGGGGAAGAGAGTGAGAACCAGGGAATCCCACTTATTACCAGGATCAGAGTTGTAGCCTACCCTTCTGTTTCTGTGAAACATGCTGAAAACAGACATAAGTCTTAGGAAACATAAGGTTTGCTCTCCCCACTGCCTACCCCCCAAAAAAGCTTCTGTTCCAAGTTAAGGTGTCAGAAATTATTTCACCTGGCTTTGCTTTCCCCATCTGCTTATATGGTTAGTGGGTTGCTGGATTGGCTGCATTGTGTTATTTTAGTTTAAAGTTCAACAAAGTACGACTCTTGTATTTTCCCAAGGTGGCTTTTTCTCTTTGCCTGAAATGGGGCCCGATCACCTGCCCCAGCTGTCAGAAGACATAGGCCTTCCCCGCTCATTAGCGGCGGGTCCAGCCTGCTTGGACCATCTTGGATTCCGTTCCGGTCTTTATCTGCCATGGAAAGACCTGTGCGCGGGCCATCATTCCAGCTGTCCTCGCTTGTAGGTAGCTGAAGCTCCCATTGGTCATGCTGAGCCTGCAGAGCTGGAGTCCCTTCTTTATCTGTGGGGAAGAGGACACAAGGCAGCTCAGAGATAGCAAAGAGAGGGTTCCTGTCAGGGAAAATCTGACAAAGGTGTGAGTACTGCTGAGTCTGGGAGTTATCCACCTTGGGGTGAGGGTGGCTGACAGTATATCTGGGCCTGCAGATGCTTGGCCAGAATGAGCTGCAGGATCGATCATTCATTCATTCATCCATTCATCCATTCACCCAGCATTCATGAATTATAATACCCATCATTCTGCATTCATCATATATCTATTCTTTCAACAAGAACATATTGAGTATATTCTATGTATCAGGTTGCTATTCCAGTTCCTGAGCTTACAATGATGAATAAGACAAAAGTGCTCCTTAGGGACCTGGACACACACCCCAGCAAACATCATATGGATTAAGCACAATGCTTGTCCTGGGAGAGAGGTACCAGTGAGGTTCTCTGGGTGCCCAGGGAAGAGGGGAGACATCAAGCTGGAGGGAGTTGAGAAACTTTTGCCAAAGAGATGGCATTCGAGCTGAGCCTGGAGGGATGGAAAAGCCTTTCCCACATGGCCGGCCACAGGGGGATGGGCAAGGGAGACGACTGTCAGCCAGCCTGGCTTCAGGAAGGGCAGGAGGCAAGACGTTGGATGAGTGCCAGGAAGTGCAGACCCCTGAAGACTACTAGAGCACAGGCTGAGTGAGGAGGGGCCGGAGAGGGGAGGACAGAAGTGTCTCCAAAGACCACGGATAAGACCTGGCAGTTTGAGGGAAGCAGGAGGTAAGGCTGAGTGGCTGGTGGGCGAGTGGCCTGGAGTCTTTGCCCACCAGCCAGTCAACCTAGATGAGTTTGTCCCATTCCCTAGTTTATATCAAAGAATCATGTATCCTCGTCCAAGCTTGTGGAGTGAGATGATTAAGACTGTTGGGTCTGGTCTTTGATTTCACGGACCAATACGATGTTTTAAAAATCAAGGGGACTGCCATAATGATGTCAATTTTTAATTTTGGCAAGAAAAAATGCACTCAAAATTTGCCAATTTATTATCACCATCTGTGGCGAAGGCTGCTAATTGCCTACTGAGTATCCATTCTTCCCTTCCTCCTGATAAACAGAATGCTGTTTTATTTGGGGTGGCAATATGGCCAGATCAAAACCACATTCTCCAGCCTCTGCTGGTCACTGGGCAGAGCATCTGGAACAGCTCCCAAAGGGGGCCGACAGCCCACATGTCTTTCCCCCTCCCTGCTTGCCCCTTCTTCCAGCTTAAAATTACCACCCTTATGGGACCACAGTGCGCCAGCATCATGCTGGATATGGGGCTCACTCTGAGGATTGCCTCTCATCTGACGAAGCAGGGAGCAACGTCCCTGCCTGGTGCTTAGAACCCTCTGAATCTCTCTTGGTGTTTCTACTTCCTTCCATGGCTGCCCTCACCCTGTTTGTCCCTTGTAGGTATGTGAAGGGAGAGAGCATGCTGGCATCTAACTTCTGGCCCTTTTCTCTTTTTTCTCAGACTCCTCTATTCCATCACACGGGCTTTCTTCTGCCCCTCCTTTCTGAGAGTAACTGCTCTTGAATCATGCACAACCTTCTCATTTCATAGATGGCACTATTGCTGCTCGTCAGTGAATGCTCAGCCCAGACAGCATAAAGCCTTCTAGGTATTTCAAAATAGAGGCACCCCGACACGTAGATTTGGTTTCAAAAATGTTAGATGGGCAGGGGTGCTCTGTGGTGGGTACACTGACCCTTCACCCAGAATCCCCTTCCAAGAAGGACTTGGGCCAACTACTGGGAGTGTTGTGGGTGCTGGGGGCAAAGAGCTTGTAGCTGTCAGCTCTCTTCAGTGTTAGCCTTAGCAGCAGAAAGCGCTTGCCTGAGGCCATGCCCTCCCAGGGCACCATTCAGGCCCATTGCTGATGCCTCTGATGGGGCCCATCTACTCCAGATCTCTTGGAGGGATGGCCAAGGCCAAGTCAGAACAGCCTCACAGTTCCACTTCTCCCTCTACCCAGACCCGCAACCTCCTGCTCCCTCCCACAGATGGTGATCCTTACTAAACACCCTGCATGCCAGACTCTGTGTCAGCATCGGCTTCCAGAAAACCTGACCTGTGACCCAAGACTGTTAACGTAGAGATGAGTTAACTAACTGCAGAAAGTCACAGACACCCCTACACTGAGCAGCAGAGGGCAGGAGGCCTGTCATCAGAGTCCAGGGGCCTGCTCACTGCTGACAAGGCTGGAGCATTTGCTGGAACAGAGCCATGGCTGAAACTCCAGAAGCCATACCCCCACCCCAAAGCCACCATGGCCACTGGAGCCTGGAGCCACCCACTGCTGATAGAGATGCCACTATCAAGAGAAAAAAGAAAAACACCTTCTGTCCCCTCCTTGCCTTTCCAGTCACCAACCATTTCTTCCCATTAGAAGAGTCTGCCCAGCAGCCAACTGGCAAAGGAGTCTGGGACATTGTCCTTTGCAGGCTTCCACGGCCGAGTGACACCGAGCCGAGCACAGAAGGGCGGGACGGGAGCTGAGAGAGAAGAGGCCAATGACGGGCAGTAAACCCCTGCCTTAAGAGGGACTGAAGGGGAAGGGACAGGGAGGAGCTTTCAGACGAGCTCGCAGGCCTGGCTGACCACCCTGAGCATGGGCTCCCCACCTTCAGACAGTGGGAGAGAAGACATGTGTGTTGCTTTAAGCTGCTCATTTGTTTGGTAATTTGTTACACAGCAATAGAGGCCCGGGATACACAGGCGGGAGGAGGGCGCTGACATTGTGGGCCAGGAGAAGCCCAGGAAAGCTTCTCAGAGAACGTTTGGAATAAAGAATAAGGCGTCATTTTCTTTATCCGTGAGATGGCTTTACTAGTCCCTCCTATCTCACAGAGCGATTATGTAGATAAAATGAGATAATAGCTGTTCAGATTCCTCCAGAAATTTAAAAGAACTCTTCAACTATGATATATGATCACATAATTATGAAAATCATCATCATGCTAATAGCATTATGCTAATCATCCAACAACTTGCAAAGCCTGGGATCCAGCACTGTGAAGTCACTGGATTGGGACTCCCAGAAGGATCTGGGGAAACTGGTGGAGCAGGAACTGTGTGGACGGCACCTCAGTAAAACCTGGGTTTGTTTTTCACTTCCAACTTCCTTCATCCAGAGTTGGGGAAAGTTCCGCCGTACCTCGAGGAGAGGAAATGCATTTGGTTTCGTGGTAAGATTTTAGCTTCGCTTGCCTCCTTGCATTTGAGTTCAAACTTTCTCCAGATATATTATCATTTAAACTGGAGGGGAACAATATTCCTGAACTGGAGCACAGGCCATGACCTTGCCTACATGATGGGCAGCTAATCCACTTAGAACCAGTGACTCGCTTTGTATAATTTATAAGACCCCATGAAAAGACAGGTCTCCATAGATTAATATTTCAGCTGTCTCCCCCTTGCATTTTATCCTCTGCATGTGGCAGCAACAATCACATGAATCATTCCTGAACTGAGTCCATATCAAACATCCAGAGCTTTGTCTGCATTCAATGAGGGTTCCGCTCATTCGAGGGAAGTTTCTATAGGATTTCAAATACGTGGATGATTTAGCTTGGACACCTCTTACCCCAACCTGGCTGTGGCAGATAGAAAAAAAGGGAGGGGGGCTTGAAAATCTTTGACATTCCTCTTACTCAGTCATGGGTGTCTGCGTCCCCTCCCCCTAGAACCTGGACAGGCTTGGGACTGCCTTGCCCAACAGAGGACGGTGGAAGTATGTTGCGTTTGTGACTTCTGACCTCTCCATGGTCACGAAATGCCATGCAACTTTCTCTATGTCTCTTGTAATGCTTACTCTCTTAAGACTTTTGCTTGGGATGAGAACCTGGTCATCAGGCTAAGAGTAGCCCAAGCCACAAAGAAGGACAGACCATATGTACATTTTTGTTTTGTTTTGTTTTTTGGTCAACCATCCCAGAGAAACCCAGCCTTAGAATCACTTCAGCCCAGGCACGGAGCATGTAAGAGAAGAAGCCTTCAGATAATTCCAGACCCTAGCCAAGGACTCACCCGACCATTCGAGTCTTCATACCTGAGGCACATGGTGGAACAGGGACAAGCCATCCCTGCTGTGCCCCGTTTGAAACGCTGTCCCGAAGAATTCATGAGCTCAGGAAAATGGTGGTTGTTTATGCCACCACATTTGGGTGGTTTGTTAGGCAGCAGTAGATAATTGGAACACTAGGGTAATGTTTGTTTCTTTTTCCAGGTCCGTGAGAAATTACTTGGTTAAAGAGGATACATTTCTTCAAAACCAGAAAACTTGGGGCGCGTGGGTGGCTCAGTGGGTTAAGCCGCTGCCTTCGGCTCAGGTCATGATCTCAGGGGTCCTGGGATCGAGCCCCGCATCGGGCTCTCTGCTCGGCAGGGAGCCTGCTTCCTCCTCTCTCTCTACCTGCCTCTCTGCCTGCTTGTGATCTCTCTCTGTCAAATAAATAAATAAAATCTTAAAAAAAAAAAACCCAGAAAACTCTTCTGTACTTCTGGCAGAAGTAACAAAACAAGCCTCTCTGTGGGCGCTCTAGATCGTGTGGGCGCTCTAGATCGTTCTTCCCTGTGTGTTGACCTCTTGAGGCAAAGACATGTTCTTAGTGTCGAATTTCCTTTCTCTGTACTGTTTCTGCAGTTTTTTGATGATTCGTGCACGAGTTCATTTATTTATCCAGTAAATAGAGATGAGGTCCCTTCTGCATAGCTGGTAGGCTTCTAGATGCTCAGGATAGGATAATGAGCAAAGCCTACACGATCTCTGCCTTTCCAGAGACAGAGTCCAGAGCATGCTTCTTAATGGTCTTCACGTCGCAGACCCCCCTGATGCCTAGTGAGGCCTTTCGACCCTTTATCAGATAGTGTTTTTAAGTACATAAAATAATATGCTCACGAAGGAAACAAGTTGCAATAGTTACCAAAAAATTTTAAAAACACATTTACGACTTGATAGATCTGTTTCATTACATGACAAGATCCAATGGTGAGTCCAGTAAATTTTGAGGTAGTGTCGAGTCACTATAATAAATTAAGATACTTGCAAAGACTGGATTATGGAAGTGCCTGTGATTTCCATTGGCAACACAAAGTCATAGGTGCAGTCAATGCTACCATGGTTTATTGCCTACAATATTGCCTACAAACAGAAGGAAATGCTAAATTTTAATAAGATTGAGCGAAAAGAAATATGTGATCTCTTTCTTTTCCAAAGGAAGAGCTTCTGGATTCTGTAGTCCATGGACCCCAGGTTAAGAACACTTGGTTGGGGGCACCAACAGGCCTCAGCCAAAGAAGAGCACCCACTCCGAAGCCTGCTTTGTGAATATATTAGTTTCCTGAGACTGTTGTAATGAGTCACCACATCCTTGGTGGCCCAAACAAGGACATTTATTCTGTCTGAACCCTGGAGTCCAAAAGGCCAAAATTAATATCACTGGACCATGCTCCCTCTGGAAGGTCTATAGGAAAATTCATTCCTCATCTCTCCCACTTTCTGGTGGCTGCTTGTGGTCCTTGACCCATGCTGCATCATTTCAAAATTCAGAGCCAGCATCTTCCCATCTCTCGGCTCTGTCTTCACGTGGCCTTCTTCTCTGTGTATCAGATCTCCCTCTGGCTCTTATAAAGATTCAGGGCCCACTTGGAAAACCCAAGATAATCTCCCCATGTCAAGAGCCTTCATTTAATTACACTTGCAAAAGCTTTGCCATATAAGGTGACATTCACAGGCTGCAGAGATTGGGATGTGGATATCTTTGGAGGGGTCATTTTTCACCCTACCGTGGTTGGCCAGTCGTCCTGGTCCAAGCTGGCACTGGTGATGTGCCAGGGATGGTTTTCCTGAAGAAGAGGCTTTGGACTGGTAAGTGATGGACCAGTAAGAGTAACTAGATGGGAGGGGTGGGCAAGGCAGGTAAGATTGATTTAGATAGGAAGACTGAATCAGGCAGAAATCCAGAAGCTAGAAGATCTCTGCCACAGTATGGACCTGGAAGGTAGACCATGGGTCATGAGTACCCAGGTGGAGTGCTGAGAGATTCCCAGGAGGGGTCAGTGGGAGCCACATTATGAAGCGTCCGATCGGATTTAGTTATAAGGATTTCCCTTATGGCAATGAGAAGACATTGGAGGGTGCTATAGACTGAGTGTTACGTCCTTCCAAAATTCATATATGGAAACCTTAGCCCCATGGTGATGGCATTAGGAGGTGAGGCCTTGGGCAGGTGACTGGGTCATGAGGGTGAGCCCTCATGAATGGGATTCGTACCCTTGTAAAAGAGGCCTCAGGGTGTTCCCTCGCTCCTTACACCACGTGAGGACATAGCAGAAAGGCAGCTGTCTATGAACCAGGCCCCCACCAGACTCCAGACTTGCCCATGTCCAGACCTTGGACTTCCCATCCTCCAGAACTGTAAGAAGTAACTGTCTGTGGTCGGTAAGCACCCTAGTCTACCAGTCTATGACATTTCGCGATAGCAGCCCAAATGGATGAAGGCAGCGGCTGTCAGATGCTCAGAGCTGGGAATTTGAAAGGTCACTCTGGCTGAAGTGAGGAGAAAGGATTGTGGGGTGGATGGTCACAAGAATGAGTGGTCAGGGGAACAGGTTGGAGGGTGTGGCAGCGTCCTGGCCAGAGACGACAGACACTAGGTCTAGGGTTGCCATGATGGAGGTGGGAAGAATTCAAGAACAGGTCCAATCGGTGGACATTTTAGAAAATCCAGTGGCTCAGGGCAGCAGCACAGGGTCAGTTAATGGTAGTAGACAAACACGAACAATGTAAATTGTCAGTGTGTTGGAAGGACTAGTTTTAATTTACAGAGCTGAGTGCAAGCAGTGAAATGTACCTGTATTTGACTAAATGGGTGGGAAGTTCAGTCTCAAGTTACTTGGGATCTACCTGCCCCCTTCCCAAGGCTGTATGACAAGTCTGAGCGCTTCCTGCAGACGACATTTGAGGAGGGACCCTGGGGCATGTTCAGTACTCAGTGATAGCTCTACCTTCGTGTTCAATAACCTGTTGCCCTGCATTTCCAAAGGAATCTCAGCCAAGCTGTATAGCTCTTAGGTTCTTTTCAGTAAGCAGTTGCAGCAACCAGAAATTTTGAGATGATGAAGCATTAGCATCTCTTCCTATAACCTTGCCCACAGAATGCAAGGCTTTGAACAAATTCTGCCACTTGCATGGAAATTTATTAACTTTTTTTTTTTTTTTTTAAAGAAAGCACAGTTTAGACAACCCGTAGCTTGGAAGTCCCAAGTCTCTGTCCTTTCGGGGGCCACAAGCACCACCTTGCTTGAAACATTCACTCAAGGCCCATCTCAAAACTCCAGAGGCAGGATTCTTAAGTCGTGCCATTGAATTTCTTCTTTTTAAGGCTGGGGACAAGATCACTTAGAGCTTGGGTCTAGAGCCGTCTGTGCATGTGGGCCTCTGATGGGCTTCTCCTATAAGCAGGGGACAGTTTGTTTCTTCCCTAAGCCAGGTGGTCCACTAAGGAGGTGAAGGAGCACCCAGGAAGAGAATGGATAAGGGAGCCTCAGAAAGAAACCCAGCCAGTAAAAGGTATGTTGTCAAGCCAGTTACCACTGGAGGTGGCCAGAGCTTAAATTTGTAGGAAAAATCCTGGGAGCCAGTGTGCAACACAGGCGTGAGGGTGATCCTATCTGAAGAGCAAGGGAGCTGGAGAATTTATGTGGCAACTCTGGTTAACGATTGCATGAGGGCAACTCTAGAGGAATTAATTTCCAGGCACTTTTGGCCTGCCACACAGTCTCCGTGGCCACACAGTGGAGCAGAGTGGGCTCCAGGGACGAGAGCAAGCCCATAGGCCAAGCCAGGCAGTCGCCGAGCCTTGGCATTGCCTGGTACGCCCCAGGTGTGAGGGTGAGGGGACGTGGGTCACATGCGATCAGTATCTGCTCCCGGTGGGAAGAGAGCCCATTTCTGGCGTTCCTCCTGCTAGCTCACAAGCTGCTATTCCACCAATGAAAACCCATTTCTGATAGTCTGTACTAATCGAGAAAGTCTTAAGTGCTGATTGAAACGCAGTGGATGCTGTTTTGGGAGGATCCACCTCTGGGAGGCAGCTGAGCTCTCCTTGGGTGGGGTGTCTCCAATATACAATTGATGGTCCCTAGGGTTCAAGTTGAAACTGTTACATACATAAAACTCCCTGGTCTATGCTGAAATCGTTTAGAGTGAATTATAGATCTCCTTCATCCCTGCCACCCCACAGGAGGACCAGACCTGACTCAGTGGCTGTGCGTGGAAATAGGCCTCGTCCCACGCCCCCAACCCCCACTGCCACTAGCAAGACCTGCAAAAACCCAGTCTCTTTCCCCAAAGCATCTCAAATAGTCTCTACCTCTCCTCCCTCTTAAGGGGGCTTTCCTCCCTCTTAGAATCCTTGAACTTCAAACCTCCTCCTCCGTGTCCTCACTGTCCTCCTGTGGCTCCAAGTTTCCATAAAACAATTCATTAGAGTTGCACTTCCTATCCCTCGTCCCGGGCCTGGCAACTCTCACGGTCAGCATCCCTGCCCGGAGCCCCAGCGGCGACGGAGCACCCTGCTCATCTTCCTGCAGGGAGCCATGAAGGAGAAATTTCTAAAGCCGCAAGGTCCAACTGCAGATTATTCCCTTCATCAAGTATCCTGCCACGTTGCGGTAAAGCTTGCGCCCTGTGCTTTTGTTTAAAAAACAAGTATGCATTTAAAAACCTGTAATGCCGATTGATGCTCCCAGGCACAGTTACCCTTCTATCCCTTGCCTCCCGCATCTCAGGGTCTGTAACCAGATCAATCTGGAGATTGTGTCATCGAATTCTCGTGAGTCTTGTATGAGGCAACATTATCCCCTTTTTACAGAAAAGGAGACTGATTTTCATAAGGTATCTTGAAAAAAAAAAAACACCTTTTTTTTTTATCATGACCGAAGAAAGTTAATTTGCAAGAAAATTTCAAAACTCAAAAAAGGAAATAGAAATCCTTGTAATTCCTCAACCCATACAGTTTATAACATTTTGATTGTATCATATTCCCATCTTTTCCCCCCCTTTTTGACATCTATTTGCACATACATTTTGAAAACCCCAAATCGGACTCTTTCAGTGGCGATCATTTTCATTTCTCCTCCGAGAACGCTGAAGGACGATTTTCTGACATGGGTTTTCTCAAGCTGGAAACGAAACCTTCACCAGGGCAATCCACAAGCATGCAGCCTTCAAATCATTCATGGTGTGAAGAGATTGTGTGCTGAAAGCGGGAGGGGTCGGGGGGCGGCTTCATTGCACAATTTTTGTGGGTTCCTTTGTAAGACTCTTGGCCTGCTGCTTACAAAACCTTTGCTCGCTTTGGTAAATAGCCCTTCTCACTTGGCCCCATGATCTTCCATCTGATTGAACATCTGCAATTTCGATTGTGTTAACTTTAAAATTTGAGGCCATTCTCATTGATCATCTGGGACCATAACAGAAATCTACGCATTTTATTCTTCCTCTTTTCTGCTTTCTCAAATGCAGGGTAGTTCGAGACCTCTAATTAAGTAGCAAACAACAGTTTTAGAGTAGCTCTCAAAGGCTAAAAGGAAAGAAAAGAGAAACCCTCCTTGAGTCTCCTCGCCAAGCCCCTGACAAGCCCACGATTGTCTTGGGTTTGAGTCCCAGCTGAGCGAGCACATTCCCTGCCTGGGGCAAAGACAGGGCTTGGCTTCTTCCCAGCCCTCTTCATTGTAATGGGAGGCTGAGAGCCGCCACCGTTGCAGTGGGGAATGGGGAGGACTGGGAACCCCATGCAGTGGGGTGTGGGTGGCCTCACCCGTGGCAACCAGGCTTGCTCTGGCTGCAGCTCCTTTCAGGGACACAACAACCTCCCTCCCCTGCTTGCCGCCTTGCTGCGGACCACAATAACCCAGGCTGGGAACGTTCTCAGACCAAACAATTGTGGCTGACCTATTTCTGAGTCCTTGGCCCCTAGCAGTGCTCAGAGTATGCTTAGCGAAGGAAGGAATGGGTGAACCAGCTAATGTCTGTCATACCCAGGCGTTTCCCTGATGCAGCAGGCCCCCTTGACCTTTGAGGGGCCAAATGTATGGGATATATCTCAGGATAGCCGCCCCTGTGGAAATAGGGGTCCCGATGCCAGATTTAAAGCAACCCCTTCCCCCTGCCACCGAAGCCAGACCTAACGATCCAGGGCCAGAACCCACCCCCGCCTCTCCTGCGTGATGTCTTTCTTCTACTCTCCCGGGTCCCGTCTCCTCCCAGTCAGCCCCATGAGAGGAGCTCAGATCTCGCCTCTGCTTTGCCTGTCAACTCCACTAGCACCCCAGGGCACTAGCCCCTCTCTGATCACCATGGGATCTAACCAGTCTTAGAGAGTACAACCCTTCCATCGAGGGCAATCGTATACAAAGACCCAAGGTGTCACACTGTTGAAAGCTGTCACTCTTCTGCTGAAAAACGTGTGCTGCTTCCTGTTAGGGATAGGAAAACACCCCGAGTCCTTGGGTGGTGTGCAAGTCCTCGATGTGGCTCCAGCCTGCATCTTAGCCCTATCTCCCACCACATCACCTACTGCTCCCCGGGCTCCAACCTCCCTGAACTTCCCTCTCCCCCCTTAACACCGCAAGACTTTTCGCCAGCTGGTACATTTGCTGATGGCAGGTCCTCTCCCTGGGATGTTATTCGTTTCCAGTTTTGTCCTGCGAATAGTACAGATCTTGTGGGGGCCTCCTCACGAGCTCTTTCTTCCACTCAGCCTTCTCGGAGGACAATCTGTGTTTCTCTTCTTCTCTATTAAGTTGTGGGCTTCTTGGGGGCAGGGACTGTCTATTGCTCAAGGGCCGTGCTCCAAAGGGCCTACCACAGTGCCCGGTAGAAGAACAGATGATCAGTAAATGTTGGTTGAATGAATGGATGAATAGTCACGTGCAATCAGCGGACAGTCGTTGGCTGAAGCCATCCAAGATGGATCCCCAGAGAAGGCGAGACCGAAGCCGAATTCTAGAGAGCGGGAAGGACTGGCGTAAGTGGGAACTAGAGGACTTTAATACAGTGCTGACTTTTGCTGAAGGAAGCCAGGATCGTTGCCCCAGCTGGCCTTCACCAAGGAAGTAGAGACAGGAACTGCGATAGGAGTCCCTCCGGCGTTTATTTACCTGAACAGATCATGGGTTGAAATTTCCAGAATCAATGCTACCCCCTCTTAAGCCACGGTCACTGGCTCGTTGTTCTCCCCTTCTCACCCAACCCCCCCCCCCATTTTCCACCGTTCTCATCCTTGGGGACTGCGTCACTTGGTGCCCTTGCCAGGGCAGCTCTTGTTCAATTCTGACAACAGGAAGTCCTGGCAGGAGATCTGGAGTGTGCCAGGAGGGGACACTCCGGGGCTCAGCCCACTCTAGGTTCACACAGTTGGCAGGGGCCACGTTGTACCCCTACAGCTCGGCGGTGCGCAGGCAAATGGTCCCCACATCGGTCTCTGTGCTGAGCCCCAGGACCTGTGACTGCATTCATTCACAGTAACCACAGAAAGGGGGCTTGCAGGCATGAAGTTAAAGATCTCAAGAGGGAGATTCTCCTGGATGATCCGGGTGGGCTCAGCTTAACCACAAGGGTACCTGGAAGAGGGAGGCGGGAGGCTCACAGTCAGCAGCCACTGTTGAGAACAGTAGAGCCTGCAGCGAGGCAGGGGCCGCGCCATGAGCCAGGGCTGGCCTGCAGCCTCTAGATAAGTCTCAAAAGGCGAGTGGATTGGCCCCTGGAGCCTCTTGAGGAAACACAGCCCTGCTGATACCTTGATTTTAGCCCCCATAGGACTGATTTCAGACTCCAGAACTGTTAATGTAGGGAACTGGTGTGGGTTTAAGTCACTATTGTGGTAATCTGCTGCAGCAACAGTAGGAAAAACATGCAAGCTCCTGGTGGCTCACCCTGTATTCTGGGACCCTTTCTCTGGGGGTCCAGGTCCCACCGGTTCAGATAGCTCTTATTATTTCCCTCGTGCTGCTTTTCTGGTGCCTGCTGTGAGCTTCTGGGTGTCTCAAGTTTCCTTCTTGGTTCTGTAACTCCTCCCACATCTCTGCACATTTTCCTTTTGGCTTAAGTCACTAGAACCCTCTGATCTGGATCCTCGTTCCTCGCAGGGCTGCACCTCCCCCTCCACCAGGGAGAACCACGCACGTGGGTCTCCCTGGCCGCACTCAGAGCTCTTGGGGGGCTTGTGGGGCTGTGTGGTGTGGTCAGAGCCCGTGGAGTCTGTCTGTCCCAGACCATAAAGAGGTCAGTCAGGACTTGAAGGCATCAAAACAGTCCCTCTAGGGGTGCCTGAGTTAAGTGCCTGACTCTTGATTTGGGCTGAGGACATGATCTCAGGTTCGTGGGATGGAGCCCTTCGTCGGGCTCCGCGCTCAGTGGGGCATCTGAGGATTTCACTCCCTCTCATTCTCCCCCCCCCCCGTGCGCTCTCTCTCTCTCTCTCTCTCTCTCTCTCAAAAATCAATAAATCTTTAAAAGAAAAAAAGAAGAAGATAGCCCCTCTAGCAGTGAAACATAGAAATAAATCCTGCTCTTCTTCTAGATTAGGGATTTTGAACCTGGGTGGCCCCTGAATGGACTTGGACTGAGCTCAGTGATTTGCCTAAACTGCAAATGTTTGGTGCAGTTCTGTGCACACATAGATGGGAAAGAGAAGGAAGCTTTTCCGAATTGGCTTCTCAAGGGAGCTCTGCTGGACTGCCAGGGTTTCCCTCAGTGTCTCAGATGGAGCAGGTGTTCTCTGTGCCCTGGGCCCCCTTCCCGGCCTCCTGTGACCCCAGGAGGCTGCGGGGACCAGCCCCTATGAACACAGGCCCACTTTCACTTGCCACCTCTCTGCTTCTCCTAACTTCCGAGTTCTCTCCGAAGCTGTGGAAACCTGCAGGAATCACCGGGAAGTGTCAGGGAGTGAACATGCTTGGGGTAAACCGTCCCCACCCCTGCGAGGGAAGACGCCAGTGGATAACCGCTCAGTCACCAAGCTCCCCAGTGGACTCTTCCAGAAGGCATGCTGCACACTTCCTGGAAGTACCCCCACCATCAAACTCCGGACCGTGACTACACCTCGATGGTGCACACTTCTGTTGCCTCACTCCTCCTCCCAAGGATCACCTTGGAAATACATAGCCTGCACCCCATCTCACACTCTGCTTTCTGGAAAAACAGATCAGGACTCCAGGAGAGTTGGACAGAGACCCGAACACAGGCCTCACCCAGGGCGCACTGCCTCCCCCACACACGTTGACACCCAGACCCTTGGGCTCACGGGAGCTCCAGAAAGCCTCCCTGTTCCACCTTGGAGGCCATGGAGTCTCAGTGGAAGGCTGCTGTCTTGGGAAGAGTGAATCGTTGTTCTCTCTTTACCTTCTAGGACCCAGGACGGCCAACCCCTTCTCCTGTTTGTTGTCTTTGTCTCCCAGCACCCCTCCCCAAAACACAAACCCACACCGGGCAGCAGAAGCCCCAGGAATGGAGAAGTCCACCTGCATCCTTGAGGGAAGGAATCCCACTGGGGTTTTATTAGGCTTTCTCCTGCCTGCCCATCATGCCTTCAGCCGAACATTCTAGCACCTGCTGTTATTGCCCAAACACCTCAACCGGATCTAGCACATGCTTCATGGGTGGGAATGCAGTGGCAGGAAGAAGATAAGGAAGGGCCAGTTCCATTTTTTAATCTGGCCAGCAGTGAGGGGGGATCAGGAATGTTCCTATATCAGTGACTTGTTACTACATAACAAATTTCTCTAAACCTGGATGCTTGAAAGTAGAGCCACTTATTGTCTCATGGTTTCCTTGGATTACCAGTCTGGCATGGCTTGCCTGATTCCTCTACTCAGGATCTCACAAGACTGTAATCAAGGTGTTGACCCGGGCTGGGGTCAGCTTCTGAGGCTCACGGTCTCCTCCCAGGCTTATGTGGCCATTGGGCACATTCAGTTCCTTGCACCTAAAGCACTTGCTTCTGATGGCTTGCTCCTTCAGGGCCAGCAGCAGAATCTCTGACTGAGCTCTCTGACCTGCTCTAAAGGCATCACCTGATTAGGTCAGGCCCCCACACACCCCAAGAGAGAGGGTGTGGGTCATGGGGGCTCTTCTCAGGATTCCACTTCATAACCACCTCTAACTGGCCTCCTCTGAGAACTACAAGTGGGGAAGGAGGGTTGCAGCACAAGGAAGAAGCCCATCTGACTTCAGTTTTTTTCTATGCTTGCCACTCTCTCTGAGTAATGGCTTCTCTAATGAGAAGACATTTTTCATTGTTCAGTTAGCCATCAAGTGAGGGAGAAAAGCCCAGAGGGTTTTGAGGATACAGTTATAAGTTCTCTGGTGAGATTAGGTGGAAGAGAAAGCCCATGGCCCTCTTTACCTTTGCTATCACCAGGTCCTTAAGTCTGAAACGGGCAGTGGCGGGGGGGGGGGGGGCATCACCCTTGATACCTTCATCTTCTTTTGCCCTAAAAATCATACAAATTACATCTGTGTCACCTCCTCGATCTTTAGGGGGGGGGGGCATGACTTGCTCCAGAAGCCTCCTGGCTCTCAGCTTCTGCTTGTGTCCTCTGCACTCTGTTTCCCCAGAGAGCAGTCTGAGCTGGGCGATCACATTCCTGCCCTAGGGCAGGAGCTGCTCCTTCAGATGCCTAACCACAGCTCTGTGGGTGGTTCCATCCCTGTCAGAATTTGCTAGAGTTGCAGCAACAAGGTGCTGCACATCAGTACACCGGGTGACTGAAAATGATAAAAATCGATTGACTCACAGTTCTGGAGGCTATACACACAAAACTGAGGTGTTAACAGCATCGTTCTCCCCCTCTAGATGCTCTAGGGGGATCCTTCCTTGCCTTCTCCAGTTCTGGTGACCCCAGGCTGCTCCTTGGCTTGGAGAGGCATCCCTTCAGTCTCGGCCTTGACCTTCATGCTGTCTTCCCTCTGTGTCTGTGTACCTGTGAGTCATCACACAGCCTTCTCTGCGTGCCTGTCCAAATTTCCCCTTTTTATAAGGACACCGGGTGAATTGGAGTAAGGCCCACCCTAATGACCTCAAGCTCATCACCTGCAAAGACCCCAGTTCCAAAGAAGGCCACATTTTCTGGTACTTGGGCTTGGGACTTCAGCACATCTTTTTTTCCAGGAAGAAGGGGAGGGAAACCATTCATCCCATGGAAGTCATGCTGATAGGAATCCAGGTACCCCATTGGTCTGTGGCTTGTGGCCAGTGGGAGAACACAGGCACACGGAGCCACCTGGTGTGGCTGTGGACATAGCCAGGAACTTATTCTGGTGAAGCTTGGAAAATCACCTGGCCAGATTCACAGCATGGGGGATGGGACATTCCCGCTTGCAGGAAGATGGGATTTGGAGCCAGCAAGGACAACCCACGTGCCTTGGGCAGCGGCCTTGCTCTGGCTCACACCCAGGCATTATACCCACCCAACCTCAACCATCCTTCAGATCTCAGTTTGAACTAGTCTACCATCAGCAAGCCCAAACCTGACTGCCAAGGCTGGCCCAGACCCCCTGACGGCTGCTCTCTCAGCTCCCATTCTCTTCCTCCATCAAGGCGTTATGGGCGACAGTGCTACCAGTGTGCCTCTGGGATTCATGTCTGTCTCCCTCCCTCTAGGCTGGAAGCTCCGTGAGTTCGGGGGCTGTAACAGCTTAGCTGGGTCCTCCCGCCAAGTACCCAAACAATGAGAAGGTGTCCAATCGGTGTTTGTTTCATGAATAAAGAAGTGGATAAATAAATGAGTGAATGCCCATAGAACTGTTTGGCCTCCTAGACGAGTTGATGACTGACAGAGAGGTGAGAACAGCTGGAGAATTTTATAGCCCTGATGTGTGTGATGGCTGCATGTTTCATGAATCCCCAAGTCTCTGAAAAGGGAAACGTCTATATAGGCTTTCTCCAGAATTACATTCCCATGGAAGCCAAGTGACTTGCTCACACTAGTCTCAAAGTATGTGTAATTTAAATATGGACTTTAGCAAAAGGACAAAGTGATGTTACTTACGGGTCTTCATGGCTGCTGGGAGAAAAAAACAAACAACAACAACAACAACAAAACATGAGAGCTCCGAGGTCAGACCCGGAGAGGGCCGGGATCCAGTGGGGTACAACACAGAGGACCATGGGGCCCCACCACTCGGAGCATGATCCTCAGGTCAGTCACTGCAGAGGTAGCTGGGTAGAGAGGGTGACTCTCAGGCCCTCCCCCCTCCTTTATCAGAGGAACCTGTGTGTTCATAAGAGCTTCATGGGACCCACAAGCACGGTGACATCTGGGGAGCCCTGACACAGAGAGGTCCTCTACTTGTGGCTTGGGCCACTCACAGCATGGCAGTGACATTCCAGGGAAGGGTATCCAGAGAGAGGGGGGGACAGAGACATCCAAGACATCCAGGCAGAGGCTACAAGATTTCTTCCAACCCAGCCTCAGATGTCACATGGTGTCGCTCCCACTCCATTTTGGGGGTTACAAGTGTGTCGCTAAGACCAGCCTGGATTTAAGAGGATGGAAGTTAGATTCTACTTCTCAATGGGAAAAGTGCCAAGGAATGTGTGGCCGCGTTTAATCTGCCATACACCTCTACTCTCCGGGAGTCAGAAATTGGCGTGTGCTGAGGTATTAATGGGCATGTATATGTACATATAAGAATTTATTATAAAGAATCGGCCCCTGTGGCAGTAGAGGCTGAAAAGTCCCGAGATACACAGCTGGCAAGCTAGAGACCTAGAAGGATCAATGGTTTGGTTTACTCTGGGCCCAAAGGCCTAAGAAGCAGAAAAGCCAATGATGCAGTTCCACTCCAGAAACTAGCCAGCCCGGGACCCAGGAAAAGCCGAGGTTTGAGCTCAAATATGAAGGCAGGAGAAAACCCCAACATCTAGTTCAAGTAGTGAAGCAGAAGGAGCTCCCTCTTACCCAGTCTTTCTGGTCTAGGCATGCCATTGACTGATTAGGCGAGGCCCACATTCAGGAGAGCAATCTGCTTTATTGTCTACCAAGTCAAAAATTCACTACATCTAGAAACACTGCCTCCCTCTGCTCCCGGACACCCTCAGAATAATGTTTGACAAAATATCTGCATGCCCCATGAATCAATTACATTGACATGTAAAATTAACCATCATGGGAGGTAAAAGGAGTTGAACTGAGTTCCTGTCTCTCACTCTTGGTTCGATCTTGAGCACATTTTTTGGCTGAGTTGGCATCCTCATCTTTGAAATAAGGACACTACCTTTGTCAGGGGCTGATGAGAGAATCCTTTAGATGGGAAAGAGTCTGATAAACTAGTAGTAGTATATAAATGTTGGTTACTGTTATTAATAGTAATAATTATGACAGTAGTAGGCTAGGCTGTTACATTTGCCTCCTACCAGGCAATTTCTAAAGATGTTATCTTAACCCCAAATTGCGGATTGGAGCTTCCGGAGGCATGGAGATTGGCAGGGGGAGATATTCCTGGGGATAGAGATTTTTCCATGGCTGCTAACATGGCCAACACCTGGCTCCATGGTTGACCTGTTCTTCTATAGTGCAAAGTTTCTGGGCATAAGAAGAGCATCACAGGCCCAGCCAGGAAAGGCAGAGTGCCCTCTGGCTCTACTCCCATGTGCTCTATGGGGACACGGAACCCCTCGGGTTGCTCCCAAATGGTTCTGAGCCTTCCCACTGTGTTCAGCAGGCTCATGCTTTAGGTGGCCTGTGGCGTCACTGCTGACCCCCTCCCCTGCAGCTGCTGTGGCTGTCTCTCATCCCTGCCAAAGCCAAAATGTGCTGTTCACCCTCAGTGCTCGTCAAAGGTACTGGCTGCTGTAGGCAGCCACCAGTGTGTGACCTGGGGGCCAAAACCCTATACCAGATGGCTGGTGTCTGGGTAGAGGAACCATCTCCTGTGGGTCATGAAAGGGCTGGGAACAGAACTGCCAGGCTCTCCCCACATGTTTGGTGTGCCACCGAGGGTAGAGGATTTCCATGATCGTCTTAGTGGAGGTTTGCAGTGCTGGCCGGCTCCAACCCTCTGCTCACGAGTCAGGGCAGTATGGTAAGAGATTAGGAATGCAGGCTCTACAATTTGTCAGCCGGGGCGGGAATCCTTGACTCCACCCTTGCTGGCTGTGTGACTTCGATCGGTAACTTAACCTCTCCGAGCCCATGTTTTTCTACCTGCAAATAAAGGATACTGGCAACACCTACTTATTGGGACTGTTGTGAACTTTAAATGAGGTAATCCTTGGAACAGACTTCATGTGAGTTCTCTCCCAGGGGTTTCTTGGATCACCAGTGCTAACAGATTGATGGTGGCCCCCTGCCACTTTTTACAGACATGCTTGGACAGGTTTGATTCCTGCCACGGCCATTGCATAAGCTCAACATGGGATAGGACTATGGTCAGAATCGCTGTTCTTAGATCCAACAAAGAGTTTCAATTGATTTCTCACAGCGCTCCCTTTGGCAGTGCATATACTTAAAGTTGGAACAATTTATTTCTCATAGCATGGGTGCTAATGCTATTAATGAGAAGAGCTAGCACCTGTTGAGGGCTTGCTATATGCTAGGGGCAAGGCTTATAATGAGCTTTTAACTTGTTGAATCCTCATGACAACCCCATGAGATAGGTGCTAGTCTTACACCCATTTGACAGATGGGAACATTGACACAAAGAGAAATTACATAACTATCTCAAGAGTACATGCTAGCGAACAGTGGCTCCAGGGCTCAAGTCCAACTTTCTGGCTCCTAAGCCGCTACTTTCTTGCCAAACATAAGACTTTTATCCAGTCATTAGTGGGTAGATCAAATCTGGATGCTAAAAATCGTGAAGTGTCCTTGCCATGTAGCAACTTTCCCAACGCTGAGTGGCTTCTGACCACGATTTATTATTTCTCTCAGTTCAGTGGATGGGCTGCAGGCGCCTTCATTGCTCTTGCCTGGGCAGTCACACAGGCTGCATTCAGCTGCAGGGCTGGCTGAGGGTTGGGCTCAGGGGAGAGCTGGGTCGGCTGAGCGTCCCTTTCCTTGTGTCCCTTCCCCCTACACGGACAATGGTGTCAGGGCATGGTGGTCTCTGGGTTCCAAGAGAACCGAGGTAGAAGCTGCCGGGTCTCTAGGGGCCTGGCTTCAGAACTTGTACTACATCCCTTCTGCTATATTCTTTTGGCCAAAGCAAATCACGAAGTCAGCTCAGATTCAAGGGATGGTCAGCAGACTCTCTTTCTTGAAGGAACAAGCTGCAACAATCACATTGAAAATGAGTGTGTGTATAGGGATAGGAGGAATTCTTGGCCACTAAACTAGCTACTGTAAACAGACAGAAAAAATCCTCGACATTGGAGGGGCGTCTGGGTGGCTCAGTTGGTTAAGCGTCTGCCTTCATCTCAGGTCATGATCCCAACGTCCTGGGATTGAGCCCTATATTGGGCTCCCCACTCAGTAGGGAGTCTGCTTCTTTTCTGCCCCTCCCCCACTCATGCTCGCTCTCTCTCTCTCTCTCTCTCTCGTAAATAAACCCTTAAAAACAAACCTGACATTAGGGAATATAACGTAATATATAACATATCTCTTAGTGGGGACCCTTGAGTGTTGCCAACTTCAAACAGCCTCCCAGGAGAAAGGAAGGGAAAATTTATCAGGTCATGTTTCTTTTAAATTCAAGGGTTAGTGTGGCCCTGGTCACCAGCCCTTGGTGTCTCGTTCCTTCTCTCAGGTGGGGCTATTTCTGTGTAGTGTTAAATTTGACACTTAGCAGCTTCCTCCTTACACTCCCACTAAAGAGAAATTTCTCTTCCAGATTTTTTCCAGCGAACATTCCAAGATGGCCAGTCATTAGTCTGGCTCTGGACATGCATCCATCTTGGAAGCTATCACTGCAGCCAGGAAGTTAGAATATGCTGACTGGCTGTCCTTGGGTCATATGTCTGCAGGACAGGGGAAGCCCAAGGCTGTCCTGGTGTCTCATGATGGGCTCTGGGGTGGGGAGAGGGAGGTGCTCATGTGTAGCATTGTCCAAGTTCAGTGGTATAAATTCTCCCACCATGGCTGGTTTCAGGGTGCTATCCTGAGGCCCGCTGAACACAGAGTAGGGAAGAGAGAGCATAATCAGAGCTAGAAGAAGGGCTTTCTAGCAACTGCCACAGGGCCCTGCCCAAGTCACAGGCCTGGGAGTCGGGGAATGGTGGGCGTCCCAGAGGGAAATCAGGAAATGGAATCTAAATAGATAAAAACAATGGATTTGCAACCTAATTCCTTTGTTCTCTTTCCCCGGGAATGCACAATATTTAAGGGACAACTCTATTGCCTTGCTATTCTGATCGTTTTTAATGATCCAACTCCAAAAGAGGTTTGGAGATCGTAGATGTTCAATGTGATAAAAGGTTGAAGTGAACCATTTGCTCAATCTTTGTGGGCTGAATCAGTTCGTTTTCAACCTGGGAAGTGACCAGCCTGTTTGACCTCATTCCTTCCCCAGACCGACTGTAGATTGGTCACTGGTCTTAAAAATCATAATTGAAGTCACAGCCAAGCTTTCCAAATGCTTTCTGTGTGCCTGGCACTGCGCATGCTCTGCCTAAATGATCTCACTTGGTCTCAAACTAATCTTAGGAGGTAACTGGTGTCATTGTTCCCATTTACTAGATGCAGAGACTGAGGCACAGAGAGGAGAGAGAGCTTGCTTACGGTCACGCAGCCAGCCAGTGTCAGTGTTAGGAATGAGCCTAATGTTGGCAGTTGCTCCTGTCAGTGGGCTCAACTTCTACCTTCTTTCACCTTCTTGCTGGCTGACATGGGGGTAGGGGGGAAGTAACAATCTAAAAAAGTCCCTTAGCGAGGATTTTGCAAAGGAAAGGGCATCCCTTCATAATGTGTCTGTGACACCTGTTCCCATGTTTGAATATGGATTTTCATTAAGGAGAGAAAGGCAAGCTTTTTAAAAGACTAGGTTCTAGGTAGCTTCTTCTGGAAGGGCAAATCCCATCCAGGACACGTGTGGGCAGGTGGCGGTTCAGGCTGCCTCTGTTCTCGGTAGGAATCCCTGGCTTGTGGCTGTTGGATGTGTGGGGTCCTCTGGCCTCCACCGCAGGGGCTGAACCTTCCCCTCAGCTCCTTTAGATCCGGAACCCAGAATTAGCGGCCAGTAACCTCTAGTTCCAGGGAAGACCCAAGTCTTCCTTGGGAACCTTCTGGGCCACCGATCTGACCACCACTCCTGGGACTGTCAGAGGAGAGTGGAAGTGAAAGTTCCTTTTGGCGGGGGGGGGGGGGGGGGGGGGGGGCGCTTTCCTGACTAGTGTCGGCCCAGGAATACATGAGTATTAGGCTGGCTTGGGTGTCTCCCTCAGGCTGAAAATGATGCTTCGTGGGTCTGGGAGTTTGGATTTTACAGCCTGAAACTTTAACATTTCTGGGGCCTGAGAGAGAGGCCCAAGAGGAGAGGTTGCCGGAGGCCTTTAACGTTTGGCCTTAGCTGATTTGTTCCAGTGGTTTTGCGGCTGGTCCCTCAATCTGTCATCGATCGCAGGGAGTCCCTGGACACCCAACTCCCAAGCTGGAGGCAGGCTATAGGTAGAAGAGGGCAAGAGAGAAAACAAGGATGAGGATCCTGTCTTCAGGAGACGGAAAGGAGGGCACAGGAAAGGACAGAGCCCTGCTTTCGGTATGGCATCTCTGAGGGGGTTGGGGGGGGTGGCTTGTGCTTAGAGACTTTGAGGCTCAGGGGAGGAAGAGAGGGAAGGCTTTTTGGAGGAAGGGCACTTCTGTGACTATCCAAAGGGTGTACATAGGCATCTCGAGAGGAAGGCAGAAAGCATTGGAATGGCCTGTGGAGAGGTGGAACTGGAAGATTCTGGGCCTGAGAAGGACATAAGGGGCAGAGGACAGAATTGAGGACATTCATATCTGGGGGTTGGGGAGAGCCGAGGTGGGGTCAGGGCTGCTCCAAGCCTGGGTCCAACAGGAATATGGAAGGCAGAAGTGATGCAAATGTAAATGAGAGTAAGACCCTGTTTTCCAGGAGCTTGTAAATGAGCCTCAGGGTTTTTGAGGGGAGTCTGGGTCATGCAGGTGATCCAGGCCATTGAAGAAATGTAGAGAAACCACTTGGAGAGAGGCATTCATTGTCCAGCCTCCTAATGTACAGAGAGGGTCGAAGATGCTCACTCAGATATTTTTCCTGTGCCCAGATAACCTTTTTTCTTCTCGGGGAACAACAAGCCTCCAGCTGGGGAATGGGGGGGGTGATTTAAAAAAAACATTCCGAGAGATAAATCTTGTAATACTCACTGCTAAACAGCTGGCCCTTTAAAGCATAGAACAGCCATTTAGCCATTAATCCATCCCTTTAAAATGCAGAGCCATCCCACCCCTAACACACAAACACACAGACACACACACAAGCACGCGAATGCAAACGTACACAAGTACGCATGCACACATGCATGCGTGCACACACATGCACACACAACGGTAGTGTAATGTCGTTGGTATGGCTCCCGCAGCTGCCGATCTCACACTTTTCCTGCTCACACGCATAGCCCTGGCTCCCACTTAGAGTTTAAACCAGCAATGGGAACCAGGAGAGGGGAAGGAAAGAGAGGTAATGAACTCTTAACACCTCTTCGCCAAATTCCTCCCAACGTGCTCCCCACAGTTCTGGATCTTGACACAGCCATACTTAGTGCCCTTCCCAGATCCTCCCACCTGCCCGGGGCTTCTGAGTCTCCTGGAAATAGTTTGCAGGGGCAGCTGTCACCACCAGGCCCTGCAGCCCTGCAGACACTCACCAGACCTGCCTCCCAGGTCCGACTCTACTGTTTCTCTGTCTCATTTCCAGTGGTCACCTTGAGTGATCTCGACCCCATGCTGCTGGGATCGTGCCTGGTTGCCAGAGGACTTCGACCAGACTGTTTTGTTTGTCCCTCCCTGCTTACCCTCTGAGAAACTCTTCACATCTGTGATCTGTGACCTTCCCAAGAGGCAAAGAAATCAAATTAAGCCCCATTGCACCCACACACGCACGCATGCATACGCACACACACGGGTGTGACTGACAGGTTTGGAAAAGAGAGTGTGTGTGTGTGTGTGTGTGTGTGTGTGTGTGTGTGTGAGAGGGGGGGGGAAGCCAGATGAGTAACTGTTTAGGATGGGATGAATTGGTTAGCTGTCAGGTATAAGAAAATTAAAGCCATTAGCTATTTTCGATTTTTTTTTTTCTGTCATGTCAACAAGATTAGCAAGCCAAATGCTCTAGGAGCACGTTTGGGGGAGTTTCCATTGCTCCATGAAACCTGCAGAGCTCTGCCAAGGGAGATTGCCTGGAATTCTTTCCCGCCTGCCCTTTCAGTGGGTAATAATAACGGGAGAATTAGTGAGCAGACAGATGCCGCACGCACTGGTGCACAGCGCTCGGCGTTGTAGAATAATGAATATATTCACAACGGCTGTTTCAATGGTTGTTTCTTAAAATGATAAAGTTAATTTTGCTGGGCCCTCCTGTATTTTTGAAACCCAAGCATCACAAAAGGTGGAAGCAGAAATCATCTCTTATTCTTTGATTCACAACGGTTTCAATAGGACATTTGGAAATACAAACAATAACGACAACAAAACTGTGTTCCGCAAGGAGCTCAGAAACGCACAGAGCCCTGCATGTTTTCCCCAGCATCTGGATGTCCAGGGATTGTGGCCGGTGGTCAGACGGGCAGACAGGGTCCTTGGGCGGTGGGCTGCTATTACTGTTCATTACTCGAAATCAGGCTTTGATCCTTTCTGCGGTGCCGTCACCATAAGATGTCACCTCAACAATAATAGTTATCACAGCTATAATGTTACGTTGGGTGTTGGCTACGTGCATGTCAGTACACTAGGTGCTTTGGGGATACCTTATTTTATTTTATCTTATTTTAGAGAGAGAAAGTGGGGGGGAGGGAGGGGCAGAGGCAGAGGGAGAGTGAGAATCTCCAGCAGACTCCACACCCACCACGGAGCCCGATGTGGGGCTCAATCTCAGGACCCCGAGATCACAACCTGAGCTGAAATCAAGAGTTGGATGCTCAACTGACTGAGCCACCCAGGCGCCCCTCAGATATTTTAAATCCTCACATAAACCCTGCCAGGCAGGTCTTAAGTTGAACTGTATGAAATTGCCATTTCTGTAGCTCAGAATATCAAATATAGGCTGGTTTGTGTGATTCAAATTAATGTTATTTCTCCGCTTTTTAAATAAATGGTCTCTCAGATGTTAGGCAGCTGCCCAAAGGCCTCACGACAAGGACAAATCTGGGGGTTATATGCAGGCCCGCAGAGCCCAAGGGTTCTCCTCTACGCCAAACCCCACGCGGCTTGGATCAATGGGCATTGTTATCTCCAATTACATCCAAGGATAGCATGGCTTAGAAAAACAAAATGATGAGGATATATAGCCAGGGAGAGGCAAGGCAGAACTCAAACCCATTGTCTTATGGGAACCCATTAATCTTTCCCATTTCACAGTGAAAACCCAAGAACAGGATAAGCTCTAAGCAGATGATGACTGAGTTGGCACCTTTCCACTTGGCAATCATTGACCTGTGTTTTGCCTCCTGCACCTAGTTCCCACGTCTCCCCAACACGCACCCTCCTCCCATCCTTGCCCGGGGGACTGTCCTGAGTTCCTCCCCCACCTTTCACTCCTAACACGTTCACTCAAAGAGACCTGCTCCTTCTTGAACTCCCAACTCCTTGCCAGCCTAGAGTGGTGGCATCTTCATGGAAGAAGTTCGGGACACTGTCTTTGTCGGAATTTCCCCTAGAAGCAGAACTTGAGGCAAAAATTTGAGTGCAAGGAGTTGACTTGAAAATTAATCCCAGGACGCTCTGATAGAGGAATGAAGAGGCAATACAGGGTAAGAGGGGCCCAGGTGGTCTCTGTGGGCTCCCCCCGCGGAGCTTGGACCAGCTGGGGGACCCTGGGAGACAGTGTAGAATATGCCCCCAGAGTTATTCCAACCAAGAGGTGGGGGAGCTGAGGTATTAATCCACCAAGCCTTTGGTGGAGGACCGCTTCCCAGAGTAGAAACACCAGCTTGCCTTGAGTCCTGGACATACTCCCATGAATAGAATCCTGAACAGGTGCTCCCTGTAAACACCCACAGGATATAGGAGTGAGTGCCAAGGGCATGAGGGCAGGGTATCAACATCTGCTGTGGGTGCCCGAATATTATCTGAACGGAAAGGAATGACTCTGTGACCATTAACTAAACTCAAGGCCACCGCTAAGGCTTGGGACATCTTGAGGCATGAGCCCCAGTGCCATTCACCTGGTACCAAGAAAAAAAAAAAAAAACCCAAAACGCTATTCCCAAGGTGAACCCTAACTGAAGTGGGACTTCCAGAATTCCTCTTTCCTTTTCCCAGAGTCCCCTACCCACAAAGGGGCACCTCTCAGTAATCCGTCTTCTCTCTGCTTTGTGAGTAACTATAAAGCCATGATTTTTCAGCCCGTGGTCTCTCCTGAGGTCACCTTCACCCTCGTAAAAATGGGTGATTCCTCGGGGAGATGGGGAGAAGGCACCTTGAAAGTTTCAGAACCTGACTGGTGGTGGGATTTTTTTTTTCCTCCCTCTTCCCATCTTTAATGTGGCTCTAATTCCGACTTCATTGCAGAGCCGTGAAATCAAATTAGGAAATGGGAGGAGACAAGCAGCCCCTTCAAGCACAATCAACTTCGGATGGCTTCCCCAAAGCTCTAATGAATCTGCGTAGACCTCCACTAATAGAAGGTTGCCTTTTTGCAGCACTTTATTTTTCTCCCTTTCGAGAAAACCAGTTAAAGTAGAGGTGTGCAGGCAGTTAACCCAATGAGGTGTCCAAGAGCCTTGGCTTTTTACCACTGAGCAGGGAAGACTTGCGGGAGGGCAGGGAGGTCGATGAGGAGGGAAAGCAGCCGCAACAACAACATCCAACCCACAGCGGTGGGTCTGTTATGTATTTGCCAGCACGAGAGACGTTGTATGGAAACAAAGAGACAGAAAACCTCATCCCTGACCTTGAGTGGCTGGCAGGCTGTTTGCTCAGTGCCTTGCTCCTTCAAGTGTGAGACAGAAGCATCGGCATCGCCAGAGAGCTTGTTAGAAATGCAGAATCTCAGGTCCCTGCACCCAAGACTTCCCGAATCCGGATCTGGATCTTAATAAGCTTCCCGGAGGATTCGTATGCATGGTGAGGTTTGCAAAGAGCCGGCCCAAGAGATACCAGATGAGATCACATCATGGGTTGGAGCTCAGAACCCCATCCTGAACTCGACTTCCCACGCTCAGCTCTCATACTCCCTTGTCATCCCTTGGGACCCCAAACTCTAGTCTCATGATGACATCACATCCTTCCGTCCTTCCTCCGGCTGCTTCCTCCTGAAGCAGGGTCCGAAGCCACACCTCTGCCCTATCAGGAATCCTCATCACCCTCATGCCTGGGTGTCTCTTCTGTGAAGCCTAACACAGTCCCCCGATTGAAGTGTGTCCTTGCTCTTCATTTGCTACTGCCCAGCTTTATTATTGTTAGATGTTTGCATGCAGCAGAGTGCTTGGACGGATGGGCTTTGGAGTGTGACCGTTCCGAGTCAGGTCTACCAGCTTGGATCTGTGCATGCAGATTAGATCACTGCTTTTAAGTTTTCATACCCTCTTTCTATGAGAATTACAAACTCACAGCCTTTGCTGTGTGGCTTTGCCATTTCTTTCACTTCCTTATCCATTGACATTAGCCTTGGCCATGTGACTTGAATTGGTTCCTGGGGTATGGCTGAAAATGACAGTATATGAGTTCAAGTGTAGACCTTCAAAGGCCTTCAGTGGCATCATGTATTTCTAGTTGTCCTTCTGTGCTTCCGTCATTACCATGAGCAGAACATACCCCGGTTTGGCTGTTGGGTCCAGAGAGGATGCGATACCCACAGAACAGACTTGAACTCAGCTTGCCGCCAAGCCAGGATGACTCACATCTTGAAGCAGAACGTCCTTACCAGCTCCACAGGCCCATGCTCAATTTAAAAATAAGGCTTATTATGGTATGCCACTGAGTTCTGTGGTGGTGGCATGAGGTAACTGATACACCCTGCCTCTCTGAGCCTCAACTTTCCCATCTGTGTCATGGGCATATACATATCTACCCCAGGCTAGTGCCATGACAATGAAAGTGTGATTATGCCCATAAACTGCGTTCACAGTCGTGCTTGATAAATGGCAGGTAACTTATTTTCTAGCATTATTATTATGTCTTCCCAGTGGACCGGACGGACAATTTTGTAAGTAAGATCTTTGTCTTGTCCATTGTTTTATCCTCCCGAATGCCTATTGAGCTCCTAGAAGGTGCTTTTTCAGTGAGCAGAACCAAGAATTAATATAGGAAGTTACTCTTTTCCTTGGGTAGTTCTTGTCCCATAAATCCTTACTTAGCCCCCAGTGATGAGCCTGAACTTGTCAGAGCATAGATGAAAGCTCCAGAATTGAGGGTCTTCTGTTCAAAGCAATGGTTATAGTAGGCCTTGGGGTGTTTCGTTGAATTTTGTGTGTAGTTAAGGAATCTAATAGTGTTTTGATTTGTTTCTCAATTAGAAATGCTACCCTTAGAATTTCATGGAAAAGAAGCGTTTCGTCTTCAAAGGAAGTTGTGAGGAATAGGGAAGCACCTGACCCCCTCACTTTCCAACTTCAAGTGTGAGCCTTAACTGAATTCTTCATCCAGTCTGGAGTTTAACCTCTGAAAAGCTGGCGACGGAGGTGGGAGGGAGTGATGACTGGGGCAGGGCCTGGTGGCATCTGTCTCTTTAAGAAACAGAAATGAAATCTAATTAGCATAGACTGGCTGCAATTAACATATAACTCCCAGTTCTGGGAGTTGGAGGAAGGGAAAAGGATAGAGCTAAAACTTAATGGGGTTTTGTTAGACAAAATTAGCTTCCACAGAACAGCCATAAAAATATCTAAATTATGAGAGCCTCTTGCCATTTGCCATTAACACGAGGGGACACGCTAATATTTAGTGGCGCCATGTCCTGGAAATTAACTGCACTGAAGGAAGCCCCAGGGACATCCCCGTGAGCAGTAAGGGCATGTCCACTGACTTGATTGTTACAAAACCGTTGACTGAATGCTTTACAGAAACTTGGACTCTGCGAATTGCACATGTGCACGTCTGGATTTGGGGGCCCCTTCCCCCCCAAGACATTCATGAGGTTGATTTGTGGCCATTGAAGATACCCCAGATCTTTCCCTCTCCATCCTTATGGCCCTCCAAGGAAATCAGCCCCTTTGCTTTTTGTGTAGACTCCTCCCGTGTTTTTACTTCTTGCCTTCCCTGGAGGGAAAGGGTTAAACCATTCTTCTCTTTTCTCCTCCCAAAAGTCACCAGCGATCACCTGAACGTACAAAGAGTTTGTTTCACGGTCCTCGGTCTCTTTGGCCTGTGTTTCCTGAGACATAGCAGAGCCTCGATTTTCATACCACTCTTCTGGAAGGCTCTTTCACACTGCCCTTTCTTTTAGTGGGTTCCCCTTTCTCCTTTCACATCTGTAGGCATTGCCCATGCCTCCTGGCCTCTGCCCTGGGCTCTCCCCCTTCCATTCTCTTGGAAAATGAATTCGTCATTATTTGCTGGCGTCCTCCCTCCCTGAAGCCTAGGCCTCTTAGCCCTGTGCTGCCACCTTCCATCAGGGCATCCACATTTGGAGTTCTCCATCACACTCATCTTCCTCCACAGCTGACTGGTAGGTAAGGACCCCTGGACACCTGACCCAGGAGCTAAGCTGTTGGGTGGACCATGGCCCTGTCAGATTCTCACTCTCCAGAATCTGAACTCCGTGCAGGACAAGAGCAAGTGGAGATGGCCCGGCAGCGTACAAGTCCATGACATCTTACTATGGACGCCTCCCAGCTTAGCCCCTTCCCTGCACTTTTGAAGGCTAGGGTGGTCAGCTCCCCCCTGTACAATACAGGATATCCTGATTCGGATTCTACCAGGAAATCACGATGTTAAGTGAGTTTTACATTTGTTTTTGTTTGTTTTTTTGTTTGTTTGTTTTGGCAGCTATGAAATTCCTGCCTGAATCATACTTGATTTTCCTGCTCATCCCCACTTTCCTTTTGGTGTCCTGGACATCGGGGTTTTTCCCAGGCTTCAAAAGGATAAACTCCAGAGGCATCTTGGAAACCATCCTTTCCTACTTTAAGGCTTACCTGTCTTAATGTCCTGCGATTCCTTCCTCTGAAGGGCCCCCTTGCACAAGCCCTGATGCCCCGCAGGCTGGGCTTCTCTATGTTCAGCTCTGCCCCTCCAATCTGTCATTCACTGCTTAAAGTGCTGCTCTCTTCAAAGGACCTCTCTGCCGGGGAACCTTCCAGGGCTCCGTTGTCTTTTGCTTCTCCTCACGTTCAGGACCCTCATTTCTCTTGACCACCCAATTTATTTTTGGCCCTTCGAGATCATACCATCCTCCATAAAAACCTAGCTATTCCCCAGTGCATCAGCTGTTGTTATATAAAAAGCCACCCCCAAATTCAGTGGTTTAAAATAGTACCCATGTTATTTAGCTCTCATTTTTGTGTGTCGGCTAAGTACAGCTTCTTTGCTGGGCTGGCTCATGCATCCGCGATCATCTGACAGGGTGGATGGTCACGAAGGATCCCTCTCGAAGGTTTGGTGGTTGGTTGGCGGGCTGTTGGCTAGCCTGTCCAGTTCTACTCCCCTGGAGCCTCTCCGGTAGTTTTGTTCCAGCTCATCCACACGATGGTCTCATGGTTCCCAGTGCAGCAAGGGGGACGAGCCCCAACATTTAAGTCCTTTTCGAACCTCTGCCTCTTCTCGGCGGTAATGTCCCATTGGCTAATGCCGGTCACGTAGACAACCCAGATTCGAGGAGCAGGGAACTAGACCCCATATCTTGAGGGGAGGAGCTGCAATGTCACATTGCAAGGAAGTGAATGCAGAGAGGCGAATAATTGTAAGCATTTTTACAATCTACCGCACTCAGCATGAAGTGGGAGTAGGTCTCATTAGTATTCTCTTCTTGTCCGTCCTGTCATGGGAATAGCCTCACTCTCAGCTCTTTTCCCTTAATTCAGATTTTTCTTCCAAATGTTAGGGCCAACTTACCTCCTCTCTGATCTTTGCTCGAAGAGTCCCCAGATCACCAGCTCTCTGTCGTTTCTGATGTCTGCTCCCCTCCCTTATTTCTTGTCATTTCCCCATCATGTCTCGACCTCACGTCTGTCTTCTGAATTGAGATGCAAATTACCCAAGGAATGCTTTTCAAATTTTTGTTTATGAAATAGATACTTATGCTTTTCATATATCTTTCATTTCCAGGCCTCACCTAGGGCTCAACATCTGGGAGGTGCCAAACCATACTTGTTGGTTATTTGCTATCAGGAAAGAACTCAAATTCTCCCCAAAGCCATTTTTTCTCTTAAATTCATTTGGGTTTAAAAAAAATAAAAACTGATAAATATAGCCCTCAGCACTGCTAAGGTGGTAGGGAAACTCAGATGGTGTAATGATTTCAGCTTTCTGACTAGGCGAGAATCACAGCTCCCACTGACATATTTCTCCTAACCTTGGGCTCAGTGAAATCTTGTGGGCTTCCTCAGACAGCTCTCTTTCAACCCTCTGGCCACGTGGGCACTCTTTTTTTTATTTTAAGATTTTATTTTATTTATTTATTTGAGAAAGAGAGAGAGAGAGAGGGAGGGAGGGAGGGAGTGGGAGAGGGGCAGGGGGAGAGGAGAAAGAGAGACTATCTCAAGCAGACTCCCTGCTGAGCGTGGAGCCCGACACGGGGCTCGATCCCACAACCCTGAGATCATGACCTGAGCCAAAATCAAGAGGCGGCTGCTTCACTGACTGAGCAACCCAGGTGCCCCTCATATGGACCATTCTTGAAGGCCCGCAGAGGTCGCTCTGTAGGCTCAGTGCCATATTCCCTGCCGGCAACCAGTGTCTCTCACTTGTGACATGCCTTTTGAGAGCATTCTGTGAAAAATACCCATCTTCCAGGCCTTGACAGGGACAGGCTTGCGGGGACACCATCTGGAAATACCCTTTTCCTCTGGCTGGGATTTTGTCTGGATTTTCTCAGACAGTTGGGGCTTCCTCCTCTTGGCTGTCAGGACCCTCCACAGACAGGCTGGTGGAAAACGAGACACCAGCGGGTGAAGGCCTCTGCTTCAGGAAGGCCTCTCTCCTCACTGCCTCTATTTTTCTTGCCTCCCCGACGTGTTTATCCAGTGCCCTGTTTCCCCATTTGAAACTAGAGTATGTTTGTCTCTCAGGTCGCATGTCAGGCCAGCTCTCAGAACTTCCTTTGGAAACCTGATAGGTGTCCCTTCTCTCATTCCCATTCTGGGAATTTGAAGAGGAACCCAGCAAGAGCCCTAGTCATATTTAACCACTGATTCTGTTTACACCGCTCTCAAAAGTAAAACCAGTCCCTAACCACCAAAACAAGGCTTACCTTCTAGACCCTGGGGCCGGAGTCGGGGGGGAGGGTCAAGGTCAAGGATGCTCTGCTTGTTTGTGATCCAGACACTGGGTTCTTAATGCTGAGGGCTCTTCTGATGACATAAGGAAGTGCATGCCTCTGGAAAGATGGAGGAAAGTGGCTAAAGAAAGAGCGTGTGTGTGCGTAAGCGTGTGTGTGTAAAATACAGCGGGTTGCCCAGTCTAAGAAATTTTTTTGGCTGTGGGACAAGATTGCATGTCCTTCTGCGTCGCAGAGACCTCAGTGTGTTTGCAGCACGTCGTTGGGGGTGCCTGTGTCTCAAATCACTGGCTGTGTGCAGCCTTGATGAGGCATCGATTTACCTATTCTCAATTTAATCTAAAGTAGGTACTAATTGATTACTGTTGAATGTCTGCACGCTCTGATTATCTGTTCAGATCCTAGAGGGGGGTGTGTGTGGCGGGGGGGATAGTGACGGATCTTTTTTCTATGAGCAGGATTTTGTTTTCTCTGATCCAAGGGGCCACGCCCACCTCCAACCTCTCTCCACCTGGACCCCTAGTCGCTGAAAATAAATCTCACCACCTCCAGCGCTGGTCCTTTTGACGTTGCAGGATAGACTATTCTCTGTTCAGTTATTTAGTATTTATCAAACAAATGTTTGGAAAATGTCTCCCAAATATATATTCTCATCACCTCCGTAAAGGCAGGACCTCACAGGGCCTGATTGTACAAACACAGGAGCCAGACAGCTGAGTTTAATCTAGGCTCTGTGGGTCACTAGCTGTTTGACTTTGGGCAAGTTGCCTAACTTCTCTGAGCCATGGTTCAGCTCCCTATAAAAAGGGATCACCAGCAGTCCCCACTTCACAGGGTCGTCAGGAAGCTGAGAGGAGCATGTACACGTAAGCGCCTAGGCCAGCATTGACCTACCCGTTATATGGTGCTGTCTCTTCACCATTCTGTGGAAGGTTTGCTGTGGAAGGCAGGCAAAGATCTTGACTAAAACTCCCTTGGGGGAATTTTAGTGTCTTCATTCGGCCTGGCCTTACCTGTCCTGTCAGTCTAGTTATGGACAGTGACAGGGAACAGGTATAAAGAAGCACAGATCTTGCTACCGCGGGATGCTGGCAGCCAAGGGCCTTCTGAAAAGGCTTCTCCTGTCAGCTGGGGGTCAGGACTGGGAAGGAGGAAGGGGAGGCCGAAGGTGGTAGGTCAGGGGACATTCACCGTATGCCTTCTGTAGGCCGTGCTTCCTGTTGGTCCTGGTGACCCGAACGTGGAGGCTGTGGCCTTGTCTCTGAGGGAGTCCCCTGGCAAGTGGCACTGCCCATCCCCTCCAACAGACTGCAATTCCTCCGTGACTGTTCCTCAGGCATTCATGCTCAGTTTCATCCTCATAGCTGGACGGCTGGTCTGCTTTCTTCTTCCTTTGATCGATACATACCGTACATGCTAAAGAAATGTGCTAAGTCATAAGTGCACAGCCTGGTGAGGCTCGGAGTCAGTGCCTTCAGCAAGCAGCACCCAGGCCAAGACATAGAACCTGATCGGCTCCCAGAAACCCCTCTCCCACCCCGTGCTCCCTTCCTGTCACTGTGCTCCCTTTGCAGGTGACCTTCCTGACTCTGAGCCTGGGTCACACTTGAGGGGAGGGGAATTTGACCCTATCTCCTGAGGTGGAAATGAACGGAGGTCCCACTGTTGAATTGCTTGGGGATGGGAGCTCCCAGTGCAGCCACCTGTGGGGGAATACGTCTGCCACTGTCATTAACAGCGAGGACCCTGGGGACCCACCTGGTGTCATTTCCTGCCCCCCCATACTAGTTGTGGGATCTCAGGCATTTCTTGACCACTCTGTGCCCTTAGCTTCCACGTGAGAGAATTGGGAGAAGAATTCTGTCCTCCTAGGGTGATGGTGAGAATTCACGGTGTGACCTGTGCATAGTGTTAGCAGAAGGCCTGACACATTCAAAGTGCTCAGATCACCTTCACTGACATCTGAGGAGGCAATTGCTCTAGACCGGCCTCACCTACGACACATTTCCTTGGGCCCATCCTTGGTGACAAGGTGAGCCACAAAGTTCCCACCCCAAGCCGAATCCCAGCCCAGGACTCCCCAGCATTTAGCGGGGATGACAGAGAACTCAGAGCTCGGGTACCTCACTTGACAATTTTCCATGGCACGGCCATCCGCCTCCTTCAACGAATCTGCCAGAAAAGCCAGCGGGGCACGCAAGACCCCTCATTTTACAGATGAGTCTTACCAAGAGGAGAGTTACCCAAGGTCACCTGGCTAGTAAACTACAGAGCAAGGCCGCAGTCCCAGAGTTCCCCCTCTAAAGCTCTCGCTCTTCTCTAAAGATCTCAAGATCATTGCTAAATTATCCAAGGGAAAAGTACAATTGCATTAGAATGTAATTAATTGGAAAAGTGCTCTGAAATCCTACTAGAAATGGGCAGAAAGGCAAGGGGTCAACTTTCTAGTAGCCGTGGAATGTCACAGCCAGGATGAGAAGGTGACTGCCACACTCGAGACGGGACTGAAACTTACCCCTTTCCTCCAGAGAGCATCGAGGCATTCCTGTAAAATGCCCCATCACGCTTTGCAAATTTCATAGCTAATCTCTCAGCCAAACAGCACCTTTTGCTCTGCGAATTCGGAATTCCCTAATTAGCCCTGCTCCTTAAAACCAAAAACCTGGCGTTGCCCTCTTCCCTCTGTTCTTGCCTCCAGATTCCAGTCCACCCGCATCCACGTCAAGTGCACAAATGCTCGGAAAGCATTGTAAATCCCGCCTTTCTGGTGTTTTCCACTTATGTGACAGGAGGAAGGATGGCGCTTTCATCCACTTTTGGAAACAAACCAAAATGCCCATAAATATTCAAGCTTCTAATATTGACTTAAAGCTCAGTTAGAGCCCAGGCTCTAGGCAGCTCCTGATTATCCGTGTGTGACTTATCCACAGCTATTTTAAAACTCAAAATTACCTCCTCTGAACTCCCAGCGCACCCTGGGCCCCCTCCTCAGGGCTTGGCTCGGGGGCCAGCGGGAGATGAGGTGGAACTGCGCCTGGCTGAGGGTCTGACGGCCCCGCTTCGGCTCTTGACACAACTCCTGATTAACTGTGAGACCTTGAGCACATGTCTTTACCTCTTGGGACCGCTAGGTTTTTCAGCTGTAAAATGAAGAAGCTCAGCTTTATGCTTTTTAAGATCCTCTCGCTCTAAAATTCCATGGGGTGGCGAAGTAGTCAAAAGACATGAGCACGGGGGGGCCTGGGCGGCTCAGTGGGTTAAGCCGCTGCCTTCGGCTCAGGTCATGATCTCAGGTCCTGGGATCGAATCCCACATCGGGCTCTCTGCTCGGCAGGGAGCCTGCTTCTCCTCTCTCTCCCCCTCTGCCTGCCTCTCTGCCTACTTGTGAACTCTGTCTGTCAAATAAATAAATAAAATCTTAAAAAAAAAAAAAAGACATGAGCAGGTAAGTTTGCTGCAAAGATACAGCCGTGAAGCCGGTAGTCCAAAGGTAAGATGGCTTCGGCTTCAGAATGATGTGAGTGGCAGATCAAGCCTTGCTCCTGAGACCCCAACTGATTATTCATGACTTCCAAGGCCAAACATGCAAGGACTTTTGTGTTTTCCAAATTATGATTCTCCTCGATGAGCGCAGAGAGTCAAAGATTCAGCTCTAGACATGAAAAAGACTATCCCCCTTTTTTTTTTTTTTCTCCCAGAACCTTGGCCTTCCCTTCTGGAGCTGAGATGGGGACCCAGAGATGAGGGTCTGTGGGAATCAAGGCCTCTGCCCCCTGCCCTGCCCCCAGAGCTCCTGGATCCTCTTCTCATCTCTTCCTCTCCCTCCACCCCGCTCCATTCCTGAGGACCAGGAAAGATCCTCTCTGTCTTTCAAGGGAGAAATCTCCAGAGTCTTCTTACTCCCTGCCTCCAGCTCAGCCCCTAGACCCAGGCTTTCTTTATAGGAGGAAGGAGGAGCCACGGAGGGATGACAGGAAGGGGCTTTCAGCAGGGATGAGAGTGGGTGTGGTGGGCTCCCACCACCATGCCCTCTGGCCAAACATGTCTCAAGTACAAGTTCTATGCCCAGCCACTGGATGATAAAGAACAGATGTTCATCCTGTTTCCTGTGAGATCTGGGGTTCAGGGAAGAGTGGAGAAGACGGATGGGATGGAGTAGTGGTGGTGGGGATGAGAGAGGACACGGAGGAAGAAGTGGCAGCTTCATCCAGGTCAGGGCTTATCAAGAAACACTGCCTGGAGAAGGTGGCGCTTGGTCCCTGAGCAGATGCAGTGACATTTTTGGTAATTGTTCGGTTGTCCAGAAACAGAGCAGCATTGGTTCTCTGGTTCATTGTGATCACTGAACCAGAACCATCAGCACTGGGAGGCTGACCCGCAAAACCCAAGTTCTCCTGTATCATTTCTGTGGGGCAAGGCCTTCTGTGTTTATAAACAACTTGTAAACAACCTCTGGAACCCAGAGCCTTCTTTAGGGGCGTACTGCCTGTGTTGCGCGGGAAGAGACCATTGGGTACCTGACTGATACATGAAGTGAAATTTGCGACCCTTGTGACGCAATGGACATTGGATGCTTGAGCCTGAACAGGTGCTTTCCAGTTTGGGACCCATGTTTGTGTCCAGCTAACCACAATTTGCTTGGCCTGAGCAACAGAGGAAACAGCACACTTGGCGGAAATGTTGTGACCCAAGAGAAATGTGAGAAGGGAAGCTCCCCATAGCCCGCCCGTGGGTTTGTTTCTACTCCCTCTGGTGGCTGATTCACGTCTGCCTGTTCTGTCCCTTTGGCATGGGAGGCAGCCACACCCAGTGTTCTTCAAGAAGCCCCGAGCCCAGGGGTCTTGGCCATATTCCCAGGAGCGAATGTACGAAGGTTCGGTGTCTGTTCTGGTTTGAGTTGTAATGAGCTATCGGTTTTGGTGTTTGGAAACTCATGATTTACATTAATACACCTTACTCTTTGGGTGCCTAGCACACAGTTTATACCAGATAGCCTTGTAAAAACTTCAGAGAATCCTGGAGGTCAGGCTCCCGTTCTAGTTAGGCTGTTTGGAGTTTCAAGAAGCAACAATGGAATAAAGTCACCTCAAGATGTCTTCAGCAGGATAAGGCTACTTGTGACCAGGAGATGCTACGTGGCTGGACCTTGGCAAGTACAGAGAGTTGACAGGAGTCTCTAAAGCTAGTAAATATATAACCCCTAGAAATGGGGGTCTGTGAGCTCAACACATGCCTCCCCGTTGGTTCCATTCTTCTCTCTGTGGACTTTCTTGTCAGTTCCTAATCCCAACCTTACAGCCTTTGCTTGCTCAGAGTCCCTTCCCCTTCATCATGTTGACTTGTGTGGGTCCTATCTTGTTCTATGTGACTTTTCTCAGCATAGTGACCCTTCAGCTTTAATTCTCTGTACAAATGGATCCCTTCTCTTGGCATTTCCCCCAGGTTATAGCTAATAGAGAGGGACTGTAGTCCGCCAGGCTTATCTTTTAGAGCCAGGCCATGTTAAAGGCAGGGACTTACCCTGGGCTGTGGGCAGCCAGTCTTTATATCAGTGAGAGACATGACAACCACCGTAACTGGAGAATATGGTACTAACCTAAAAGGGAATTTGGAACTCCTCTGTTTCATCCCATGGGAAAATTGGCACCCCTGAGAGCTTAGAGACTTACCTAAGACTACGTATAACCAAGGAGTGGTGATGGTAGAAGGAGACTTATCAGGAGACCAGTACAGTCTACTGACACCATTTTACACTAATCTGTGTCATCTCCCATATGAGGGTTTGCGCGGTAGGAATGTTCCCACGCATGGGCATCTTCTTACTCACCTAATGTGTTTGCACCTTGGGGCCAGACAGCCTTCTATTTTCCGAGTCCTTTCTTTTCCCCACCTCTTGCTGAGACATCGAATATAGGACCCATACCAGTGGCAGAATACCGCTTCAGGGAAAGGTGTTTAAAGTTAACTCCCTCTAATAACATTTGTTTCTGTTAGAACTCATGGCTGGTCTGTGTGGCAATGGTTTCAAAGTCACTAAATTCAAACTAAGATTGACAGTGAAGCCTCTTGGTGGCCATGTAAGATTCATTCAGAAAAGGGGAATTGTGCAGTAAACTTCAAATAAAAAAAAAACTTGATAAATGAACCAAATTCCAAGCTTATGAGGCCAATTCAGAATGTAGTAAGTGGTCAGTTGAAATATTTCTCTTTGACTGAAGAACACTCAAGAGTCCTCTGGATCTAGAACTTTAGGTAGATACTTTCAGTAGGTTGGGCTGAATTTAGATTTAAAAGTCTATTTAAAAGTCTATACTACTTACGGCTTTTCCAAGACTCACTTACTGGAAAAGAAACTCTAAGAAAATCCTGATACCACAAGGACATTGACAAATCCGTTCATATTGCTAGAAGGATATGGTTAACGTGATGTGATTGTTAAATAGGAAGATGAAGCCACCATCATATGGTCGGTTCACATGTGTTTAACAGGTTCCCATGATTCAATGAACCATCCATACTTACATTTATTCATTCATTTGTTATTTACTGAAAGGCTGCTATAAGAAAAGCACTCTGCTGGAGATAGAAGGAGGAATGACGCTGTTGCCTACAAGAAACATACAGTCTAGCAAGGGATACAGATGAGTAAAGGGAATTAGGACGCGAGGTCTGAGGAGCTTAGACACACATGGTGATGACAAAGGAAGCCATGCTAAGTTGTCTGGCTCCTCTGTGATATGACTGACTTGGTCATAATCCCATCAACCCTCTGATAACACTGTCCAGATGTCATGACCTCATAAGCAGATGCCCCTCATTCTGTATGTCAATTTCCCTTGCATGGACAGTTCAGTAATTATGTTACATTCTGTTAAACCTCATCTCTTGAGATCTGCCAAGTAAGTCATCCTCCTGGGTAAGAGGGATGTTCTTTTCTGAAAACTGAGGTCATTCCAGAGCAGATACCCAAAGGTGGGTGAGTCCTTAGGCAGGGACCCAGGACTCCTGGCGGAGCCCCAGACAGAGAGAAAGCTCAGCCTCTCCCTTGCTTTATGCTTGAAAGCTTCTGGACATCTGAGGTAGGAAGCTAGGAGGTGGGATTTAGAAGTCATAAAAAAGCAAGATATCCAAGAAAAGAGGACTCCAAGAAAGATTTCATCTCCCTGGATCCTCCATGGTTGGGAAAAGACAAATGAGCCTCTGAAAGCAGCATAAAATTTGCAGGCCAGATTCTGAAGTGTCATGGTACATGGTACTCCCTGCTCAGAGCCCCTTGAGCAGCCTCCAACCCAGTGCTCATCCAAAGCTGTGTAGGAGGCACCTGCAGATATCCCCAGGGTGCTCCAGACAAGCACACAGATTCCTGGGCTCCACTTCAGTTCCATGCCCCTGAATCTGAACAGAGAAGGAGGTGGACTTTGCATTTTAGGAAAGCCCATGAGCTTGAGATCCCCAGGTCTTGTTGTCAGTGAGGTCTTTTGTAAATATTTAAGAATTGGTTGAATATGGTCCAGCTGCTTCTGCACATCAAGAAATGGGTCTTCCGTTATCATACTTGGAGCTACTGGGTTTTATAAGCAGACGTAGAGTCATGCTTTCTTTTATCACCTGGACTCTAGCATTCCTTTACAACATCTCCCTTTCCAGAATGTCCTTCTATCATGCCATTCTTCTAGATCAGGAGTTGACAAATGTTGTCTGTGAAAGACCACAGTGTACCTATTTTCCATATCGTGGGGTACACGGTCTCTCTCATGACTACTTAACTCTTCAATCAAAGCACAAAAGAAGCTAGATACAATACCTAAATATATGGGCACAATCGTGTTCCAGTAAAACTTTATTTACAGAAACAGGGAACTGGTAGGATTTGCCCCAAGGGCCATAGTCTCTGGACTCCTACACCAAGCCCATAAGCAATGAAATATGTACCTCCTTGTAGCATCTCCTTAGATGGAAATGCTCTGCCTTGTGGTAGTGAACTAGTTGCAAGGAGAGGAAGCCCAGTTGAAGTACCTCAGTGGCTCTCAAATTTAAATGTATATTAGAAGCCCCTGAAGGGTTTGTCAAAATGGATGACTAGGTCCACCCCCAGAATTTCTGACTCAGCAGATCTGGAGTAAGGCCTAAGAATTTGCATTTCTAACAAGTTTCCAGACTGATTCTGGTTCAGGGACCACACTTTGAGAACCATTGCTTTAAGTAAAGGGGAAGAGGTTATAGAAGGGATTTGAGTGGGAATTGGGAGTCTCAGTTCTGTGGCTTTGAGGCCAAGAACACAGGATCAGTTCTCCCGAGGTCCTCGCAGAGACTGGAAGGATCCCTAGGACTCTAGGAGTCAAGTTATGATAGCTAACTACCAAGTTATGATAGCTAACTCTTACCATCGTGGATCAAGCCACTCCCTTATCTAGAAGAAACTTTATTTTTTAATACAGGTTCTTAGATAAAATCCAAACTTCTTAACCTCACAGAGCCTTTATGACCTTCTACTCCCTCCATCCCTCTACCCACACTGGATATTTGCCATCTGGTGTTGGTACACAATAGACTGGCTTTTTCCTCCACCATATTCTCTACTCTATTGTGTATTCCCTGTGCAAGTGTCCATATTACGCTGATGACTGCAAGCTTTATGAGGACTGGGACTGTGTGTTTTTGTTTTGTTTTGTTTTTTGTTTTATCTCCAGTGTCTGGTGTGGTCAATGTTCAGTAAATGTTAGATGAGTATATGAATAAATGTTTTCTTCCTCAGATTAGCTACCAGATACAAGACAAGAGGTGAACTCAGAGGCATAGTGAGGGCTTTTTAAAAGGCCCCTGGAAGCAAGACTTCCTTGCTTTTAAAAGCTTCTATGGGGTGGATGGCCCAAGAATCTTCATGGTAACAATACTTAAAAGTGGAAGGAGACCACAGTGAGATACCATGCCACATCTCCTAGGATGGCTTTAATTAAAAATACAGATAATAACAGTGTTGACAAGGATATAGAGAAACTGGGACCCTCATATATTGTTGGTATGTAGTCACTTTGGAAAAAATCTGTCATCATTTTGGAAGACAGTTTGAAAGCTCCTCAAAAAATTAAATGTAGAGTTACCATATGACCCAGTCATTCCACTCCTAGGTTGTACTCAAGAGGTGTGAATACACGCTCACACAAAGCTCACACAAAGGTTCACATAGCATTATTCACAATAGCCAAAAGGTGGAAACAACCCAAATGTTCATCAACTGATGAATGGATACATAAACTATGGTCTGTCAAACATTATTCTGCCAGAAAAAGGGATGATACCTGTTAGAACATGGATGAACCTGAAAAATGTGATGTTAAGTGAAAGAAATCAGTCGCAAAAGGCCACATATTGTGCGGGGATGTGTGAAACAGGAGATGGGGATAAAGAAAGTAAAAAGGCTGCATGTTGTATGACTTCATTGATATTCAATGTCCAAAATAGTCAAGTCTATAGAGACAGAAGGATTAATGGCTGCCCGAGACTGAGGGCAAAGGGCTAGGGGAGGCCATGGGGAGTGACTGCTAATGGATATGGGGTTTCTTTCCTGAGAGATGAAAATGTTCTAAAATTAATAATGGTGGTAGTTACAAAACTGGAACTAGAGAATGTTATGTAAATTCTATCTCAAGAAAGTTACCAAGTGGAGGGGAAACTGTTCAGATTGGCCCCAGTAAAGACTTGGCTCCATATTCAGAACACAGTCCCACACCCACAGTGTTACCCTTTGGCAACAAAGTGCATCATTGGAGCAACTTGTCTAACAATAGAAGTCACACTGTGTTTATTTATATCCTCACACAGCTTGGAGCACAGTGAGTTATAATTGAAAGGTTTTGATTTATTTCTCTGATAAGAGAAATTCCTCATTTTTCCCCCATCAAAAGTACTCAGTACCTTGGGTGTCTAGCACAGTTTCATGTACCCCATAACTCAGTCTATTCTCATCAATGAAAATGACAAATTTTCCCAAAATGCTAAAATTGGCTTATTTGAAAAACAAAGCAAAGCATAGTGTACATTCGTTTAGGACGGCCATTGAAAGAGACTTGCATTGTTTACAGATCCACATCTGTTTTGGTGCACAAAGAGCTTTTATACAGAGGCCCAGCTGCTTTTGATTTCTTTCTTTATCATGGAACCTTTCCTGAATTCATGGCCCTGAGAAAACGTAGTCTAGTGAACAAAGGTAGACCAGCAAGTCCCCTTTATTTTTGTTGATGTCCTATGCTGCCGAGATCCCCACCAACTCTTTGCCCATCAGTGATATTACAGACCAATTTCTGTCCCTTCTCTAAAGCAAACAAGGGATGGCTTGTGATCAAAAACGTTTTACAGAAAAAACACAACTGATTCCAGAGAAAGGGCAGTATTGCCATAGATGGATGTAACCATGAAAACATTCATATTTGGGGAAGGATTAAAGGCTCACTAGAATGGAAAAGAAAAGATATAGCAATGTCAATCTCATGTCTGCTTCAGAATCTGAAAAGAGATGCTAGTACAGAAACATTAGAAATTGCTTGGTTAGTTTTCATTACGTGTGGCCTCAGTGGACTGGCAAAACCAAACTTGGGCCCCCAGCTGAACCAAGGTTTATCAATGGCTTTGGATCACCTTGCCATTTTCTAGCTTGAGCTCCAGCCCCAGGAGACAGGGGCTGTCTCCCTGAGAAATCTTCCCTCTCTCAGGTAAAAATGATCTTTTTCTGTAATTCTACCATTAAAAACTAGTATCTTTAAGCCTTTAAGGGTTCTTCCACATACTGGATTCCCCTATTAAAGTACGAATTGCCCCTGACAGACTTAGTTAGCAGCCAGGTTTGTGCCAAGAGAGTTGGAACCAAGAAAATATATGAGATCCCAGTTGGTGTTTCAACAGATAGCCCTTTCCTCTCAGACTTCTGGGCTACCCTGACATCCTTTGAGTGTGCAGCTCCTTGAGAGTCCCAGTCAGTGGGAAGAGGGAGTAATTTCTGAGGAGCCATCTTGCTGGGATCTCCTCAGTCAGACAGTTGTCACAAGTGATAGATGCAATCTGAGTGCTCCATGATTTGTCATCATGAAAATGAACAATCTTACTGTGCCCGGGTGACTCTGGCAGGAGATTCCACCATTGAAGCCAATGAAATAATTAAGAGTGGCATCTTTGTACATTTGATTAGCAATTTATTAAACAATAATTGGCATTTGAAAAAGCCATTTTAGAGGTGATTAAAAGCCATGTAGTCAGGCCTTTTATCTCATTCCAAATGAACAGCAACTTAAACAAAAGTATTTTATAAGCCTTGAAATTTTACCATTCTCCCCTCTCCAGTCTCTCTTCATGTATTTCTCTCACTCAGCTTCAGTATATCCCTTCTTTCTACCTTTTCTGCATATTTTCTTTTTTCCTGGAGGCTCCCTTCATCACAACTTTTTTCTTGTTTCTTCCCCAACTCATTTTCTAGCTTCCCCTCACTCTCTGTTTCTTTTTCCTTTCCTCTACTCACTCCACTTTCAGCTTAAATAACATAATATGAAGCAAATATATCTAGAAATAGTTGTTTAATAAGGTCATTTTTTCCCTTAACTTCTGTTTCAGATATTGTATCTTTTAGTTCTGGAAGTTTTATTTGGCTCTTTTCATAGTTTCTATGCTAAGATTCTGTGTCTTTTTATTTATTGCAAGCATGTTTTCCTTTAAGTCATTGAGCATAGTTATAATAGCTAGTTTAAAATCCTTGCTTGCTAACCCCAACATCTGAGTTGTCTTGAGATGACTCTTCACTGATTGTCTTTTCTCTTGAGAATGAGTTACATTTGCCTGTTTCTTCATACGTCAAGTCATTTTGGATGATGTCTTGGACATTGTGAAAGTTATAAGGACTCTGGATTCTGATATATTCCGCCAAAGAGTGTTTCTCTTTTTAAGTAAGCAATTAAATTTGTTGGACTCAAACTGCAAGCTCTATCTCTCAGGTGATAGCTCAAATCTCAACGTAATTATTTTGTCCTTAGCTAGGACACTTTCTCTCTTCCCTGTGCATGTGGTTCCAAGGTCAGCTGGAGATTTGGGCAAAGGACATACACAGAGTTTACAGTTCCTCTTCACTAGGCCCCTCCTCTCTGGCACATTCTGGTAGCATTCAGGTATGAGTTGCCCCGAACATTTCAGTCTGGAAAGGCGAGATTTTCTCTAGGACTTTTAGCAGCAGTGTTGTTTGTGGCAGTATTGATATAGCCTAACCTCCGACTAAAAGCTGTAAAAAAGGAGAAGCTCATCCCATGTATTTTTCTGCTTCCCAAGGTTGATGCCCCTGCAAGGATTGGCTTCTTTTTGCTCACTCTCCAGAGCCTTTGGGTAGCTGGTTTTAGTATTTTTGTCCAGCATTTATAGCTGTTATCTGTGAGAGGATTATTCTTGTACAAGCTTTCCCACACTGGGATCAGAACCACCTTTTCTTGATTTTGGAAATTAGGTGAACTCAACCTTTCCTATGTCTTTCTCTAAAAGAATTCTAATTTACATTGCAGGTCAGAGCCTTTGATTGATTTTTCTTTTTTGGTAGGTTAATGACCTTCAATAGAGAGACAGTTCTATAGCCCAATCACAGGGAAAGATGTCACATCAAGCATCATTTCAATTTATTCAACAAAACTTACTGCCCTCTTGTTACAAGAAAAACCCGAGGTTCCCTGTTGTGGTTGTCTAAGGACCATCCTTGAACTTCGAGGGAGGAGGGCAAAACTGACTGTCACAAAGATTATATGGCTAAGAGGAAAAAAGATCTTCTTACCTTTGAGAAACACTAATTCTGTATCAGGTAATTACTTTATAAATGCGCTCTTGTTTAACCCTCATAACTCTGCCAGGTGGATATTATTGTTCACTTTTTATAGATGAGAGTGGTGAAGCTCAAAGTCTGCACAGCTGGTAATTTTCATAGGCTTTTAATTAAAAAAATGAATCAATGCTAAAAAAAATGGTTTGGTCATCATGCCATGTTCTCAAAAATAATATTAATAATGATAATAAAAATAACAATATCCAAGTGCCACTTTTCCTCTTAGCAGAAAGGGACTGTGACTCAGCCTGGCCCCTGACTTTTGACTGACAAGGTTCTATAAATGCTAAGTATAGTTTTCTATTAAGATTGAAACCTATGAGAAAAAAGCCGTGGGCTGACCCATCTTCAAAGTGTCCATTTAAGATTATTTTCTGTCAGCCAGGTGGCTAATGGGCTGTGTTAGACAATGGATAGATATTGTATTCTGTCTGAAACCATAGAATTGGAGAAAAAAGAGCAATTCCACATTTATTTGGCTTGTCTACTGCCCGGGAGCCTAAGCTGCAAAGAACATTTATTTCATTTTAACAAATGGATGGCACCTCCCTGTTTTAGGCTGGAAGAAAACCTCTGCTCTGGCCTCAGTGTGAACAGGGCCACTGGTGACAGAATATCCAGTGTGAGTCATTGTCCCCACACTGGGCAAAAATAGTTAAAGCATTCTGGGGCAATTCTAAGGGAAAAATGTTCAGTTAATTGTAGGTTTATCTAACACTGGATTTAAAAATACATATATGTGTGTGTGTGTGTGTGTGTGTGTGTGTGTGTGTGTGTGTGTATACTGACTGCTCCATGTTTTACAAAGGGAACTTGCACACAACAGAAAGTGAGCTCCTTGTTGAATTGAATAATGACTCTGCTAAGAGATGAGAACACAAGAGGAGATGTTTAAAGCACAGTAGGAAGAAGGAAGAAAGAAGCCTGACTTGGACAACAGACAGTAGCCTTGGCTCCAGGCCGTTGGAGAGACTGGGATAACACTGGTTTTCAAGTTCCAACCCAATCTGTCATGGAAGCCCTGCGGCCCATGGGGTTGCTTTGCTCCTCTCAGCTCTGTAGCTCATGTGGTGGTTGGTCATTTGACCCCGGGGTTGTCATTTTGCCCCTCTGAACCTTCCTTTCCCCACCAGTGATATAAGGCGGTTGGATGATGTAGCCTGTAGGGCTCTTCTAGCTTTACACTTGTAAACATCCAAGACCTTGGCTCTACTTTCTCACCCAGATCTCTGCCCAGCTTTCTCCAAGAGTTAAGAATTCCAGGTGTGGGGAGGAAGGCCTTCTAGAGTGGTTTAGTGACTTGGAACTTCTGAATTAGAATGGAAACAAATCAAAATAAAAGCCAGGGGAAAATAACATCTCTCTCCCTTGAACTAGGAAATCGGTAGCAGGTAATAAATGAGTAGACTTTGGACTACCTCTCGGACTGTAAACTTTCCTATACTTTCATGTGCGACTAACAGTTCACTTTAAATATCTACAATGAGTTCTGACAGAGAAGAGCAGACAGCTCAAATAATGAAGGTCAGCAACTAATGCCCAAATCCCACTGCTTTAGAATGTGCTCAAAGACAGCCTCAGATGCCTGAAGAGGAACAAACACATTTGTCACACCCATGACCCTGTCAGTAGCAGGCTGGGCCGGTGGCGGACATGGCTGGAATCCAAAGGTCAAACAGACCCAGAGGGAAGGACACACGATTTGGGGAGGTCCCAGTGTAACCTTGATGGAAGAGATGGAATGCGCAGGTCAGGCTTAAAAGCCGAAAGTGCTGAGATCATGGATCGCTTTTGAACCATTTCAGCTTTGAGACACTTTGGAGGTAAAAGACCTGGAAGTTACTGTAGAAAAGAGACAAGGGTGTTTGTTTGTTTCCTGAGGAAACGGAACTTCTCAGAAGGTTTCCAGAAGCCAGACCTTTCCTGTCTCAATTTTTTTGTTTTGTTTTTTTGTTTTTGTTTTTGTTTTCTGAGGATAGAGGAGTCCTCTCTCGAGCCACAGTGAGGGAGTGAGGGATGCAGAAACCACGGACCAAAAGAAAGCAAACAGACATGAAAGGAAAGGGAAAAAGAGAAGAAGGGGAAGTGAAAAGAAGAAGAAGGCAGAGTGAGTGACACCAGTGATAGGGCAGCTGTGAGTTTTCACAGGCAGCAGCAAACCCTAGGAATGTTTGCGGTCAGATGGTGAATTATTGGTGGAAATGTTCTCTGTATAACATTGCATGTCTTCTCTTGGGTTCTCCCGAGAGCAGACCTGGAGATGAGGACTTAACTGTAGATCTCACATAGCTCAAATGAGGGGTGGGAAAAGCAAGACATGAGAAAGAGGCCAGGAAAAGGCACGCAATGAGTGGCCTGTCTCTGTGCGCAGCGGGAGCCCTCAGTTCTAGAAGCACTCTGAGAAACTGTGGATAGAGTGCCCGTCACAGTTTCCTAGGGCTGCTGCCACAGATCTCCATAGACTCAGTGGCTGAAAACAACAGGGAGGTACTCTCTCACAGTTCTGGAAGCCAGAAGTCTCAAATCAAGGAGTCAGCAGGATGGGTTCTTTCTGGAATCTGTGAGGGCATCTCTGTTCCACAACTCCCTCCTGGCTTCTGATGCTTGCTGGGAGCCTTTGGCTTGTAGATTCATCACGGTTCGCTCTGTCTCTGTCTTCCTGTCACCTTCTCCCATATCTTGTCTTCTTTTCTTCTACAAGACTCTTGTCATTGGAGTTAAGGCCCACCTGAGTGCAGGACGATGTCATTTCAAGAATCTTAAGTTAATTACATCCGCAAAGACCCCTTTTCTAAATAAGGTCATACTCACAGGTTCTTAGCTGAACATGTCTTTTGGAGGGGGGCACCAGTCAACCCACCACAGCCCCCCTGAGTTGCCCCACTGAGGAATCTGGAATAGACAGTCCACTTACTCTGATCCCCCGTTGGTTAAAGACTGCCCCATCAAGGGCATCAAATCTCCGGCCCTTCTGGGCTATCCCTGCTTGCCGTTCAGTAGGCTCCTTGGGGCTAGTGAAATCCCCAGGAGAGAGAAGCAGGTGCTGGAGGTGAGAAGCAGTCAGAGTGCGTGCCCCTGGGGATGTAGAAGTGGTCCAGGAAGGTGCAAGTAGGGGCAGTAGCGATGACCGCTCACAAGGCATAATGGCATGGAGACATTACTCGAGGTGACCAGCAGGCAGGGTGGTGAGAACGGGTGCAGACGGCGCGAGGCTGTGAGAAGGTGGAAAGAGATGAAGATGGGAACCCAGCAGCATGACTTTGCAGACTCTAGCATGCCGTCCTAGGAGTCCCTGGGCAGCACCAGGCCCAGCAGAAGTGGGGAGGTGTTTACTGTTAGGGGAAACGACCAGCCACCCTGGAAAAGCCGTCCGAAGGCCCAGGCAGCATACATCAGATGCCGTAGCCTCATCCTACTTTGAGAACTTTTTAGATGGATCTCAGCAGGGACTGTAGAAACTAATGAAATCTTCAGGGGTTGTGGAGGTATTTCCTGAATGTCTGTCATTGGTGAAGACCCCAGGTATCTGAGGGCACAGAGGCAGACTCTGTCCCTGGGGAAGAATGGGTAATGGCAAAAGACAGACAGGATAGTTGGGTCCTACATTAAAAAACCTTGGGTATAGTAGGGCTTTGTTCTGGAGGAAGGGAGAGGAAATGAGAGAAGAGCTAACCAAAAATAAGGGTGGAGTCCTGGGCCAGATTCCAATCCTTCAGCTAATGCAAGGGCCTGGAAGGGGAAGGAAGAGCCAGCACGATGGCCCAGAGGCTTCACATGGCCTTAAGCAAATCTGGGCACCAGGTCTGATCAGCATCAAAGGCAGGTCAGGAAGGGTTGGCCGGCCCCCGGGATGACAGGATGCCAAGTCTCAGTGGACTGAAGGGCAGGCACTGAGATAGTTTCAGCTTCTGCCAGACCCTTTGCTGGGGGACCTGACAGGGGAAGCCAGAGAAAGAAGAGTAAGGTGGTATTTGAGGCAGCTGTGTTTCAGAACTATCCAGACTACATAGGATTTCATTTTTCCAGGCTTAAATTTTCTCCTTATTGTTCATAGAGGAACATTATCCAACAGGTTTTTTTGTTTTGTTTGGTTTGGTTTGGTTTGGTTTGGTTTGGTTTTTTGTTTTTGCCTTCAGTTCCAATTTAAGGATCCTAAAAAAGTGCAGTGTTTGTTCCAGAGATACCAGGTTTGTAAATGGAGGTAAGGCCAACTGCAGCAAGACACAAACCTCAACAGTTATAAAACTCAAACCTGGTACAAAAATGATTTCTATGTCACTGGAAGTCCAAAACAGTTATCCCTGCTCCATGGGAGAGTTTCTTCTAAAGGGGATTCTCAAACCCACGTTCCTTCTATCTTACGGCCCTACCATTTCAATGTCTGGCTTCCAAGGTCATCCCTCTCTCTGAAACTCTGATTGGTGGGAAGAGTGTAGATAATCCGTGGAAGAGGTCTTTAGGAGCCCAATCTTGGAGTGACCCACCTGGCATCCCTCCTGCTTCACTGTCCAGACGTTAGTCACGTGGCCTCCCCTCCCTTCAAGAGAGCCTGAGAAATACTGAAAGAAGAAGAAATGAAACTTGCAGACAGCCAGCTAGTTTCTGTCACTCCTCAATAAGGAGCAGTGGGGCATGACGCTAGTGTCCAGGCAGGAGGGGGAATGGTGGCCCTGAGTGGGTTTCCCTGCAGGCAGCCCTTGGGAGGATGGCTTGTCTCTGCTCGACGTCCTCTTGGCCAGGCTCGCTCACAGGGCCACATCATCTGGTGACGAGCCGGGAAGTCCCAGATGGCTTTCTTCGCATATCCTGAGTCTTGGTTCTAGCCGTGGGCTTGGACGCCTCCTCAGGGCTTCGTTCCCCGGAGGGTGGCCCCGACTGCTTTGCACGATGCTCCCAGGTGAAGCACAAAGGCTGGACCTGCCTGGTCCTTTCGACCCTGGGCCCGGAAGCGGCACCGTGTTACTCTCGCTGCATTCTGTTGGTTGGTGGCCAGCGTGGCCAGCGCAGCTTTGAGGGGAGGGGAAATAGCGTCAATCCCCGGATGGGAGTTGTGTCCGGTATGGCCATCTACCACATCTACAGAGAGAAAGTTACCGAAGTAGCAGTCAGCTGAAGGGACCTGGGTCTGTTGCTAGGAGCCTAACAAAGTATTGGAGTGGACAGAGAGCAGATGCCTTCATATTGGAGAGAAAAGGTGACAGAGAAGGCCAGAAGCAAGGGGCAGTGGCACAGCCCCAGGGACTGGCGTGGCAGGTACTACTTTAGTCCTTGGCAGGCCTGGTGTCCTGGTGGGGAAGGGTGGGGCCAGGGGCCCCAAGATCGGGTTGAGAGTTCCCATGCATGTGTTTATTCGTGCTCCCCAAGAGGACTCCTCTGACCCTACCATAATAGCTTGTGGGGTTTTTTTGTGTCATTCTCTGTGTTTTCAGGTCTTTGAAGGTTGGCATGGGGTCTTCTTCACTGATATGACCCTAGCACTTAGCACAGTGTCTGTCACACAGTAGAAGTGTAATGAGTGTTTATTGAACACTCTGTGTGGCAAGGCCTACAGAGCTCAGCATGCTCTTGGCATGGCTGCCCCTCCATTCACCTTGACAAGGCCCAAAATAGGTCTACAGAAGGGTTCACAGAGCTCTGCGGTCTCCTGGTGTTCTCGCCACGTGCCCTTCTATGATACAGCCACATAGGTCTCAACAAGGGAGCCACAATTACAACTAACCAGTCAGCCTCTCCCAAGACCATGAGGACTTAGCCCATCATGCCCCACATCCCCATTTATCTTGGCTACCACCAGCTATCCTGCCCCTCTGGGTTCTCGTCCCCAGGACCCATGTCCCCAAATGGCTCTGAATTTCCCCCAAGCTGATTCCAGCTCTCACACCCCAACCACCTGGACCCTTCTGCTCTGCCCTCTAGAAAGTGTGATCTTCATCCACACAACCATTTATATTCTCAAGCTCTTCTCTAAACTTCTAGTGGGGGAGCAGTGGAAACTAAAATAAAGATCAAGGGTTGGTCTCTTAGTGGAGAAGCTTTATTTTGCCATGTGGGTAACTGGATCTGTCACAGAGTCTAGGCTCTGGCACGTGAGGTCCAGGGAAAGAGAAGCAGAGTAGATCCTTTGATGCCAAAATACTGAGAATGTCTCCATCCCATATTAGAAAAGTAAACTCTCTTAGTGCTGCCAATCGGCCGGTGGTAGCCAGGTTTGTTACACAGGCACGTCCCAGAAGAGAGGCCAGTGGTCTACTGCACGTGCCAGTAACTGTCTGGTAGTAGGCGGTCCTATTGCCTGTGTGGCCCAGGCGACATGCCTGAGTTAAGATTCCAGCTGCCAGACAGGACAACACTGGTGTCATGAGGCTAGGTGGCCAGGTCTGGGATTGTCAGAAGTTTCCCTTCACTTTTGGCCTACCTGCATTCTGCCTGAATCCTGCACCCTCAGAAGGGGTGCTGTTTCCCTGCCATCCTAGCAGCACTAGCCCTCATGAATCCCTGGGGCTGGAGGAGGGACACAGGTGCCCCTTGCTCCTCATCGCGACTTCTCCATGATGTTGCCCTTCCCTCTTCCCTAAAGCACCCAGGCCTTTGGAAGCAGTTCTCGTAGATTGCACTCCCCATGTCCTCACTCTGCTGGTCCAGGTCCTCTGAGACTTGCTGACGGAAAGATAGGATTAGATGTGCGAGAGATTTATTGGAGAAACCCACGCTGGGGGGAGAAATGGAGGTAGCTGGAGGAAGCAGAGAGAGCAGCCACAGTATGATGCAGGTCTAGCCCTGCGGAGGGTGGGAAGGTTGGGTAGGGAAAGTTGTAGACTTTATGGGTGGGCATGCCTGAGAAAGTCTGGGCCCAAGCTATGGGGAGGCCTGGTGTCAAGGTCGCTGGAAGTATCCTGCATCTCCGAGGAGTGCACTTGCCTTCATAGATCCGTGTTGTGCTCACTTGCTGGTTGGGAGCAACCAGTAGGAGGTGATGGGCTGAGAAGTGGGCGGGGGGGCGGGATAGTCGGTTACCACCCCACCCCCCACAGTGAGAGTTCTGAGAAGGGCATTGTCATGGCTGCCACAGTCTCCTTGTTGGTAATCCTCTTCTCTCCTTTGCTCACTACAGCCACCACCAGCTTTCAGCCAACCCCAGCTCATCACCAGGATCCCTGTCTTCCTCTCCACCACAACTTTCTTAGTTCTTGGCCATTTCAATGCGCACATGGAGAGTCCTTCCAACATTCTGGCTTCGCATGCCCGTGGGTCTTCACTACCCTCATGTTAGCCATTGCCAAGGTCTCATTGGCAGGGATTTCTCCATTCCCAGTGTCAGTTTCATGCTTCCAGTGTTCCCACCTGCTATCCTCACAGCTCACTCTTTCTAGTGCTCCAACTCCAATCACCGTTGGGTCCCCATGGGTCCCCCAGTCTTGTCACTGCACCAGCTTTTCACTGTACCTCACCCCATTCACTTCTTCCTTTTCCAACTTTTCTGAAGCCTTGGAGTCCATAGCTCATGCACTGTGTGCGCCATTCCTTATACACACTGTCAACTCCTTGTATGATCTCCCAATTCCATTGCTCTGCTTGCCTTTGCTAAACAAGCTCAGCCTTGTTTCATTCAGCCTTTTCCATCCCAGCTCTTGAACATCTGAAGCTGGCTGAAGAGAAGTCCTCCACCATTGCTGACTGGTCTCACTGGAAATTTACAGTGGCAGACCTCAAGTGGAATGTCAGTGCAGCCCAGCAATCCTACATGCCCCTTTGCAACTGGCTCTCCCCTTTCTCTCTTAGATGACTCTTTCGGACTCTTCCATCTTTCCTCAGTCCCCCAGCAGTTCCTCCCCCGTTCAACCTTCTCAGCCATTGGCCTTGCTTCTTAGTACCTTGCAAGACGAACCATCAGAAGAGAACTTTTACTTCCCACCATGACACCTGCCTGCCTGATTGCATTTGTACTCAAAGCTCTGCCTCTCTTCGGGAAGAAATAGATAAACTGTGCATTCTCTCCAAGGCCCACTCCTCCAAGTGGGACCTGGGTCCCATCTCCTGTTGCTCAGTCAAGGCTCTGTTCTTAGAATTAGCTCTGCCCTCTCCTGCTTCTGCCGTATTTCTCTTCCCTACTGAATCATTTCCATTGGCGTCAAAACATGCCATAATGCCTGCCATTAAAAAAGAAATTAAAACTTCCTTGATGCACACACCTATCCCACTACTACCCATTTCTCCCCTCCCCTTTCTAGTAAAACTCCTTTATAAAGTTGTCTATACCTGCTGTCTGGACCTGCTCTCCTCCCACAACCCTTGAACCCTGTGTTGTCTGGTGTCAGGGCAATAAGAGCCATTTCTCCAGCCCCACTGTCTGATCTGCAGTAGGCAGTTCACAGTATCAGGCTACTTTCCTCCCTCTGGTGTTTTTCTCTGAGTAGGACATCCTGAGCCCAGCAGGCTCTTCCTGGGTAGGGAAACCCCCAGGCTCTAGCATCTTCTTGGTTTGGGGCTGGACTGAGCCAGGCTCTTCTCTTCCTAGGATCATTTCTTGCAGGGCACCCAGTGTGTACTGATGTATGGACTTAATGGGGTGCCACTTAGACTCATGAGGAGATGCCGCTCTGAGTCCCCATCTTACCCTGAACATTCCCATGCTTAAGGTGTTGAAGCTCCATCCTCTACTCCAGCAATGAAGAGGACATGTCTCTCTTCTTCTGCCCCCCTTTTGTTCTCTGTCCCAGGACCCATGCCCCACCCCGTGCCCAAAGATGAGGATCTGTTCTGCCAGTACCCATGGCACAGTTTCACATGGGCCACACTCCCTTCTCTTTTAGAAAACCTGCCGGCTCTCCTTTGGGGTTCCGTCCAACTGCCAGAACAGAAGCGACAGGTACATAAGAAATAGCGAAGCAATCCGTTTAATAAATATTTGTTAATCCATTGCTTTGTGTGAGATGCTTGTTTACAGCAGGGAGCCAAAGAAGCCAGCTCCTGTCCTTATGGATCTTGCGACCAAATGTTTATCTATCTAGCTATGGAAGCCAATATGATAATTTTCTCAAAAAGCGCAGCACAATCTATAATGAAGGAAATTGTGTCCTGTGTTCAGGTCCCTTCAGACCCTAAGCCAGCCTTCACACCTATCTATGTATTGTAGTCCCTCAGCAGAAACAGCCCATTTATCAGTGAGCGCAAGTGGGTCATGATTTCCAGTTCTTCAATCTACACCAGCAGCCATCTTGTCAGAGGAAGAGCTGTCACGATTAGTTCCACATCATCATGAGGGAATTTCTGGCTCAGAGATGTTAAGCAGCTTTCCCAAGATGCATCATCTTTTCAGTGGTGGAACTGATAGTTCAAGTTCTGGATCCGCATTCGGATTGGATGGTTTCATAGGCCACGTACGTCCTGAAGAGTCTCACTTACCAGGTACCTAGTAAAACATCATAGGAGTACTCGAGGTTTGTTTCCATAGCTGAATTACTTCTTCTGGGGCGTTTGACCTTGTGATTACATGAGTAGTAAAGCCCACGTTTACCAGTTTTCCTTCTTCTTGAACTCAAAATAGTGACCAAGTAAAGATGGCCACACCCATTTCCATGGAGCCCAAGCAGCAGGAGGGCTGCTCCTCAGTTCTTTATTAAGTAGCTGTCCATAGTTCTGCATTTCCCATTTAGAACCATGCGTGGTTTTGCCATTCAGGAATGAACACGGGGTAGTATTTCCTGAGAAACTCTTGATAAGTCTTATCCTAAGCATTGCCCAGATTATACAGCTCACACTTGATTTTTAATCATACGAGGTTCAGGGGTGTAATTCTGAGGTACATGCCCTATGTATTACCCATCTGTAGCCCCGGTCAACCCTGTGCTCCAACGGAGAACCACCTTTATTCTTCCGGGTCTCCCAAGCCTTGATGAAGAAACGGTCAGTGAGGGACGCCTGGGTGGCTCAGTTGGTTAAACAGCTGCCTTCGGCTCAGGTCATGATCCCAGCGTCCTGGGATCGAGTCCCACATCGGGCTCCTTGCTCGTCAGGGAACCTGCTTCTCCCTCTGCCTCTGCCTGCCATTCTGTCTGCCTGTGCTCGCTCTCTCTCCCTCGCTCTCTCTGACAAATAAATAAATAAAATCTTTAAAAAAAAAAAAAAAAAAAAAGAAACGGTCAGTGGAAACATGTAACCTCTAGGGGGAGCTCTAGGCTTCTCTCTCCTTCCTCTAAACCTTTGGGGAGGATGAGGACTGGGAGCCATGGGTGAAGGGCAAGGTGTGGGCGGGTGCCCTTTGCCTGTGTCTCGCCTGGAGGTTAGAGGGCTTCGAGTATGCAGGATGAAGGTCTTTTCATCTTCCCTTGGGATGCAACCTTTTGAGAACTCTTCTCCCATTTGGCTGTCCTAAAAGGGACCCTTTCTACACCCAAGGGATTTTGGCAGGAAGTGCATGGGACAGAGGAAAGGATGGCACATGGCCACGGAGCAGCCCGGGCCTTAACCCAGGGGAAAAGTGGGATCCTATGGCTTTTGCCACAACCCAGCCCTGCTTGCCAGAGCTGGGGGTTCAACACAGGGGTACAAGAGGGTTAGGGGGTCAAAGCCATACCGCATCAAGCAGAGGGCCTTTGCCTGGGAGTTGCTCTGCTGGACCCTTAGGGGAGCCTTGTAGGGCTGCCCGTGGCCACAGTGAACTAACATTCATGGACCTGAGAATCAGGAGGCCTGACCCACCCCTTCCTGAGTAATACCCGTAACACGTACCAACAAAGCAACCCAATTTATGGTGTAGAAGATGCGTCCTAAGGACATATGTATGATATACACATAAATACAATATTGCGTGTTTATGCAAATGAGTTATAAAAATTATATATTGAGTCAAGTTGCAAGCAATGCATTCCCGAACAAACCAGAACATAGTTTAAATATTCAACAAAATGCACACATGTGGCACGGCCGCACGTCGAGCACCCTGGCCTGGAGCTCAAGGGGCTAGACTTGGTGATCTTTCACCAGAAGAGCTCTGCCAGTTCAGCAGGGGTTCAGGGGTGGGAAGTGTCCCGGGGGTGGGGCGGGGGTGGGATAGGGTATCCCGCGGAAAGAAACAGGAATCTCCTTAGCTTCTCTGGGCCCCTGTCTTCGTTTGAATCCCCTCAAAATGGACACTGAGAGGAGGACCTGGGTGTAGGTCACCGATTTGTGAGGTGGTCTCAAGAAGCACAGTGAGGGAGTGGCGAGACGGATGGAAGGAAGGGATGGAAGTTAAAATAATATGAGTTAACAAGCAGATTCCCACTCAGGGCAACTAGGGTTCACCCCCTAGTGGTGGGCCACATAAGACAACACGTGGTTCACACCTCAGACTCTCCTCCCTGAAGGACAGGGAGGCTGGGGCTTCAACATAACCACACTGTGAGTCACACCCCTGATTCTAGAAAGTGATGTCAGGAGTACGGGGCAGACTCTTGAGGTGGGAAGCTGTTAGTGTGCCCAGGGTTGTCTAAGACTTCAGGTGATTCGAGTGTGCTGAGGGAACATGGGATGGGGCATGAACAACATCCTCATGTCAAGATTAAGCCTAATCTAGATGACCTCCAAGGCTGCTCCTAGCTGCTGTGTTCAATGACTCTCTGATGTATGGAAGTGACTATAGCATGAGTTTTCTATTCCTGGTGGTAGTGAGTTGCTCATCTCTAGAAGTAACTAAGCAGTTGCTTGATAACCACTTGGAAGGAATGTCATAGTATCAGGTATGTGACTGGAATGAGGAGCTTTCTAACATACTTTCTGTCCTGTTGAGTTCCTTGGAAACAGACTACATGATGAGGACTCAGGCAAGTGATGTATTAAGGAAATGCCCCCTGGGGAGGGCAGTAAGGGAGTAGTGGTAGGACATGAGGGTAAGGGAGCCGAGCAAGTTTCAGGTCAGCGCGGGTCTCATGGGGCAGGGGGTCGGGGTGGAGAGGGCTAGTGCATATGCTATGCCTCAGATTCTGTTGGGACTCCCAGCAAGGGGGCTGGATTTTCCTAACTCCTCATAGCATCAGTCATTAGCTAAGGGCCATCCTGGGGGAGGTAAGCTTCCAGGCATTTCTGGCTCTCCAAGAATGCGGGCAAAGTGGTTCCGGTTGGTCTGAGGACCATAGGTGTAGGCAGCCAGGAGAAAAGCACAGCAAAGTCAGATGGGGGCAAAGAGACAGTAAGGGGGATCCAAGGGGACGCTGTCACTGGCTGCTACAGTTATGACGAGGATGGCAGTCACCCCTCAGAAGGGTTTTTCCTCAGTCCTGATACAGATTTACAAAGCCTCGTGGGCAAAGCCTTGGCACCAGGGCTCCAGAAATCCTGTCCTTAGCCGACTCTACTGCTGCCAATTGTGAACCTGCAAGGAGACCGCATTTCAGAGCTGGAACTTTCAGAATCCCACAATGCTGAAGAGGGCAAGCTGGGGACTGTCGTACAGAATGGAAATGAGAGCTTAGAAGGTCCAGGAAGAATGACCCCAAGCCCTCACGCAAACTCTGTGGGATCTTTTCAATCTAAAGTAGATCTGGGAGTCGAGACAGTAAACATATTTCTGCAATAAAGGGATATATCTAGCTATGCAGAAACGCAGCACAATGCCATCATAAAAAATCCACTTTTGTCCATGCCACAGCCCTGAACCTCCTGTGCACTCGATCAGAGACCCTGATAAATCTGGGCTGCTAGAAATGCCAACCAGCTCATATGTTTTCAGTGAGCAATGACAGGGAGCCAAATTGCTTTATTCCGATTAGGGAAGGGCCTCTGACTGTAAAATATACTGTGTGAAAAAAAATATTGAGTTTTAGTTCGCTGACACATCAATTTAAGAGAGTTATGGCTCTCACACGGAGGCCAAGCAGGTATCTCCCCACATGTATGTGCAATAAAAATTAATTGTGGCCTTTTATACAGGGCACTGTCCTCACTCGTGGGATCAGGGGGTGACCCGAGTGTCACCTCCAGTGGCAAGCCATGATGCTGGAGGTGTCACTTTTTTCTGGGAAGCCACAGAGGCAGACAAACGCCAGAGCCGTGAACAAGCTTTGTGTGTAACTTTCTGAATTTGAAAGAAGACATGTGGCCATGTGATGTTCATATTCTTTTTTTCCTAAAGTATATACACGCATTATGGTTGTAATGTATTTTGTTTGGGGTCCAGACAGGAAGACAGAAACTTTGGCAAGTCTTTCAAATTAATTCAGGGAATTGGTTACACAGGAAATAGAGAAGCAAGAAAGCCACTCGGAATGATGAGGAAGCTGCTACCACCTCAGGGGCTCAGGGGACAGGAGGAAGAGGTGGTATGTGCAGACCAAGAGCTGAGGCCATCCAGGGGGTACTTGACCCATGGTGCAGACGTCCCAGAGGGAGCCGTGGCCACCCGAGGGAGGCACTGGAGTATCTCTGTGGCTGGGGATGCCATAGGAAGCAGAGAGCGAGGGGGATAAAATACCCCGGCTTCTCCCTTCTTCCGGTCCTCCAGTCTTCCCCATTGGCCACGCAGAGCTGGAAACAGGAGGGCAAGGGAGGCTGGGAGATGTAGTTCCCCGTGAGACAAGGCACAGCCATGGAAAGGTAGAGAAGAGATCTGAGCGCACAGGGGCAGTTGTGAACCATGGCATTTATGTAAATCCCACTTCGTTGGTTTGTCTCCCAACTTGACAAGGCTGTTAGACTCTGTTGACCTTGTGATTTGGAGAGCAGGGAGTTGGCCTGATGTTCAATCCCGAACCGAGGGCCCCACATTCTGCTTGGGAATCTGTTCTATCTAATGGGGATTGCCTTCAGAAAGGGCCACCAGGTGGCTGATGGACATATCACAGCCTATAGGGGTCTTATTGTAGCAGCATTTCTTAGCACCCCTCCCTTTCTTGTGATGTCCTCTCTTTGACTACACCCTCTTTAACGCTGATCCCAAGATAGGAGGTTTATGGCTTTAGAGAAGGATGCGCTCCACCTAGAACAAAGAATTCCGTGTCCTCTTTGGAGGGCAGGTGGCAGAGTAGTGAAAAGGAAGTCAGGGAGAGCTGGACAAAGTAATGATGTGTCAGCAGCTGGCTTCCCAGTGGGCAGAGGGAGAGGGAGTTGCCAGATATTTCAGAACGAGGAAGCCCAAAACAGAGGACTTTTGTTCCTCTTCTTGCTGGGCCTCTGGGAGGAGCCAGCCTCACTGGGGGCCCTACGCCAGTGTGGAGGGGTCATGGCGGAAGATAATGGGGATGTCATGTGAGTCGGTAGAAGGATGGATTTTGAGCCATCTCAGCTCCCGTGTGGTGTGCTGGGCATGTACATGTGCCCACTTCACCCAATGTGGGCACAGAGTGTAGCTGGGTTGAGGGCAGTAGCCAGATGTTGGTTTTCCATGGTAGGCAAGGTGACCTCTCAGCAGTGGTTCAGGGAGAAGGAGCAGAGTAGGAGAGCATGTTTTGGCATCAGACAGGCTAGCTTGGTTTCCAGCTCTAACAGTATGTGGCTGTGGGTTTCTTGGACAAGTTCCTTAGCTTTTTCCAGCACAGATTCATCTTCTGTGAAATGCAGGTGACCATCTCTACCCACTAGGGGTATTGGGAAAAGTAGAGCTAATGTATGTAACTCTCAGTATAGTGGTGGGAGCAGACTGGAGAGACAGGGATGCATAGTTATTATTACAGGGAATAGCAATAATGAATATAGTCTGTGTGGTGGAGATCAGTTGCTTGTTGACCAGATGGTTTCTTTCTCTTCCGGTCTGGTGTGACCATGAGACCAAGTGAAGGTCGGTGGAATGTCAGTGAAAGTGAAGTTCATGGCCTCTGGGCCTGGCCCGGGAGACCTCCCATGCTCCCCACCACACTCTCTCTCATTTATTAGCCACTTGAAAGGGATGAAGTGAAATCTCCAGGCCCCTCAGGGATGGCAAAGCCACCAGATGGAAAGAACCTGGGTCCTTGAGTCGCTGCTTGTCGGAGGACAGTCAGACCAGAAAAAACACATCAGCCTGCTTCATGGGTGAGCAAGACATTTTATTTTGCGAAGGCACTGAAATCATGGCATTGTTGGTTAAAGCAGCTGACCTGACAGAACCAGCCTCTCTCTCACTCAGCCTCCCCCTCCACCTACCTGACGGAGTTATCATGAGGATAACTAGGAAAATGCATGCAGAAGTGTTCTGAAGGCTTTTCCTAAAGGCACTCTCAAATTGTAAAGTGTTGCTAAGGATGGACTCGTCCCTCCAAGCCTGCAGCCCAGCCCCACTGGCTTTGCTCTCACTGTTGGCAGGGTTACCTTATTCTTCTGAGTTCTGTCTTTACCTCCTTGAACTAGCCCCTCTCCTGGAGGAAGGAGCACATGTGGGATGGAAAAGAGGGGTCTCATCTCCCTCCAAGACAGCCTAGAAGGAAACTCAGTTTCCCTTCCCGGGTCTCCTCTCCTGACTTCCCGTCACTGGCCTCCTCTGGTCCTCTGGCACTGGAAGTATCTGCCCAATGAGGACATTCACATTGCCCTGTCCCCTGTACCCCAGCCCTGTAGCCTACACATGGAAAATATGCATGACCACCAGCTCCCAACCGATGGAGCCAGTGGCCTAGGTGGGGATTTAAGGACACCTGGAAGTCCCTCCCTCTACTTTCTCTCACAAGATGTCTCTCTTGGCCTCTTATCTTGAAGTCTGCTCTATTACTATGAAAGCACCCTTGCAGGGGTGGGGAGTGAAACTTTTAAGTTGGTGGTAGGCACTAACATGGTAGAATGAAGTAGTGACTCAGATCCTTCCTTCTGTGATAAAGAGCTGGCAGCAAGAGGCTTAGATGGCACAGGGGAGGGACAGTGGTTTGGGGATACTACAGTGAGGCCACAAATGAGGAAGAAGGTTTCTGAGGAAGGAGGTAGGAGGAAAGAAAAGGAAACGGTGGGAGGGGATGATGCCAAATGTGGCCTCCTAGCCCCTGGGCCAGCCCTAACTATCAAACCACCACCAACTGCACTTTTAATAAAAAGAACACACACTTGGTCTTCTCTATGTGCCAGGCATTGTTCTAAGCACTTTGTGTCCTCAAAACAATCTGGGGAGTGGAGTGGGTAAGTACCATTATTAGCTCTTCAAAGAAAAAAATGTTGTTGAACACCACCAATCGCTCAAGACATAGAGCTAATAAGTGGCAGAGCTGGGATTTGAACCTGGGAAGGCTGCCTCTGGAGGTGGTTCCCTTAACCACTTAAATTAAATTCCTCCTCAACTTAGTAAAATTGAACCCAACAAACACTTTGAGGGGAACTTCGTATGAAATACTATGGAAGTTGGAAAGACAGATGAGTGATACCGTCTTTACTCTTCAAGGAATTTCAACTCTAATGAAGACCAGCCAAGCACACACTTTGAGGGGCGTTGGGACAGTGATGCTGGCAGTCAAAGCAAGCATCTGGCTCAGGTTGGGGACATGGCTCCTGTCCTAGATGAGCAAAACCAAGGACAGTCCAAGACCTTGAGGGGATGAGTGTGGGAACCTGGGAATAAGAAGTTATTGACCTTGGAATTCAGAGCGATACTGAAGCTGTAACACACTGCATCCATTAGGAATGATTGGGTTTTTTTAGCTGCATCTAATACAAAACCTAACATTGACTTGGTTTTCTTTTGTTTCCCCCCCTCTGCCACCACAAATCCCTCTAACTGGGTCCATCAAATTTCCCAATGCACATTCAGCACCGTCCTGGGTCCTGGAACAAACTATTGAGGCAGGAAGTTCTCAGTCATTCTTGGCTTCTGTCCCCCGATCTGATGTGCCTTGATCTGGAGCCAATTCTCCACACTCATTAGGCTGACCAGGAAGCAGGGCATCTCCCGGTCTCTATCACTAGGCTTCAGAATCGGGCATCTGGTGAAGCTTACTCCCTCCCCTCTCCCCCACCTCCACAGTTCACCCTTCAGAGTTATCAAACCCGGGCCCCATCAGTATAATTGTGTGGGGTAAACACTCTTCGTTTTCTGCTTAACACCCATCCTCCCTTCTTCCTCGCTAACAGAAAATCCGTTTTGTTTGGGAGCAACATGTCATCCCCAGGCACCAGATCATGATTTGTCTAAGCTAATTATGACAATTTTCTTCTCTATTTTTTCCAGCCTCCTGGGAAGCTAGGGATGTCATATGACCCAATTCATCTGGCCAATGAGTCTGTGTGTGTGTGTGTGTGTGTGTGACACATGCGTGCACGTGTACATACATATGGAAAGGAGATATACTATAGGAAAGTTTTTCTTCCTGATAGAAGGAATAAAGAAGGCTTACATACCTTCACCATCACTTTGTCTTAAATCTATACTTGATGTCTGGGGGCCTCCCCCTAGTGCATAGCTTCTGACCAAGGTACTTAGACCTGAACAATATTGAGCCATCATCTCATCTCCAACCTGCTCCTCCTGAAGGTTGACAGTCCCACGAATTCACCTGCATGCGTCAGTCACCCAGGCAAGAGCTGGGGGCCACGTTTACTTCCTGGCTCTCCCTCACTACCACTCCCCACAACCCCCATCCTATAGTCCCCAAGTTTCATTCATTTGACCTCTTGGCTCTCTCTTAAATCTGTCTCCTCTCCATCATCTGTCACTGCCTTAGAGCTTCACCCTGCCTCGCCTTGATTGCAGCTCTTACTGCTCTTGTCCACCCCTCTGAACTTTCCAATCAGTCCTCCAAAACTGACTTTGAGTTTCATTTCCAAAATGCAAGTCTGATCAGGGCATTTCTCTGCATAAAATCCTCGTATTGCTCCTGGGGCTTTAGCTTAGACCCTTGAGATCTGACTTTTAACAGACCCTTTGGCTGCGGTTCCTGCCTGCCTGCTTCTGCCAAACCCCCGAAGGTACCCCTGCCCAAGTTTATCAGACACAGACTATGCTTAGAACCAGCTCAGTGCTCTCTCATGCCTCTCCCTCTGCCTGGATTTGTCCTTCCCTCTGATTCCTCTTCCGTTAATCCTATTTGACCATTAAAACTCAGGTCAACTCATCAGCCCTTCCTTTCTCAGGAAGGCTTCCTCAAAGCAACTTTCCTTTTGTCTACCTTACATGACCTCTTCTCTCCTCCTACATCTACAGTATCCCTTTACACACTGATCTGTGATTTCCAGCTATTCTTTTTTTCTAATTAATGCTTACTTAGCTTTACCCACCTGTTTACCAAGTTCATTGCTCACCATTGTTTTTCACATCCTATCACTCCCTTCTGGGTTGAATTTCTGAGGTACATTTCTGAAAAAATCCTTTGGTAATTCTTTCTGTTAAGATCAGAAGCATAATTTCTCCCAGACTTCATTCTAACCACTCTAATTTATTTCAACCTGCTTTTTACTTTTTGTGATGAAAAATTTCAAATATACGGAATGTAGGAAAAACAGTACAGCAAACACACATATGCTTCATCTGGATTTAACAATTGTTAACATACACTGTACTTATTTCATCTGGTTTTGTTCTAAAAATAGATTACAGGCATCCTCACTTTTGCCTTTTTCTTTCCCCTATTCTTTTCTCTCTCTGCTCTTGAGAGACTGACCTCTAGGACCGCATCCCAAAGACCTTCTTGCCCCCTGGTTGTTGGTTGGGTTTGGTCAGTAGGAGGATCCAACAGATGAGAAAGTGGACTGAGAGTTGGCAGTGTTGTGTTTCTCAACTGAAGTCTACAGCTTCTGGAAGGAATCCTAGAGCGATAGCCACACCTCTTCCTCGGGGTCCCAGGAGCTGCTGCTCCCTGTTTCCTTGAAGACCCACAATTGAGAGCTAGAGCTCCGGGCACTTCAACATATTTTGTTGGTTTGCCCACATCCTGGTCACACCTTTGTAAATAGTCCCTTTATTAAGACTTTCCTCTACTATGCCACTCGATCCTGGCTAATATGCATTCCTAAGTGCTTCAGCGCACATCTTGAAAACAGACTGTTAAAACATAAACACAATACCACTACTGTACAAGCTGAACAAAATTAACAGTGCTTCCCCAATATTCCCTGATATCCAGTCCATATTCACATTGCTCCAACTCTTTCAAAAACTGTCTTTGACAGCTGATCTGGTCCATTCAGAAGTCAAGCTAAGGACCACATACCACATTTAGTTACTCTGTTGCTTAAATTCTTTTTCATGCAGGAGAGTCCCCCTGTCCCTTTCTTTTCATCTTACACATTTTTGACAATATTTTGTAAGCAACATGGCTTATTGGATATTGGATCACATTGAGAGCCACGTGTGACCCCACTGTTAGTAATGTTCAGTTTGAGCACTGCCATCCTCACTCTTGACAGTTTAGGTGGGTATAGAATGACAGTTTAGGTGGGTATAGAATTTTTGAAGTGCCAGTTATGTTTCCCTCTGCTCTTTGGCCATTGTTCCTTCTGGCCTCTACTTTTGCTGCTGCAAATCTGCTGCTGTCATTCAGTTGTTGCTCTTTGTAAATGGTTTTTCTTTTCTCTTAGGCTATTTCTGAGATTCCCTCTTTGTCTCTGTAGTCACAAAGGTGTACTGTGATATACCTGATTGTGGATCAATATTCATTTGCCCTCAGGACTCACTGTGCTTTTGAATCGGAGGATTTGTGGATGCTGTTAATTCTGAAAAGTTCTCTCTGCCATGTTTCTAATTTAGCCATAGTCCTACATTTTTGAGTTTCCTGTCCTGGAGGCTTGATTAGCTCTGTGTCAAACCTTCTCATTATAGCCCCAATGTTCTCTAGCCCCTCTTTTACTTTTCCTATCACTTCATCTCACTGTACACTCTAGGTGATTTCTTCAGTTCTATCTTGAGGTTCAAAAACTCTCTCTCCAGCTTGGGGTCTTATTCTTTTTCACTCATCCACTGCATTTTTAATTTCAATTTTTTTTTTCATTTCCAGACGTTCTCTTTGCTTCTTTTTTTTTTTAATACGTCTGCTTTATTTTTACATAGTATTGTGTCCTTTCCTTATGACTTGTACATCTTTTATTGATTTAATTATTTGAAATATATTTACTTTACAGTCTCACTCAGTTGTTCTATTATACCCAAGTCTTTGGGAATGTTTCTATTTTAATTTGCTTATTTGTTTTCCTGCTGACTCGTTATGGTGAATCATGCCCTCAGATGTGTTGTGATGTGTCTTACTGTGAAGTCATCGTTAGCAGGCTTTTGTAGGAGGTTGGATGGAAGTCTTCTCTACTCTGTAATTTGGCAGTACTGGTACAGACGAGTTTTGCCTCTGCTTTCTAGGGTCAGATTTTATGTAATGTTATGGCTTGAGGAATTCCTATATCATACAGGTGGAGTAAATTCAGACTCTCTTAGGCTTTGAATTCTCATTGAGAGCTTTTTATTTACTACCTAGAGCTCTGGGAAAAGGGGATACTGTCACTAGCCTGGACTGATGGCAGAGTGGTCCACTACCCTTTTTCATCCTCCTGAGGTCTCAACTTTATGCAAGATCTCATGTTCAGCTCTCCTGTTTTATGTGGGTCACTACCATATTTTCTGACTTTGCCTTCTTGTTCAAACTCTGACCCCTAGCTCCTAGAGTCTATATTCTTTCTGGTAGACTCCCTGAATGCTGTCATATCAATTTATAGACTTACTATGCTTCCTTCCATCTGTATTTGACTCTGGCACCTTGGGAGTTTCACTTCCCTCATTTCCAGTCTCTCCTGGTTTTTGTCATATTTTAGCACCACATGTTTCCAGAACAGGTGTTTCTAGGTGTTCTTGTTAATGTCTGCCTAATTTCCCCTCTCCAAATCTAGACTGGAAGCACTTTGAGGGCATCATCAAAGCAGATTCAACTCCATATTCCTTAAATCTAACAAAGTTCCTGGCATATAAATGGGTGCTCAAGGAGAATTTTTATAACTGTCTGAATGAATAAATTCTAGTGTACTTGTAAAGTTTATGTTTTCCGAGGCTCTGATTTGCAATTACTATTTTCTTGTGTGACACTTATTCATTAGTCACTTTGGCCCATTGTGTCATGGAATCTAGATGTTGACTTTATAAGTTGGCATCCACTCTTTCTATATCTTAGAACACAACATTTTATTCCCGTATTTGTTACGCACATTCTACTGCCGCCTTCTTTAACTTGTTTTCTTATTATTGGTTAATAGACCATAATATGACAGTTAGTTCTATTTCATCTACAAAATAAATACTAATAAATGCTTCTTCTGTCTGGAAAGAAGAGAACTCCACTCAAGCTAGCTTCAGGAACAAGAGATTTACTTGTGAATACACAGATCTTACAAAATCTCAGTGGCAGGAAGGGGAGAACAGCAAGTCTCCTGTGAACTGGTACTAGGTGCAGAAATTCAGGAACTCAGGGTCTTACTCTCTTAGGAGCCACATGATCGTCTCATTCCTGCTGGACTCTCTCATTTTTGCCCAGATTCCCTCTCCCTTCAGATGGCTTCCTTCACTAACTCATTCTGCGCCTAGCCTATCAGAGCCTACATACTCTTGTAGATTCAACAGACTACTCGGCAGGGTACAGGCACCCAGAGGCCTGTCTAGTGGGCCTGACTAGAGCATTCATGCTGCCTTGAGGCATCAGAGGGGCTCCAAGTTTACAGAAGAATTGAATGAAAGAAGGTGCATCTAAAAGGAACTTGAACCAAGTGGGGGTGATTCAGCAGGAAGCCTTAAAGGAGGATCACAGCCCTGTTCCCAGCAGCAAGGAGAAGGTATGACTTCATCTGAATTAACACGTCAGCCTAACCCCATCCCGTCCTGGGACCATAAGTGCCTCCACCCCCCCCCCCCAAATTTCCAAGCACCTGCACCTACGAAAGCTACAGTGAGACATAAGCCATAGAATCAGAGACTGTTTAAAACAGGATGGTACCCTGGAGGCTCTTAAAGGGCAGATTTCATTTTGCTTCATATTCTGTTATTTGTGTAAATGTCTGCTACCCCACGCCACCAATAAACTTTAAGGTCCTTGAACGCCAGAAATCCGTCTCATATGACATCTGTGTCTCTCTATAGCACCAAACACTTTGCCTTGCTCACATAGCTGTCTGACTTCAAATCCCAGGCTTGCGCTTTACTGGTTGCATGACTTTGAACAAGTTACTCCACCACTCTCCACCTCAGTTTTCTCATCTGTATATAGAGAATGACAATAGTACCTACCTCCAAAGGTTGTCCTGAAGAATAAATAGCTAACACATGGCAAATAACTTAGAACAGCTCCTGGCTGTTGAGACCCATGATGGGCTCTTGAGACCCATCAGCCATTTCGAATAGGTGTGGCTTTCAGGTGGGGCTAAGTTTTTTCAGGTGTTCAAGATGTCTGTGGGCTGATCTCTGTGTTGGTTCTGCAGTTTCTCTACCACCTCTGGGCCAGCCATAACCAGACAACCTTGTGGCCCAGATTGGCATCTGGAGGTCACTGCTTCAGACAGAAGCTGTGTCTGGTCAGAACGGAGCCCTGGGCAAAGTGGTTGTCGGCAAGTCCCTACCCCAGCACACTGGCCTAGGATCCAAGCCCTTCGTCCCCTGCAGGTGCACCTTCAAGCCCTCTGGAAGCTGTGCAGCTGCCCTGACACGGGTGTACACATGCACAGGACCTCGTGTGCACACCCTCGCACATGCACACACGTGCGTGCACACATGCACCCCCTGGAGCAGACTCCCTGCCACCTGCCCTTGCTCTTCTCACTCCTGTTGAGTCCTGCTTCCCTGGGGCCTCTTTTGCCCTGCTCCCTGCCAGCCCCCTCCCCACATTAATAATCTTACATCTCTTGGCTCTCCTCTCTCCCTGCCTTCCCGGGTGACAAATAACTCCCCTGACGAAGCTTCCACGTGGACAGGGGAGGGGAGAAGAATTTTCTTCCTTCGCTAAGTCACATGCGTGCACTTTACAAGAGCTTTTGGAAGATGCCTGCATTTATCCTACTCGAAGGAGCAGATCCTGTGATGCCCACGTGTTTCAGTTGGGTTCTCCTGGAAGCAAAACTGGTGACTAAGACTAGGGTGTGGGGCATTCATGCAAGAGGTGATCCCAAGCCTCAGGAAAGAGGGAGCAGGGAGAGGGAGGCAAGAAACAGGGGGAAGCCAGTATAAGTGTGTGTGAAAGTCACTGCCACGGACAACCAGGAATTGCCCCTACTGGGGCATTCCATGGAATGCTTCTGGACTTGTCCGCCTGAGAGAAGGGAGCCAGGCACATATATCCCTGAGCCCTGCACCTCTGTTGGGTGGAGAGTGCCTCTTTGGGTGTTAACCTTGCCCTTCTGGACTGTTCTCGTGCACTGGCCTTGAGGGGCGGCTTTAGCATCGGCAAAGCCCTGGGTTGAAAGTGGAAAGACTAGAGGTCCACACCTGAGGGCAGATGCTGCCAGTGGGAAGTGAGTCTGAGCTCGCAAGAAAAGGACAGCCACTCGCTAGCCGGAGGAGGAGGCAGCTCTGGGGACCAGTGTGTCTGGCAGCACGTGGCAGGCCAGGTGAGAGGTGTGTGAGCGGCGGCATCACAGAGTGGGCAGGTAGGGCCCGTCCTCCATGTGTAAGAGAAACCTGGCTGCAAATAGCCAGGAGCATAGGAGTATAGCCCTTACACCAGCACCTTCCTCTCCCTGCGGCCTGCTCTTTCCTTTCCTTTTAAAGGACAGCAGAGGCCCCGGCCTGGATTGAGCACAGCCCCATCCTGCATGGAGCCCTGAAGCCTGCTTTAAGCCCCAGAGGGCTCATGAATGACAGCCCATCCAGCCCAGTCGCAGAGTCTGGCCCGATTCTGGGCTGAAGCTCTATAGTGGCCTTCCCCATTCCAGGGCTGGCTAAGCTTCTGTGTCCATTTTCATCCAAACCGGCTCCCAACCTGGTGGGAGGAGCAGCAGAGGGTGCCGAAGGTCTCCTTCTGAACTGCTCATCATTTCCCTTCCTGGGGGGATCAGGGAAACTTCAGGCTGGCCCATCGAAAGTCAAACAGGAGCCCCCCCGATGGAAGCGACGGAAGGTCCTGTTTTATCAGTAGAAGAGGCCTCAAGCTGGGTGACTGGAAACTGACATGCCTTCTATTTATTTACGAAATTTGTAACTGTGAAAATTAGCCTTAGAAGTTGTAGACCCATTACTATTAGCTTTATCGTCCTCCTAAGACATACCCCGAGGCATTCCTCCAGATTGAATCCTATTGTGCTTTGCAATAAACCCATAATTGATAATGCCACGGAGCTTTAATATGGATGGAGAAATGAAATCTAGAAAGTAAATACATTCAGAATTTTGCTAGCAGGCTGAATTTAAAACTGATTTTCTGAACCCACCAGGATTATTCGTCCTCAATAATGATTTAATTTGAGCAAGCCACCCTGAGAGCTCCTGGTGGGGGAGGGAGGGAGGACAAGCGCAGCCTGCTTTCTCACAGGGGCCCCTTAAAGAACTTTATCCTGCATTTTGCACCTGTAAGTTTGGGAAGATAAAATTAAACTCTGAAATTATACATGGTGGACCAGTAAACAACACAGGCGCCCAGGTCCTGGCTGCCGATCCAGTGTCCTGATGCGATCACTTGTCACTAATGCTGTCAGCAGAAGGGCGCTGATTCAGTTCGCTTCTACGAGGCGAGCAATTACGCCGTGTTTCAACATGAGTCGCACAGCGGTAGGGAGGGCCGGGTCAGAGGAGGGGAGACTGCCGTCGTGACTGCTGGCCTGGAAAGAGCCACTTCGGCTGCAGGTGTCGGGAGAGCCTCCATAGGTGGTCCCTCGGGCTGCCTCTTAAAACGGAGCCCTGCTGGACCCCTGAGGAAATCCATTTTGCTTGCGTTCTAATCGACTCGTAGGGAGGTGGGAGGGTAGAGTCCGGATTGCTACCTTCTCTAGGTCACATTCCACCACAGAAAGGGTTGGCGCTCAACTATCCATCAGACAGGAGTAGCCATTAAAGGTATGGATTCTGGAGCCTGATTGCCTGGGCTCATGTCCCAGTTTTTATCACCTGCTAATGCTGTGGCCCTGAGAACAGTTGCATAACTCCACTAGGCCTCAGTTTCTTGATTTGTCCAAGAGAAAAGCTGAAGGTTCAATTTTTCAGGAAGCTGACTCTGAGCTGGAGATGCACACGCCGGAAGGTATCAGGGTGTCCTGGGGTCCAAATGCATAGAAGGGAAAGGAAGGGAAGGGAAGGGAAGGGAGCAGGATGGGCCGAGGGAGAAGAAAGGATGTGATGGAATCTCTTCAGAAGCTTCAGCCAACCTCACAGGGAGCTCTGGAACTGGGATGGTCCAAATTTGGGGCACAGGGATCTGGCTTTTAAACCCCTGCATTGATCAGTCATTGGATGAGGGCTACTAGCCATTTTATTTTATTTTATTTTATTTTATTTTATTTTATTTTATTTTAAGAGAATGCAGCAGGAGAGGGCAGAGGGAGAGAGAGAATCTTAAGCAGACTCCATGCTGGGCATGAGCTCAATCTCAAGACCTTGTGATCATGACCTGAGCCAAAATCAAGAGTCAGACACTTGACCACTGAGCCACTCGGGTGCCCCTACTGACCCTCTGAAACCGAGGCATTCCCGCAGACACTCAGAGCCTGGGCCCTTTTGAAGGCAGCTCTCCCATCAACAGGGTGGGGGGAATCCTTCATTTTGTGAAGGGGGGGTTGCCTGACCGTGTCCATGGCACATGATAGGGAAAAGACCCTGCTTCGCAAGCCTTGGTGGGTCACTTAACATGCACGCGGTTTTCGAATGGTGCCTGGAACAAAGTAGACGCCATGACGGTGTTATTGCTTTTGTCCGACGGCATTGAGCCCTCTCCCCATTGGCAGGACCCAGGCACTGGGTAGTAACCATGTGGGCAGGTTCGTGGGGAGGGTGGCTAAGAGTTTGAGAGGAAACACGGGGTGTGGGGGGCGGGGTAGCAGACTTCTCTTCTGAGTTCAGCCAAGCCTCCATTTCTTCTTACCACTTTCGAGGAGAAGCAGGGTCTGTGTGTGGAGGAGGGGCTTTCCTCTCCCAGAGTACACACGTCCTCAGTGTGCTCTGGGTAAAACAGCCAAAGTGGCAAAGGTGGTATCTTCGTCTACTCAGGCGGCCATAACAAAACCCCACAGAACAGCGGGCTTCAGCAACAGACAGATTTTCTCATGATCAGCATGTTGTCAGGGTTGATTTCTCCTGAGGTCTCTCTCCTGGGCTTATAGATGGCTGCCTTCTTGCCTTCCCTCTGGGAGGGACACCTGCTGGGATCTCTATCCGTGTCCACATTTTCTCTTCTTATGAGGACATTGGTACTGTTGGGTCAAGGCCCACCCTAACCCCCTCATGTTAACTGAATCCCCTCTTTAAAGACCCCCACCTCCGAATATAGTCACATTCTGAGGTCCTGGGAGTTGGTACTTGACCTAAGAATTTGGGAAAGAGGACACAATTCAGTCTAGACCCGACAGTTACATTCATCCCCCTCCCCTCTGGCCCCCGGGTAAGGCCTGCTCATTCCCCCATGCCGTACTGCGTTACCTCACTCTCTGCCTCCGTCCCCCTGCAAAGTACTATCTGACTGTCCGTCCCCCACCCCGGCCCTTCCCTTTTTTACCCTCCCGGTTCCCTTTGCCCTTCCTACCCAAGCTTATCTCTTTATCGTCCCACTTCCTCAGACCGGTGCTGGCTGACAGCTTCGCTTATGGCTGAAAACCAAATCATACCGAGGTAGAAATGGCTGAGCGAACTCCTCAGGGTTTTAATTGCATTTTTACAATGAAGAGACTTTGGGGAGGGGTAGCTATTCCATGGGGCCCACGTCACTTCTGTTAGTAATAGGATGAAACACCATCCTGGAACTTCTGAGGCTTGTGACTTATTGCCGAAATCACACTGAATTTTTGTCATCAGTCCCAGAGCTTTACTGTGCTTGGGCATCCCCTGGGGATCTTGTTAAAATGCAGATTCCGATTCAAGGGGTTTGTAAGGTGGCAGAGGGCCCCTCACCAGCTTCCTGGTGATGCTGACGCTTCTGGTCCACAGACCACACTTTGAAGGGCAAGGGCCTAAACCACAGTTTTTAAATTCAGGGTATCCCCTGTGGTTTAGCCTTCTGCAGCTACAAGAACTCCCTCCTTGGGCCGTGAGGGTCCCTCTCTCAATGCCATTGGAGGTTTCCAGAAGACACCTTCTAGCCCACCCATCCTGGGGATCACAGTCTGGATTCCCCCCTCTTCAGTGAAGGCTGTGGGAGGGAGAGGGAACGTGGCCAGAGGGGAGCAAAGGCATGGGAGAAGGTACAGAGTCTCTCAGCTGAGGAGGCTGTGGAGAATGCTTAAGGAGAGCTCAACCGGTATTGCAATGGGAGGAGACCACGAGGGCTTCCAAAAACCCACGTGGACCCAATGCAGGTGTGGACCCTGGGGAGCCATGAATCTACAAGCCAGAATGAGGTCGGGGTAAGAGCAGAGGATGGGGAGAGCCAGCTGGCAATTACCTGGACTAGGTGAGTGGTCTGGGTGGGCCCTGGTGGGAAGTGTGGGTAGGCCAGCTGAATTTAAGGACCATGAAGAGATAGACGTTCCACCTAGGGTCACCATGTTTGAAAAGATTTTGCAACCAAGCTACCTCTCTTCCATAATGATTCATTTCCCCATCCATTTCCAATAAAGAAGAATAAAATGATAAAACAGGGCTACTGGTCAGCACAAGCTGAAGTTGGCTGCTCTTTCTGCCTAAGTGAATATAATCCTAGCCCAAAGCAAAGATATTGGACCTGCTGGTTGCCTGGTGGGCTTCCCAGAGACAAACGTGTGGATTATGGAAATACTGAGAGTAGTTGGCATATTCCTATGACTCTTTGGGATCTTGGGTTGAGAAATGTCAAGCTGATAGAATTGAATCAGTCCAAGATTCTTTTTACAGATGACAAAGGATATGCCCAGAGAAGTTAAGGGAGGACCCTTGGTCTGTGTTGAAAAAGGCAGAGAAAGAAGCAGTAGTGGGCTGGACAGGACCAAAGGCAGGCCAGACTCCTCTCCTGAACCAAATGAAGTACATTTCTTTAAGCCCTATGTTTCTAGTTGCTAGAGGAAGGACATCATCTGGGAAGAACTGTGTTCCATTAGACCAATATTAATAAAGCCTATTTGAACAAGGCAGAAACTGTGCTAGACACTGGAACATAGACTTGAGCAGCACAGGGCCCTGCCCCAAGATCCCCAAGTGGAGGGGTTAGGTTAGCAAACTGAGGCTGGAGTTGACACTGAGCCCGCTCCCAACCACACGACCTCAGGGCACACAGCTCTGAAGGCTTTTCACTCTCTTCTCTTTTTTTTTTTTTTTAAGATTATTTATTTATTTGACAGAGAGAGAGATCACAAGTAGGCAGAGAGGCAGGCAGAGAGAGGAAGGGAAGCAGACTCCCCGCTGAGCAGAGAGCCCAATGTGGGGCTCGATCCCAGGACCCTGGGAACATGACCTGAGCTGAAGGCAGAGGCTTTAACCCACTGGGCCACCCAGGCGCCCCCACTCTCTTCTTTCTAAGATTTTTCTTGATGTCAACCCACAATTCCACTCTCCTCCCACACATTTGCCACTCACCACTCATCTTTCATCCATCCACTGTCCTACAACTGCTGCTATATTCAGTCCACCTACTCATCCCACCCTCCCTCCCGTTTCTTCCCATCTCATATCCATAAATGGGCTCACCATCCATCCAATCATGTGCCCACTATCTGACCATCCATCCCTCCTTCTATCCACCATCCACCTAGCTGTTCAGTCACCAACCCAACCATCTCCCACCTACATATCTAAGCTACCCAGCACCTGTCCATTCAACCATCCATCCACCCACACACCCCCTCCCAGCCTCCATCTATCCATGATTATATCCATTCGATTCCTTATTCATTCAACCTTTGTTGACAGATACAGTGGTAAGTTCCAGTTTACATCCTCCAGACATTCACGTTTTAGCATATGAAGATAATAGCCTTTGATAAACACTTTGGTGGGGGGAAAGAGCAGGAAGAAATGTGGCTAATGCTGCCTGCCTGGTAGCATCAGAGAAGGATTCTCAGAAGAGAAGGGATTTGAGTTGGGTCTAGAAGACACCTTGAACTTCACCAGTATTCCAGGCAGAGGGAACACTCAAGACAATGGCTTGCGGGGAATGGAGAACACTCTCAAGTTTGGGGAGTGGTTGTAAGCAGCTGAGACTTAAGATTGTGGGAATGGGGAAAAGGCTGGTAGAAGAAAAGACTGGATGGGCTACCTGGGACCAGTTTTGAGACTTTGCATCCCACGTTATGGAGGTTGAACTTCATTCCAAGAAGCCAGAATCACCAAAGTGCGAGGACCATGATTTATGCTTCAGAATAATCTCAGGTGGCAGTCACTAAGCTGAGACAGAGGGAAGAGACTAGAGGCAGAAATACCAGTTGGAAGATAACTGCATTATTCCAGATAAGAGATGACAGAGATCTATCTGGCTGTGGGAGTTGAGAAGAGATGACAAAATTTGAACACAATTTAGGTGGGTGGGTCATTTGCATTTAGTGGAACTGAGGTTTCTCCCAGGGGCCACAGAGTTGATGGTGAGGTCAGTTGCTGAGATGGGGAGCCAAGCGGGAGGAAGCAGATGGTGCAGCCAGAAGGAGGGAAGGAATCAACTGCGTCTTGCCTGAGCGACATCTATGTGGATTGGGAGCACTGGAGGCAGATGGGTGTTCAGTCCAGAGCTCAGAAGAGGTGCCCCTCAGGTGAAGAGTGTGGCTGTGGGTGTTAGGGCTCTGTTGAAAGAGCAGAAGGACCACATAGAACGCTAGAGAAAGGAGTCAAACACTAAAGTCAAATGACAAATCTGGAGGGCTGACTACAGGCTTGGGAATTGTTGAGGCCTATCCCAGTTACTCTTCCCACATAACAAATTAGCCCAAAACAGTGCTTTAAAACAGCAACGATCATTTCATTATATACCTCACTGTTTAGAACAGGGCTCAGCAGAGATAGGCTGCCTCTGCTTCCAACGTGAGGGCCTCACCAGAAAGACCCTCCGGCTAGAGTCTGGAATCACCTGGACAGATCTTCCCTCACATGTGTGGTGGTGGACACCGGCTATTGGCTGAGACCGTAGGTGAGCTAGCAGCCAGGGCACCTGCACGTGGCCTCTCCATGTGGCTTCTGGACTTCCTCGCAGCATGGTGGCTGGATTCCAGGAGAGAGCATCTCAAGAGGACCAGGTGGAAGCTGTACTGCCTTTTATAACCCAGTCTCGAGAGTCCTATAAAGTCACTGCTGCCACGGTCATAGGCCAGCTCCGATTCAATGAGAAGGAACACGAGCCCCAGCTCCTTGATGAAGAGAGCATTAGTGAGACATGGTCAGAAAGGCAAGCAGGTTGAAGGGTTTTGTGGTGGTCATCTTGGAAAATATGATCTACCAGCGGATCTTCAGGTGTCAGGGCTTTGGGGGTAAAGAAGTCAGACTGTGAGGGGTGTACACAGAGTATACAGCAATCCGGATGTGGGGAGAGCATGTTGCATGCTTTTGTTGGTAGTTTGACCTTAGGAGGACACCGAGAGCGTAGAGGAGGAAGAGTTGGAAGCAAATGTTGATTTGAGGAAGAGAGATAACTTAAATGTGTAGACAAGGGGAGACTGAAGAGATTAGGGAAAGAAATACTTGGTGGAACAAGTTTCCTGAGAAAACCAGGAGAGACAGCATCACACATTCGTTCAGACAATGGGTCCTGGAGCCAGAGAGCCAGGGTCCACATTCCTGCTTGGTCAGTCATTAGTGGGTGGCCTTGAGTAAATTACTCTCCTCTTTTCACCTGGGTTTCTCTACCTTTAAAACTAATAATAGAGCAAATCTTTTAGAGCTGTTATAAATATTAAAGAAGATAAAATATTGGAACTGTGGCTAGCACAGAGTGAACTGCTGACCACAGAATAGCTCACATAGCTGGATGTTGGAATTGGGGGGGGGGGCGGGTGCCGTTCCGCACCAGGAGAAAGGAATTATTACTGGTGAGGAAAGGGGGGACTTCTCTTCAGAGACTGATGAAAACCAGGAAAAGGTGAAGTCTGAAGCCAAAGAGGGTGGAATGTGTGCCTCAATTTGCCTCTATGTTGTCTTTGAATCAGGGTGTCAGGGCGCCTAACAAGACTAGGGGAGCTGGAGGGGGGGGCAGTTGTGAGCTTGAGGAGGGAAGGAAAGGAAGCTGCTGCCCTACAGAATGGAGGGGGTTGGGGGAGTGCAGTTGGTGGAACAAGAGCGGTTGGTGGAACAAGATCCACCCCTTGTGGATCATTCCACGGAGGTGGAACAAGAGGGGGTCAGAGGAGGGCAGTGTGGTGGGGGGCATGGGAGATCCTAGGCCCAGGTAGGAGATGGCCACCCCTTGTGGATCATTCCACGGAGGTGGAACAAGAACTTAGACACAGTTGTGAGATTTTTCCTCCAACAGGGTGACTGGTACCAGGGAGGGGGAATTGGGATTTTGGATTGAGCTAGGTGCTTGGCTGGGAAGACCAATGCACTGGATGGCACTGAGGATACCAATAAGGCCAAGAAACTAAAGATTACCAGTAGCATCCAAAGCCAGTCTGAGAGGGAAAAAGCGAAGCTATTTGCTGGGGGATGGGAGATGGGGGAGAGCCTGAGGCCCAGTGGACACAGGAGGGTTAGATAAATGGAATAAAAGAGTGGAGGGAAATAGGAAGCAGTGGTCAGGGAAGGAGATTTCCGAGCCCACAGCTTGCACATGTACACAGATCTTGGCCACAGAAGAGATGTCCACCCAATGTAAATTGCTGTGGCCTTTGACTACCCTCTAGGACTCTGCCTTCATCTACTTCCAATGTGGCCTTTCTCATGAAGTCCCGACCCACCTAACACACACACACACACACATACACACACACTCTCTCTCTCTCTCTCTCTCATCCTCTTGAGTCCTATGTTACTGGGGTTTCTGTTTAGAGTGTCCCATAAAATCCCTCATGGCCGCTAATACTCATCAGGGGAAGAAAGAAAGGCTTAAGAGAGTGGATGATGGTAAAGGGGTCCTCCAGGGCTGAGGCGCCCAAAAATACCAGGCACGATGTGTGACCCAGGCCCCTCGGCGCCCCTGAGATCTGGCGTCTCAGGGTGTGAAATGGGGACGGTTATTTCCACGTGAAATTTCCCACAGTCTTGTCACTGTGCCAGGGCGGTGTTGCTATAAAAACAACTTGAAAGAAAAATAAACCAGAAAAATGAGGAAGTTCACATTCATTAAGCAAAGGAAACGGTTTTTTCTTCCCCCTTCTAAAATTAACTCTTTGACAATCTTTCTTGGCAGTTGTCTGTGAAGAAAGGAGGGCAGGAGAAAGAAAAACAGTATTATATGGATTCAGGGCATCCTTGCCAGTTGACAGCGTTAGCAAGTTTGTTGCACTATTTAAATAATAAGTACAATAAGGAAATCTCGCATCTATTGATGGCTTACTTTGTTTTAGACGCAATGACAGGCACTTTCCCCGTATTGCACTTAATTCTCATAATATCCCTCTAAGGGAGTCGTTCCAAATCTCAATTTACAGAGGAGGAAAGCAAATCTAGATGAAATAACTCACTCCAGATGATGCAGTGAGTGATCAAACTAAGCTGTGAACCCAAGATGATCTGATCCCCTAACTCCATGCCTCCAATCATGATGGTGCTTGGGAAACTCGGAAAAGACAGATCATCCCCAACACGACACTGTGGTGACATAGTGCTTGGGCATATTTTCATCTGGACTTTTTACATGTTTTAATTCATGTGCGTGTTTTTGAGTCTGAATCTATGTAATTATCATATACTGCTTTGAGCAAATTTGCCTCCCCTTATCCGTTGACATTATGCTACATTCCTTTTCCCCTGGTGCTGTCTCATCTTCCTCGCCACTGGTTTTAATGGATTCATAATGTTTCGTCTGGTAAATGCACCATAATTTATTCTATCAGTTCCTTGATGCTGAAAGTTCAGATTTTGGTATTTGCCATTCTGCCGCCCTGCCCGGGCATGCGGTGTTTACAATTGCTTTCTTAGACTGTGCTCCTCGGGTTGGAAGTGGGGTTGCCAAGTCTCCCCAGATCTTTTTGCCTTTACCAAATGCCTTGCCAACAGAGCTGCGTCCATGGACGTTGTCATCCGCAACCATCGCGCCAAACCCTCAACGGCACTAAGTAAGATTTTAGGTGACATTACTGGGGTGGGTGGGGAATGGTACCTCCTTATTTTAGTTTGCATTAGGTCCTTACTAATGAGGCATAACATTCTTCAAAATGTTGCTGAGCTGGTTATGTTTTCTCTTTCGTGAATTATCTGCTCGTGCTCTTTACCCTTTGAATTACTAGCGACTGAGTGCTTTTTTAAAAATATTTTATTTATTTGAGAGAAAGAGAGCATGAGCAGGGGGAGGGGCACAGAAAGAGGGAGAAGCAGACTCCCCGCTGAGTGCAGAGTGCCATGAGTTGAACTGAAGGCAGACGCTTAACCAACTGAGCCACCCAGGCACCCCTGAGTGTTTTTCTTTTCTCCCCATTTTCTGATCTCTACATAAGAAAGGACTTTGCTGCGAGTGTTTTATTAATATTTTGTGCATATTAGAAACAAATATTTTTAACTGTGAAGTTAGGCTGGTGGGTCTTTTTCTTTTCTGGTCTGTTCTATCATTTTAACACAGAGAAGGTTCTCCTTCCCCCAAAGACTTGCTAAATATATATTCTATTTCTGTCTGCTTTTTCTATTAGATGAAAAACAAAACAAAACATAGGTCTCTCTTTTAGCCATGTGGTATTCCTTGGGGTATGTGGTGAAGGTGAATGATGGCCAACTCTAAGGAAGACCACCAGCCCTAATTTGAACAAGGAAATTCATAGATAATCCAACACCACCACACCACGCAGAAACCAACTAATCTTTTCAAATTATTCCTCTGCTAAATCCTTCCAAAGAACTGATAGATTATGTCATAAAATTGACTGGGAAAAGTTTATTTCCCTTGTCCAGCCTCTGGTTGAAGGGCTGATAAACTGTGAAATGACTCAAAGGAGAGCAGACCAAGGGCCTAGGTAGCCCATAAACCGGTCAATAAACCCTCCTCTCCCCAAAGATTGACAGGTGTGTACAGAGCTCCCAGCACCAAATCAGGCACTCACGGAGGGGGCAGGAGCCGGCAGAGATGAGTTTTCATTCTGCGCCTTCCCGGCTGCTCAGCGCGGTTTGCTACTGTTGGCCCCTGTACAGATCCTCCATTGACTTCCCTTAAGCATCTCCCGCTCCCCGACCTCTCTGACCATTCTGCCCCTCCTCTGAGGGCCTCCCCTTTCTTGGCCGACTCCTTTAATGGTTCTTTTTCCTGGAATGTGTCTTCAACCTTCTTCATCTCTCTCTCCGTCCACTTGCCTTGGATGAAGCCCTGTGCTCATAATGCTTCGGGTACCATCTACATGCTAATGATGGCAAAACCCACGTCTCCTCCAAAACCATCCATCCAGCTGCCCGCAGGACGCCTCCATCCGGAGGTCCCCACCTGTGCTTCAGATCCTTGGGAACCCCAAATGAGAGCTCACCATCCTGCCCTATCACCACCCCCCAAATAACTATCTTTCATGTTCTTCTGTCTCTTGGACACATTGGCTCAGCCAAGGGCCTCATTTTCCATCTGGAAAGTCAAAACCTGGAAGCCAGACACTCCTGGCTTTCCCACACTTTCCAGCGTACCCCTTCAAAGCTCTGAAACCGCTCTCTGCCCATCTTATGCACGTGCTGCCTTCTTGGTTCGCGTGCTCACATGGCCCAGTGCAGTCGACTTCAGGCCGGCCTCCTCTTCCCACCTTCAGGGATCCGTCAGGGACTTGCCCTGGCCAGACACTCCAGGCCTTCTGTGATCGGGCTCCTGTCTTCTTCCCCCTTCTTCCTCCCTTTCCCTCTCTTGCTCACACCCCACGCGGTAGCCGGGGCCCAGGGCTCCTCCAGCTGCACCACCATTCTGTATGTCTTGTTCTTACAGCCTGTGATGCCGTCCCTGACCCCTGGGGTCCTCATTCCCAAGCCTTTGGCTGTGCTCGGGTCTCCATGGCGAGCCCGCGCCTGGACGTCATGTGTGTACCACGAAGGTAGAGACGAAACGCAGATGCCACCGGCCTGCCACCACCTCAGCCCCTTGGAGCTCATCTTCAGGAAAAGCCCCATGACCCGCTGCCAGTCTCAGTCGAGGTCAGAAATCGGTATAAAGGCCTCTTTGGCTTTTTCAGGCTCATTGCTGGGGCTGCCTATTTGTGAGAAAGCCAAGATGAAAAGTACATTTGATTCCCGTTTTGTTTGTTTTTGTTTTTGTTTTTGTTTTTGTTTTTAAAGAAACCTCATGTGTGTTTCATTCTTCACACTTGGATGCTCTTTAGTATTCTTTGCAAGATTCTTTCTCCGGGGTGGTTTCAGCCGAGCTGTGTGGCTCTCACATGAGCTTCGGGGCCAGACCCGCATTTGCATACATAATCAGAACTGCCTGTCTGCCCCTGTCTCCCCAGCAGGCAGCTGGCTCGGGAGAAAGCTCGGGCTGCTCGCGTAGATGTGGGTGGCACCTTCCCAGCAAGGAGGGCACACGACTACTCAGAACACAGGCACAGTTCCTGAATACCGCCGGGGTCCCCATGCGGCCGGAGAGGGCCGGCGGCTCCCGACCCCTTGTTCGTTCATTCCTTGGGCATTTATGGTGCGCCTACCGTGCGCAGAGCCCCGTGTGGCTGTTCAGGCCCCTGTCTCAGGATAGGTTCCCCCAGAAGCCAACCTTGAGGCAAGGTCTAAGGGATGCAGATGGTTTATTCAGGAGAACACCTAGAAGGCACCACTGAGGGAGTGAGAAAAGGGAGATGGGAGGGGAAGCACGGCCTTGGACAGGTGCTTTAACAAGCATGTTACTACTGTGGGCAATGGGGCGCTGTCTCCCCTCCACGATTTCTGAGGCATCGTGTGGAACGTGCTGGGAATCCTTACTCCAGAGGCCAGGAAGCCTAGGGCCTCAATCCAAGCTGTCAGCATCCTTTGAAGCTGCCCAGCCATGCTGCAGGGAACTCGGGGGGGGTCAGGGCGATGCAGGACCGACATCACCAGGGTCTGCTACCGATGCAGACATGAATTACACATGGCACTTGTCCACCCTGTGGGAAAAAGACAGAAAGGCCAACAATCTGCCTGCGGGCTGCCTGGACAAGCCACGACTCGGAGATCTACATGTGCCCCGCGTGGGAGCGTGGAATCCACCGAGGTGGAAGCTGAGGGACATCTTCCAGGGGCACGTGATTTTGTGGCTGGAGACTTGAAGGCGGCATGTCACTCAGGTCCAGAAAGTGGAGAAGTGCCCTGCAGGGAGCACGGACAGCAAGCCCTTAGCGCGCAGGGCACGTGACGCCTAGCGCAGGCTGTGCCCAGGGCCCCAAGCCTTGGCTGTTTTACGTGGAGCAGCAGGCATGGCCAGAGTGGAGGCAGCACCACATTGTAAAGGAACTTGACTGTGGAGGGGGAGGGGAGGGATTTGCACTGCAGACCCACCAGTGTTTTCGTAGTGACAGAGTCAGAGCCTTAGAAAGCTCACTGAGAGAAGCTTGGAGGGTGGGTTGGATGGTGACAGGTGACATTGGAGCCCAAGGATCGTGGTGAGGAGGCACTGGACAGGAGCGGGGGTGCTTAGAGAGGGGGAGGCAGCCAGGGCCAGGCTCACCCTGGCAGGAAGGGTGAGGGAGCCCGGGGAACCCATTCTCCCACCTCTCGGCCTGCCCACCTTCCTCCTCCTGCTGGTGAGGCCCACTGGTTAAATCCAACCGGAAGCTGGGTGGCAGGGCTTCCCTGGGGACACAGCCCCCAGAGGCCAGCCTGTCAGGGCTCAGAGCAGAGTGGAGGAGCCCAAAGGGTGGGTCTGGAGGGGCAAACAGAATAGCTTGGCCCACGAGGTCACTGCAATGGACCCGGCCGGGGACACCGGCAGGTGAGGTCAGTGCTGAGACTGTGAAGTGTGAGGGAGTGTGAGGGAGCGGGGCACTTTACAGAAGGAGGTTGAGTCATTGCAGGACACCGGGCTGCAGTTCCGGCCGTAAAAGGACCAATTCTTGGCTGCTGATCCCTTTCTGGGGACTACACACTGCTGAGAGGAGCAAGGCTTTGACTGTTCTGGACCCTTCTCTTCAGGGTCAAATGTCCTGTTGATGGAGAGTGAGGATGAGGCCTGGGAGAATCTTCCAGACAACCCACCAGATTGCCGGGGCAGCTACAGGGCAGCAGGGGACGGGGACAGGCTCTGGAGCCTGGAAGTCCAAGATCAAGGCATAGGAGAACTGTGTTTCTCCTGAAGACACAAGGGAATGATCTGTTCCAGGCTTCTCTACTGACCTCTGATGGTTCCTTGGCTGTGGCAGCATAATTCTCAGTCTCATGTGGTGTTCTCCCCACATGTGTCCTTCACGGTGTCCAAATTCTCTTTTTTTAGTGCATCGAGACCCGCATCCATGACCTCATCTTAACTTACTCATCTGGGAAGACCCTGTTTCCAAATAAGGTCCCATGACCAGGTTACTACTGGTTAGGACATACCTTTTGGCGGGGGGCGGGGGACACAGCTCAATTTGCAATACCCCTCAACACTCACATGGAGTTGGCATGACCCAAAGGTCCAAGCAGTATAGGGTCCAAGGAATCTTGGGAATACTGAGAGCATTAGCTTAGCAGTCCTCCCTAGGGCCATGGACTGGAGGGCTGAGATGGGTCCGCAGGGAGAGGAGTCCTTCCTGGAGTGCTCCCGGACAATTTCTTTAAGGAGACACGCACAAAATATAGGCAAAGCAATCCACAATTGGATTTCAAATATCCGGAAACTACAGAAGTCACACAGTAGTGTTTATTGGGTGCTTGACATGCCAATGTCTAGGCTTGGATTCCCACCCAGGCAGACCCTGAAACAAGGAATTCGGAGCAATTGTTGTTTTGGGAAGTGACCCAGGAGGCCCCAGTGAGGGGTGGAGGAATGAGAGAGGGAAAAGGAAAGTTGGGAGAGGGCGAGCAAATCAGAGTGTTCCCGCAGGGGACACGAGGTGCTTGGGGCCTCTGGAGGCCTCGGACAGACCGTGTGGACCATGCCTGGCTGTGGAAAGTTGGGGTTTTATGAATTTCCATCTCTCCCTGGTGGAGGGGGTCCTCCATGGCCAAAGAACACACTCTGGCAGGAAGATGCGGGAAGCCGTAGCCTTGGGGTGAGCCCCAGGCAAGCAGGTGAAACACCCACCCCAGCACCCCCCCCCCAGCTTCTGCTGGCCCTGGGCATGGCCCTTGAACCTCAGCACAGAAATGCAAAGTAGGTATCACCACCCTCACTTTGCAGATGAGGAAACTAAGGCCCAGGGGATTTACAAGCATTCTCAAATTCACAGGTTGCTGAGTGGTTTCTCCAGGATAAGAACCCATTTCTATAGGATTTCTCAGCCAGCCCTCTCAACCTCGATCTTCACTACTGCTCTACTCGTCTGGGTTTTGTGTTATGTTTCTCTAAAAGGATGGGACTTGTTTTTCTGAGCTGGGCTGGGAACTAATGCTGACACAAAGCAGAGACTCACTACACCCCTCCCCCTGCCCTCCTCCCCCACTCCCGCCAGCAAACAACCCACCCCCGACATGGCCAGTCTTTCCACCATGAGCTTGATTCTTTTGCGGTTTCTGCAGACCGTGCCCAGAGCTTTGTTTCTGAGACGTGCTGGAGGGAGGGAAGAGGCCCCCGCCCAGACCCCTGCCAAGGCTTGTCAGGGCCCTTGGAGGGCTGTGAGGACCCAGGCCTGCCGCTGCCACACCACAGTCCCCAGTGACACCTGAGTGCTCCCCCACTTTGGTGGGCTCTCCCTTTTCCAAGTTCGTGCACTGCCTGCTCCTTCCCAGCTGTTCGCCGGGCCGGGGCGGGAGGGAGACCCCAGCGCCACCGCCACCGCCGAGGGGCCCGCTGAAGTTTCTCACCACCTACCGCTGCGATGACATTCTCTCCTGGTTGGCGGGGAGTGACAGTGATAGATTAAAGGTGCCAATTAAATTAGATCCTATTTTAAAGAGCTTGAGCTGGATTTACTTTTAATTATAGTGCTGTGCTCGCTGATGAGGTATTGTCGAGGACTTAACAATTGGTTGATTGTGCGTCCGAGTGTTCAGAGCACAGTTTCTGGGGAAAGTCCAGGGAGGGCTTTCTTCTTAAGCAGCTCCTTGGGATAACACAGAGGAGGGAAGAAGAGGGCAGGGAGGGAGGGCGGGGTGGGGGGGAGATGTCCTGTCTCCACGGAGCATTGGTCTCTCTTGTCCTCGTTTTCTGCTTTCTATGTCCCCTGTTACCTGGAGATCGAATGAACCCAGCACAGGGTAGAGAAGCGGGCCAGAGGCCATGGAGTCACGTGGGCTTGGGGTGTCCCTCCCTGCTTCCTGCCTCTGCCCCTCTTGACTGAATGTGTCACCCAAGATGAGGCAAGTAAACTGCCCTGTCTGTTTCCTTTCGGTGACTCATTGATTCATTAATTCACCTCAACAAGAATTTATTGAGCTTCTAGGATGTGCTGGCACTTCTTCTAGGTGTTGGTAAAGGGACAGTGGACAAAATAGGCAAGATTCTCCGTCCAGGGGAGCTCACAGTCTGGTGGTGGGAGTGAAGGGGGCAGCTGCAAACTTGCACATGACACAATGTCAGGGAGTGATGCATGTGGAGAGGAAAATCCAGCAGGGTCGAGGTGTCACAAGGAGACCCCATTTTAGACAGCGGTCAGAGAAGGTCCCTCCGAGGGTGACGTTTGAGCAAGCGAGGGGCTGGGCCATGTGGGTATCTGGAGGCACAACAGTGCAGACAAAGGGAGGAGTGAAGGCAAAGACCCTCTCCCTGGTCAGGTGCCATCCCTGTCACCCTGTAGACCCTCCACCATGCCACCAGCTAAGCCCTGTCCATGTGGCCACTTCTCTGTGCCCTGAGAGAGGTGGGCTGTGAAGTCTTTGTGATTATCCTACTGGGGCGCCAGCCATTGGAGATGCTGATCTGCAGGCATGTCTGGCTCAGGGAAGGAGTGCAGTCCCTGCGCACTGATTAAATGACACATCCCAACAGTCCCCTTGGAGGCCACCACTTGGGGGGCACAACTGTTTGTCATAATGAGAAAGAAAAGAAAGTTCAGAGCAGAAGTCCAGAAGCCAGGTTTACACCTGCGCAGTCTTACCTGAAAAGGGCCTTGAGCCATTAGGCCAGTCGCCTAGGGTTTTTTTCTTCCTGCTTTGCCGGCCGCGTACAAATCAAGTGAGTTCAGGCAAATCTCTTGCCCCCTAGAGCTTCGGTTTTTATTGTCCGTAAAATATAAAATGAGTCTATCGCGTGGTACCCAGGGTACCTTGTAGCTACAGATGGTGACAGGGGGCAGGACTTTGAGAATCGGAATCACGAAGGGGAAGGGGAGAAGGGCCTAGAAGAAGTCAAAGAGGACCCCCCAGCCGGGTATTGAGAGTGTTCTGAAATCTTTGTCATGTGCTTAGAAGTGGCAGCCCCATCAGTGGCTGGGTGTCAGAGAAGTTCTTCCCTGGCTCAGTTTGGGTCCCTGGATGCAGAACTGAGACAGGGATTCAAGGGCGAGCACCTTATTTGGGAGATGAGCCCCAGACACACCAGGAGGGAGAGTGGGGAAGAGACACAGGGTGTCAGCAAGCTAGGGCCATTGTGGAGACGCTGAGATCACGTGCCTCAGAGTCCTCCCGCCTCAGGGCGGGGAGCCGGGACATTTATACGGCGAGTCCTGTTGGTCAGAGGTGGACGGTTGCTCTGGGACATCAGGAAGGGTGTGACATCTCTAGGGCTTCTGGCCCTCGGCAGCCGCAGCAGGCAAGGAACACTTCTGGGCTTGAGGGATCCCCGAGGTAAAGGAATGACGGACCCGGCGGTGGAAAATTGAGTGGGGTTCACTAAAGTGAATATGGGTAAGATGCTCATAGCCGGACTCTGACAGCCCCCCGAAAGAGGCGGCCCCTCATGGCAGGCCAGAGGCCCCGAGCTCGGGCCAGCCCTCAGCAGCAGGGGGCAGGTCTGCACCCTGGCCCCAAGTCCACCCTTGTGTGCGCGAGCTTCTAGCCTTTGGGAAGTAGCAGGGACAGCAATCCGGAAAGGGAAGACCAGAGGAGAGAGACGGAGCGGAGCTTCACACCCCCAGGAAGATCGGTATGCCATCCAAACACCACGCGCTCAGCTCCTCGGAGAGTGGGCGACCAGCCGGTGGGTAGAAGCCTCTCTGTGCCATGCCCCCTGCAGGGGCTGTTGTTCCCTGACTGGCAAGAGAGTGTCTGGTGGCGTTACCGTGGCAACCAACAAGAACCCACCCAAGGATCCTCTGGTGACGGAAGGGATTGAGTGAAGACCCAAGATTCCGGGGAGCGCGCGCGTCTCTATGGCCGGTGGCCAGAGCCAGAGAGAGTTGGTTTTCCTTACTCTTGGCGTTTTAGCTGTGACCCGTATTGCACACATACACACCCCGCCCTAAGCTGGTTGGGGCCCAGGAAAACACCTGTCACAATGTTGTGCCGACTTACCGTGTAAGCAGGAACACGTGGGTGTCTCTGTTTTCCCCGGCACAAAGTGATTCAGATGGTACCGGTTCCTTGGCCTCCACCGTGGGAGGTCGCAAGAGCTGATACAAGGGTGTCTGGGAGGCATTTGGAGCATCAAGAATTCCTGCTATGAAATGGCAGAGTTCTCCTTCTCTTTTTTAATTTGAACCCTCATGCGCTTTCACATTGCATTTAAGATATTCCAAACCAGCAGCTGTTCTGAGACCACAAGCCATCCAGAGCCGCTGACCGCAAAGTTAAGGCAAAAAAAAAAAAAAAAAAAAAAAAAAGAAAAGAAATCTGAATTAAAAAGAGATGCTCCTGACTTGTGGCCAGATTTCAGTTTGGCTCTTAAAAGCTTCCTCTCTGCACCAGCTTCCTGCGCTGACCCCCAGGCTCACTGGGCTGTGAATTCCTTGCCATTACATATTGAAAACAGGAAATGAAGGGGCCTTGGGTGGGGGGGATGGGAGAGCTTGAAACAACTTCAGAGAACAAGCTGATGAAGTCATAGATCTTATCTCCCTGCCTTTTCCTTGTCAGGTTTCTTTAAAGATAAGGTTAGTGAATCAGAATGTTCTGCCTTTTTTTTTTTCTAAGATGGAAGCAGGGGAGGATTTCTTTAATACCCCCTCTCCTCCCCATGTTTCCAAAGATAACCAGATGAGAGAAATACCTAGATCATGAGCATGTGCCTGTAAAATGCTATTATAGGACAGTTTTCCCCATCTTGGTCCCTGAGGGCTTGGGAGGAGAGGGGGAGGAGGGAGGAGGCTTGGGAGGGAGGGGGCAGCTAGCCATCCGGCCCAGGGCCTGGTGTAGTTGTTGAGGGTGAGGATTTCCTTGTCCCTATTGGTTCATTAAGGTAGAAGTTCAAGCCAGAGGGGACGCTGTGGGCCTATGTCCCGTCTGTGCCGCAGAACCAAACGAAGGTGACTTCGGGGGGTCTGAAAGGAAGGGGAGAATGTCGTGTGTTTGGGTCCTGCCTGTGGGATGCGGGGACAGCCAGCAGGAACGCCAGCCCCGGACAGCAGTGTTAAGGTGACATCGGCTTGAAGTAGCCCAGAGGAACCTGTGTGAGGTGGGGGGAAGGCAGGAAGGCAACCCAGCTGACCACTCAGGGCTGAGAGGTGAGGCCGGCGTGATGAGCTGTGACGGCAGACATTGAGGGGGGCAGGGAAGGTGGGAGAGGCAGGGCTGGGACAGCTCAGGGGGACTGGAGACCTTAGGGTGTAGTGACTAAGGACATAGGCTTTGGGACCAGCAGACTTCAGTTCCAGCCTCAGGCATGTGACCCCGGCCTCGGGTTTTGGTGGTGAGTTGTAGTTGTTCTTTTTTTTTTTTCGCCCCTCCTTTTCTGGTAAAATTGGTCAATACTTATATCGTTATGGAGATTAAACATGTTAACTTTTTTAAACAGTGCTTGAGGCTGTGAACTGTGCAGGGCGCTAGGAGGATGTATTTATGTAGTTCCAGCAAAATTGTGTCGAGGGAGGGGGGAGCCTGCCAGGTTAAAGGGAAAACACGCTAAGCTTATTTATGAAACAGCTTCTATGGCCTCTTGGTGAACCTAGAGAACAATTTACATCTGGCAAAGCAAACCTGTGATGAGCAAGAGATTCTGGGTTTTGTGAGTGGTTTGGGGCAGCCCGCTGGGAAAGGAGGTCCCTTGACTCTCTTAAGCGGTAGACACCTGGCCTTGGCCCTGCCCCACCCTGCCAAGGTTGATGGATGTGGGTCAGGCCCTACAGAGGCCAGACTTTCCCCTTGAGACAGTTAGGGAGGAAGAACTTGCAGGAAATGAAGTAAGAGGATGGGATCTGTGGGGTAGGAGGGACTGGGGAGGGATGGCAAGGATAATACAGCAGGGGTTAGGGCCGGGGCGGTTGTGCAGTCCACAACCTGCACAGCTATACATAGGAGCCCAGGAGTGGGGATGTGAGAAGAAACAGAACAAATTAGAAAAGAAAAGGGTGACGGGCAGGGCAGCAGAGTGGGACTCAGGGGAAGGCTGTTCCAGGCTTGATTTCACAGGCAGCCCAAGAGAACGGAAGGACTGTTGCTTTTGGAGTTCTTTCTTCCACTAAAAGGCTTAATGTAAATGAAAAAGCACAGGCTACAGGCCATGTGCTTGTCGCCCAAACAGAAAAGGAGCAGATGAATTAGAATCCCTGAGAGAGGGACTCAGCAGATGAGTTTATAGTCCTCCTCCCCATCCTGCCCCCTACCGCCCCCTACTTCTCCCCTGGGAGCACCAACATGGAAGGAAGTTTCCTCCATGTACTCTCCCATCTCTGCTCATGGGCCCCATGTTCCCATCTCCCCCCATTCCCCAGGCCCTGGGGAGCGTGCTTCTGGTTAGAGCAGAGCTCCCTATGTTCACAGACGGCCTTTAGCCTTTAAAACCTCCTTCCAGGGCCGCCTGGGTGGCTCAGTTGGTTGAGCGTCCAACTCTTGGTTTCGGCTCAGGTCATGATCTCATGGGTCGTGGGATTGTGCCCCATGTCAGGCTTCTCCCTCAGCGGGGAGTCTCCTTGAAGATTCTCTCCCTCTGTCCCCCCTACTCGGGTATGCGCTCAAGCACCTTCTGTCTCTGTCTCTCTCTCTCTCTCTCTGTGTGTGTCTCAAATAAGTAAATAAAAAAATCTTTAAAAAGAAAAATTAAAAAATTAAACCTCCTTCCAGTTAAGCGGAAGCTTCCAGGTGAGGCCTGTTGATGAACTTTCTAAAGGCATCTTGGAGCAGCCTGGTGTTCCCACTGCACCACTGGGAGCCAGGCTCTTCTGGGTGGGGGCAGGAGGGATTGGGAGCCTGAACACCCAGCTCACGGGTTCAGGATGCTGCCACCACCCATGTCCCAGGGGAGCCGGGATGGCTCTTCAGCGACAGGGGCAGTGGGCTCCAACCTTGTCAGTGGGTCTCATCCTTGGCTGCCCATGAGCGTCCCCAGGGGACCTCCACAAATTCTGTGCCCAGTTTCCATCCTGAACCCGTGAAACTGCAGTCTCTAAGCATGGGGACCAGGCACCTATCTTTCTTAAAAGATCTTCCAGGTAATTGTAACAACAAAGGTCAAGAAATTCCTACTGTAAGAACTTACGTGACTCCAAGCAACAACTCACAGTCCCCCTCCCAGCCTCCATTGACCCACCAGCAAAACAAGGGAATTGGATTTTGTAGTCTGCATGTCCTGTGAGTTCTGAGATTCTGCAACCCTGGGATAGAGAGGCAGCTGAAACATCTGTAGACATATACACATGAGTGCATAGGCCCTACACACAGACACACACACACACACACACACATGCTCACACATTCACACCTTCCTTTCCTGCTCTGCCCTACAACTTTCATCTTGTCCCTCCCAATGTAAGAAATCCTTGATCTCAGCTACCCCCCTTCCTCCCCAAAAAGGCTGTCAGAAAATTCTAGAAACATTCTAGATAGAAGATCAAAGGTCAGAAGTTCTGAGTCAATAACAAAAGGGGGAGTTTGCTGCAGACGTGGGCTCCCAGCTTCGAAGTGCCTTGGATGTCCCCTCCCACCCCTCTGACTGATCCTGAAGAAACTAGTCTCTAGAAGGTGAAGTTAGTTGTCTAAGTTCAACTCGGGTAGTTGGTGGCAGAGTGAGGGCAGGCTCAGGACCCAAGTATGGTCTGAGGACTTTCTGCATCAAAATGACCCAGAAACTGCCTGAAAATTCATGTTCCTGGGCTCCACCCCAAATTTTCATGTGTCAGACTCCGTGTGTGTGAAGCGGGGAGGAATCTGATTTTAAATCTGCTCCCCTGGAAGCCCAGAATGTTCCCACACTACCACCTTGATAGCAAGGAAACTGGCCTGGTGCGCTGGCAGCCAACTAACCCAGGGCCCACATATGTCCCCTCCCTTTAATACTGACACCTGGGGCAAATGTCAGACTGGCCAGGCCATGCTCAGGGCTTGTCACTCTCTCCTAGAGAAGCGGGGGTGTGGGGTGGGGCGGCTCAGTGTCCAGGGGTGGGAAGGCCATAATGGAAGGAGCCTGACCCAACTGTGCCCCAAACCTGGTGCCTGACTGCACAACCTAAGGTCTCCTGGCCATTACCCCAGGCTGCCCTCACCAGGAGCCCACACACCAGATGGACACCTGCACTGGTGGGGAAGGAGGGGGGCACCCCAGTCAACACGTGCAGTCCAGCCTGGCAAGGACGGCAAGGCCAAGTTCAGGGGTCCAGATGTGGCACAGGTAAGACTAGCTTGTCATCCAAGGCAGATGGGCTGTCATTCCCTGTTTTGTGGCTCAGCAGATGTTAGATCTGCTGGGTTTTGACCCTGTCCCCAGTATAATCTGTCGGTGCAACTTTAAGCTCAAGGGCGCATACTGCAGAGGAGGGTGGTGGTAATAATTGTGGGTGGCATGAACGGAGTGCCAATCGTGGGTCAGGCTCTATGCCAGGGGCCTTATGGACGTTCCCACATTTGACCCATCTGGGTGTGTCCCACAGAAATGTCCACATCCTAGTCCCTGGAATCTATGAGTGAGACCTCATCTGGCAGAAGGGGCATTGGGGGTGTGATTGAGTTAAGGACCTTGCGATGAGGGTTATTAACCCGCACTGTCTGGGTGGGCCCAGCGCCAATCCATCACAAGGGTAGAAGAGTCAGAGTCAGAGGAGGAGTGAGGATGGAGACAGAGATCATAGGGGGCACAGGATGTCATGCTGCTGACTTTGAATATGGAGGAAGGGGTCACAAGCCAAGGAATGCCAGGGATCTCTAGAAGCTGGGAAAGCAAGGGATCAGATTCCCACCCACCCACCCCCCTCCTCCAGGAGGAGAACAGTATTGCCAAGACCTTGATTTTAGGGGCGACTGGGTGGCTCAGTGGGTTAAAGCCTCTGCCTTCGGCTCGGGTCATGATCCCAGGGTCCTGGGATCGAGCCCGCATTGGGCTCTCTGCTCAGCAGGGAGTCTCCTCCCATCTCTCTCTCTGCCTGCCTCTCTGCCTACTTGGGATCTCTTCCTGTCAAATAAATAAATAAAATCTTAAAAAAAAAAACAACCTTGATTTTAGTCCAGGGAGACCCTATTTGGAATTCTGACCCCCAGCACTGGAAGGGAAGAAGTTTGTGTTGCTTTAAACCACTGTTTGTGATACGTTGTTAGAGCAACAGTAAGAAACGCATCCAGTCAGGACTCCCACTTCACAGGTGAGAAAATGGAGTCTCAACGATTACTCTCTCTGCCTCCCTGGTTCCTGACTGTAACCTCCCACTTCTGCCCTTTGTCCAGTTGTAAACATTTCTATAGCCAACATGGTCTCCTTTGTTTTTGTGCCTTCCAATCAGAGCCCAGTGCCTGACCACGGTGAGCCCCATGCTGACAATGCTTGAACCAGTGAATAGCAGCAGGCGAGCCAACGGTCACCCCCATAGCCTGGCTGGTCAGGGTTTCGAGAATGGCTGTAGTGAGAGGCTAACTTTCTGTTGAAGAACCTGGACAGGAAGGGAAGGGGCAGTACAGGGAGATAAAGGGAGGTGGGGAGAAGGAGGGAAAGCAAGGGAAGGAGAAATTTAAAGAGGAGAAGGAAGGAGGGAGAGAGGGGGAGGAAAGAGCGGGGAGGGAGAGAGGTAGGGGAGGAGGGCATGAGGGAAGAGAAGGGAAAGGAAGAGGAGGAGGAGGGCAAATGAGAAGGGAGAAGAGGCTTGTTCTTAAGAGCCAGGAAGGGTCACTAGCTACACAGACAGCATCCAGTTCCTGCGTTTCCCTGGTGCTTTGCCTGAAGCCAAAGGCTCCAGCTGAACCAGTGAAAATGCAAAGCACTTGAAGTGTGCCGAATCTACCACCCAGGGAAACCTGTCTCCACACAGAGCCAAGGAGACCTTGTCATCCAATAGAAAGGGGTCACAATCCAGATGAAGCATTTCCAAAACCAGGAGGGCTTGAAACCTAGCCTGAAATTGGGGTGTGTCAGCTGACAACGCATCCCCTCTCCCATGCACTCGGACCTGCTCTGCCAGGCCACAAAAGAGTAGAACCGCAACCTACCTTCTCCGCCTTTCCTTCGCCCTCATGCTGCTGTCCTCCTTTGTCCACACTGGATTCTCAAGCTTCTCCCAGAGACCGGGGGCGGGGCGGGGGGCACCCTGTTCCCGTCTCCCAGAGGTGAACCTCTTTACTCACCTCCTGCCAGGAGCCTCCTTCCAGCCACGGATGGGTCAGGATGTGACTGGAGAACCCAGATGTAGAAGGGCAATTGCCCAGCGGATCGGTTGAAAGCAAAGCTAGCTCTAGAACACAGTAGAAATTTCTTTCTTTCTCAAGGAACATCCATCCAGAAGGTGACAGGGGCCAGGACTCTGCTTCACACAGTCACTGGGGGACTCGAACCAATGGGGAGCTCGGTCACCCTGAGATGAGAGGTTCTAATTCCATTGGTTAAGGGTGAGACATGGACACAGAGTTGGGTGTTTTGTTTTGTTTTGTTTGATGTTCCCCTGGTGACTTTAATGCGAAGATAGAGCTGAGACACTCCTATCTTCCCACATCACCCAGGGCGCCAGGGGCCAACCCCCAAATAGAGGAAATGGAAGAAACAAATCAAAGAGCCACGTGGGAAGTACTTATGGGCCAGGCCCAGAAGGGAGACACCTGACTTCTGTCTCTAGCTCATTGGCCAGAAGTCACCCCCAGAGGGCAGCTGCGACATGGAATGCAGCCGGGTGCCCAGGAACAAAGCAAAATGGGTTAGGGACCATCTCACTGGTCTCTGCCCAAACGACACTGTTGCTCTCCTTGAAATCCGATCTCAAGCTTCAAGAAAACATCTCCGTTCTTTCTGTGTGCTTGCTTTGTGTGACAACAAGGATCCGGACCCTGAGGGAGTTAGAAGGTTTAGAAGCCCCTGGGGGAGTTAATGGCACAGCCCTCTCTTGAGATAGTCTGACTGGGACGTTGTAAGCTGTACAATGTCCATGGTCCCTTGAGCTGAGCCAAGGGTGTGGCTGCGGGACTACTGGGTATCTGAAGGAGGGCATGGTGGCTAGTGAGGAGAGGAGAGTCCCCTAGAACACGGTGTGAGAGGCAAGACTGGGCAAGGCAGAACAGAACCCCGGGAGGAGGGGTCGGTGGGAAAAGAAGCCGCTGTAAGAAGAGAGGAAAGGGAAAGGGTCCGCTCGTGGGAGGGAGCCGGGCGTGGGTAAAGCTCGGCATTCCTCCTGATCTTTCATGCCACGACCCACCACCGAGGTGGACAAAAGAAAAGCAGGGGAGGGGAGGGGAGGGCACAGAATGCTTCTCTGCCTTTGCTGGTTTGCCTGCGCTGGATGTGTAAGCAGCGTTTACATTCTGCAGGGCTCAGATCAGTAAGGTGCCCGTGCTTGGGAACTGAGAGAAGGGTAGAAAGCTTCCATGTGAGGACGGAGCCGCCATCATGTGCTGACCAGAACATATACGTTGCCCTTTGGTTTTTGCTCCTTAGAGCAGGTTAATAGAATGAGGAGTGACTCAGAAAAGGGTATTTGGAAAGCCCCATGAGGACTAACTTGAAAAATGAAGTGTCCTTAATTTGGTAAGTAACTCAGTGTGGGTAGCGTAAACAACAAACATTGGGGCGCCTGGGTGGCTCAGTCGGTTAAGCATCTGCCTTCGGCTTAGGTCATGATCTCAGGGTCCTAGGATCGAGTCCAGCATCAGACTCCCTGCTCAGCGGGGAATCTGCTTCTCCCTCTCTCTCTGCCTGCTGCTCCCCCTGCTTATGCACTCACACACACTCTCTCTCTGTCAAATAAATAAATAAAATCTTAAAACACAGCAAAACAACAAACAACAAACACTTATTTCTCATGGTTCTGGAAGCTGGAAGTCCAAGGTCAGGATGTCAGCACAGTATCGTTCTTGGTGAAAGCTCTCTTCCCGGTTCATAGATGGTCGTCTTCTTGTTGTATACCCAGAGTGGGGACAGAGAACTCTGGTCCCTGCATTTCCTTACAAAGACATCAATCCCATCACGGGGGTGCTTCACCCTCATGACCTCACCTACACCTAATCACCTCCCAAAGGCTGCCCCCTCCAAAGACCATCACATCAGGGCTTGGGACTTTAACATATGAATTCAGGGCTGGGCCACAATCTCAGTCCATAGCAGCAAGTGAAGGAAAGAGATGAACACCTATAATGCTGAAGGGTGAAGGAAACATTTCTACCACGCCCACACTGGAAGAGCGGGGGCGGCACCACCAGAAGCTGCTAATGAGGCTCTTCTAGGGCATGAAGAAAAGATGCGTACCAGAGAAGAAAACAGAGGCTCCTTTCTGCCCATCGGCGACACAGGCCTCAGATGCAAGAAGAGCCAAGAACACTGGTGGGAAATGGGGCTGGCCAAGTTGAGGGTGGTGTGTGAGTCCCGGGCAGGTGGCCATATTATTTTATCTTCTTCCTCCATTGAGATAGACATAGAGAAGAAGATGCACAAATCCCAGTTTAATGGCCTGATGGTTTTGTTTTTGTTTTTGTTTTTTTTTACAGACTCAACACATCTGCACCAACACATCTGTGCACAGATCATGAAACAAGGGGACAAGTGCCCCGAAAGCTCCCTTGTATTCCCTTCCTTTGATGCCTATCCCCGGTGGACGTCTCTATCCTGGCTTCTAGCAACATGGAGGGATTCTGCCTGTTTGGGAACTTGGCATAAATGGAATCGTGTCATATGTACTCTTGTGTGCCTAACTTCTTTCTCTCAATATTACATTTGTGAGGTCCATCCATATTACCGCAGGTGGTTGCCGTTTGTTGGTTTGGATTGCTACAGAGCATGTCATTACATGGATGTATCCCGCCTTGTTTATGTCTTCTCCTGTTGATAGACATTTGGGTTGTTCCCAGTCTTTGACACTTAGGAGTATTCTCGTAAGTGTCCTTTAAGCGAACATGTGCATGCCTTTCTGTTGGGTAGACCCCTAGGAGTGGAATTGCTGGGCAAGAGATATGTCTTTCTTTTGTAAGCAGGTTCCCAAAACTATTAGGCCATGAAGATACTTTTGTGTGTGAATGGGATTGCTGACTGGCTGAGATACCTGGACCACAGGAATAAAGTGGGACTGTCCCAGGCAACCTGGATCGGATAGTCAACCCTGTTCACGGGAGGCCTCCCAATCCCCGCATGCCAGGCCTTCCTGGCAGGGCCTACATCTGAATAAGTTGGTGGTGGTTTGTGGCTCGAGGGGCATTCTTGGAACAGTATGTATTCCAGAAAGCCAAGAAGCTGCAGGGATCCTTGTAATAAAAATCCATAAACTACCACCTTTCCCCCAGCAGATCAGGGGGACCTGGCTGAGCTCTTCTTTTATCTTGTATGAGGATTTTCCCCAATATCTCCTCCTCCCGCCTTCTTTGTAGAAGTCGGTTGGACCTTAAACACTTGGCAGGTCCCTGAAACGCACAGCCAAAAAATTATATGCTGCACACATCTGTAGCGAGGACCGTGAGGCTTTCTAGGGGAGATTTATTGCCTCCCTTTCCTCTCTCTTCTGGAAGGTTTCTGGATGCTGCTCCTTGTGTATAGCCTATGCCTCTGGCTTATCACTACGGTAAGTAGAAAAGCAATTAATTTCTCCCCCTTTTGGAAAACGGAAGTTTTAACTGCACTTCAATACCATTTGCATTTCTGATTTCTATCAAGTTCACACTTCCAGCAAAGAGAGTCCTGCTGATATAATTTGTTTTTTTAATTGCATATTCTCTGGCAGGAAGCTGCTGCTTTTGCCCCCAAAGCAGAACATGTTGGGGGGAGTTGAGCTCCCGACCTCTGCCGCAGGTGAACGCACCTTGCCAGCGTCAGGGGGGCAAGGACAGGTGTGGGCATTTGGAACAGAACCCCCCCTCCTGCCCCACATTTTTATATAGACAGTCGCATATGCCAAGCTTGTGAAAGACAGTTGCCCAGTTTGAGTGAATTGGGCAGATTTCGAGAACCTCGTCATCGTACCTGGCTGTGATTTCCTCATGCGTTCAGAGAAATTTTGTGAAAACAGACCAGATCTCTCTCTTGCTTGCTCTCACTGGTCAATATCCATTGACACTGTTTCTACATCATTATTTAGAGTTACAGAATGTTTAGGCTGTAAGGGACCCAAGGGACCCCCTGTGACTTGATGATCTGCTGGCATTATTGGTGAGGGAAGTGTGGTCATCTGAATGATTGGTCCTGGGGCTTCACCCTGCCTGTTGTCACGGCATCATCATGGGGTGGGGGCGAGTATCCTTTCCTGACCCTTGGTGTGGGACATGGCCAAGGGACTTGCTTTGGCCAGTGGGATGCCGTTAGTTCTGAGCCTCGCCTATATCCAGATCCTCCTGTCATCTCTGCTTTCATCCGAGAACATGCCCACCTGGGCTGCTGGTCCAGGAGAGGAGCCATGTGGGGCATAGCTGGCCCAGGCAAGCCCCAAGCCTTGCCAGGATCTGCCAAACCCCAGCCGCCCCTGGATCTGTGGTCAGCACCACAACATCCTGCCACATCGTACAACGTCGCTTATTGCCGTGTTCTACAGAGACGGCAGGTAGAGCAGGGAGGAAAAGTGACTCACTCACCCATGTTCACACAGCCAGAACGAGTCAAAGGCAAATCTAGAACCCCCGTCCTCTGTAGCAGCTCCCCCAGGATTTTTGTACACATGTGGGCGAGTCTACTCGGTCGTCGTCCTGGAGCTCTCGGAAAATGCAGCTGGTACAAATCATTGAGAGAAAGCAGATGAAACTTTACATGGCCCAGGGGATTAATGATGTAACGGGGACTGTTCCGCTGCTGGTTTGAAGTGAATCTGAACCGGCTGTTCCACCCCCTCTCCTCCTCCTCTCTGACAGCTGTGGAGCTCCCCAGGACAAGGGTTTGAAGGGCTGGGGAGCCACTCCAAATGCCACCTGCGAGAAGTAGCCCTCGAGTGGCCCTGAAGGGTGTCGATGGGTGGAGCTGGGGTTCCGCCCTTTTCTAGATGAGCAGAAAGGCTGAGCCCATCCCTTGGCACCCCCAGGCCCAGCCAGCCTCTGCGGGAAGCACAGGGAAGACCTGGAGAGATAGACTGCCCCACACCTGACATTTAGAGCTCTGCCCCTTCATATTCATGGGCCCTGAGATGCAAGTGCCTGGCGGGGGGTGAGAAAGGGAGGTGTCCCGCTACATCACCCATTTACGCTACCCGGTAAATAAAGGCTCCCGCCACCCTCTCCAGGACTTGGTGCTTCAGACTTGTCTCCACATGGCCTGCAGAGAAGGAAGCTGGGCCAGATTCGGACGCCAACAGCTGACAGAATTTCTGTGTATTATTTTTCCTTAGCAGTGACTGCGGTAGCTGCCTGCCTCCTGGCGTAACTCTGAAAGCTTTTTCATGCTAAAGGGGTCTCTTTCCTCCACCTGTAAAATCCCCTGTCTTGATATGGGCTTGGGCTCCAGACAGAGACTGGGTGTAAGCAATGTGGGCAGGAAAACCCCAAGCTGCCATATAATTGTGTATATTTGGTATTAGATCAATACCTGCCTCCATTGTCTATTATCCATTCATGGAAGGGAAAGATCCCCTCTCCCTCATTCCCCGTTGTGCCTAGCTCGGACCATGGCGCCAGGCACATAAGCAGCATCGGGGAATATTATATGAATGAATGGATGGATGGATGAATGAACGAACGAATGAACACAGCTGTTCTGGGAGAAGGCTCACAGATAGCATCTTTGCACACCCAGCCCGACATGGTTCAACATGTCAGACCCAGGCCTGTGGGTCCTCGGGCATCTGGTCGAGGCCCCTCTGCCACTCCCCGTGGCACCATGCCACGCTAAGCTTGTCTCAACAGATCAGCCACTGCTGAGCTGACATCTCTATTGCCCATGCCTCCCTCCCGACCAGAAAGAGACCGGGAATGCGGTGGCAGCCATGGCAAGTGATGGAACATTCCTCTCCCCCACCCTGGGGGCAGGCTCAGTCTCTTACTCCTGCCCAGTCCTTATCCTGGATTCGCTGACAGGAGCTGGTGAGCAGGCAGCACCTGCTCCTGTCTGGGCCCACGGCTGCCCGTCTGGTGCCTCGTGCCAGCTGGGCAGCTGAGCAAAGTCACTAATAGGAAGGCAAGTCCGGACCTGCCAGTGCCCCCGACCACCTCTGACAAAGAAGAGAGTCTGACAGGAGGTGTCTGGTAAGGGGACCACATGCTCTTTATCCCTGCTCACTGCCATGAGAGGGCTTCTGAGTCCAGGTCAGAGAGAAATGTTTCTGGGTGCTTCCAGCTTGGCCACTACATGTGTACCGCCACAGTGCAGGCTCCCCCAAGAGCCTCCTCCAGGACAAGATGTGGGTGCAGCAGTTGAGGTGGGAGGCGATCCCACAGAATGGGAGTGAGGGAGCAGAGGGAGTGAGGCAGGGCAGGGAGTGTGCTCATGAACTCTGGGCATCTTCCAGGGCTCCGCTGGGAACCGCGCCCCCCCCCCCCACCGGAGCACAGCTCAGGGAATGGGGAGGCTGAGGCATTTATACCCAGACCCCCTGTTGCTGGAGGGTTCCCCCTGGGCTGTGAAGTCACTCACATTTGCCGGCTGCACCTGTGCGAAGCTCAACAAGCCTCCTCAGACAGGGAAGCCGAGAAACGCAGCCCTCGGGTGGGCAGCGGGTTGGGAGGCTCTACTGCACTCTGGAACTGTCAATCTCAACGACGGTGAATTCAGGTGGCTCTTGAGGGGATAGGCAGGACATCGACAGGGTCTGAGTAATTTTGCTTACAATTGTCCTGAGGCTAGAAGACGTATGTCCCAGCTGTCTTCCACTTGAACTGTGAGATCTTAGTTGGGTCAGCTCTCCCTCAGCCTCAGTTTTCCCATCCAGAGAGAAATAATAGATGGCATCCATCTGACTTCAAGGGGTTGTTGTGGGATTCCAATTAAAGCAAAACATCAAATATAAATTATTGTGTTTCTGCAAAATGCTGTTCCTTTAATTAACATATCCAAAAACCTATATTGCTCACCTGTCAGTAGCTTAAACTGGGAGGGTTTCCAGGGATCCATGTTGTCTTAGAGACTTTAAGAGACAAAGGGTAAAATCCATTTTCAGGTGGGAATGTGTCAAAGAGTCAACCGGCAGTGGGTTCCAGCTGTTACTCTATGTAAGTCTGGTCTCACAGAAAGGAAAACTGTCATTGCCTCATTCAAAAACTTCTTCCCAGATTTGGCTGGCCCTACTGCAGCCTGAGTTATGGGTTTCCTCTTCCCTCAACCCCTTCCCCACAAATTCTCCAATTCCTTCGGGTGATGCTAAGGAGGTCCCAGCCTGTTGGGTTCTCCATTATGGGAGTTGGGCAGTACCAGTTACTATCACTAATCAACCTCTACGTCTCAAGGGCTTATTACAACACAAGGTTGTTTTTTTTTTTTCCCTCTCTCACAGTCTAGCATGGGTGATCCTGGTCAGAAAGAAAGCCTCCTTGCAATGATCCAAGAACGCAGGCATCTTCTAGCTTATGGCTTTGCCATCTTCAACACAAGGCTCCCAGTGTTGCCTTGAGGGTTGTCTTTATTTCTAGCCAACTGGAGAAGTATAAGAACATGAAAAATTAAATGGCAGGTCTTTAACAGTCCAGGTCTAAAAGGCCTGCACCTCACCGCTTCTAGCCATGTTCTATCAACGAGAACCCCATTAACATGGCCGCTTCAAATGGCAAAGGAACCTGGCAATGATGGTGGATGGATGGTCTACCTCAAGATTCAGGAAGAAGAGAAAAGAGTTTGGTGGCTAGATCGAAGTCTCTCACATAGCTTCTGTATTCATATGACCAAGGGAGAGATGGAAATTGGAAATTGAGCAGAACAGAAGACGTTGGCCAGGAAGCAAGCCAAATCCAAGGAAGGTAGATGAGGCAAAAGAGGAGGATTGGGCAGAGGCCATGACTGAGCAGGCCAGCTCTGTAGCTGTATTGTACTCCCTGTGGCCTACATACCTTCCCTCCCACAACTCTGAAGTGCTTAACTTTCCCCCAGATGCCAGAGAATTTCACAACCCCATGTCTTTGTGCATCTCTCACTTCTGTCTGGAGCTTCTCCCAGCCTTATTTATCTGGTCAACCATGTGCCAACCCCAATGAACCAGGCCTCCTGGTGTTTATCCCCTTATGTAATCCACTTCCCTTGAATTTAGCCTCATCCTATGACCACCTGACCAACTGAATAGAATATAAGTGAACCCTGGACACTGGCCTACCACTTCAGATTCCTAGAAGCTTCTGCTTTTGAGGTCTTGGAAGCCCTGAGTCATTATTTGAGGAGTCTGGCTACCATGCTAGAGAGACCACGTGGAGGAGCTATGTGGCAAGGGAGAGTCCCCAAGACTACATGAAGAGAGAGAAAAGCTCAGCTGAATCCAGCCCCCAACTGAACGGCTGGCTGAATTCATCCATGAGAGTGTTTGAGAGCAAGACCAGCAGAAGAATCACCCAGCCGATTCTAGCCCAGACTGCAGAAATCAGGACCATATACAATCTTATTTGAAACCACCAAGTTTGGGGGGAGCTCGTTAGGCAGCAGGAGATAACTGGAGCCATGCCGGCCTTTGCTTCTCATCATACACATTCCTCTCACTTCTCCCTCTACCTTCTCGAACAACCCCGAAGCCGAGGTAGGAGACTTCCTTTCTGACACTCTCTTCCACTCCCACAGAATCCAGCACACACATCCTTCTTGCCATTTCTCACTCTGCACCATATCCCTTACAGTCTTGTCCCTCTACTGTTAAGGGCTATGCATTTATTGATGGCTTAGACTAAATCTTAGTCCTTTCTCTGCTTTCTGGGCTCACTGCAGTGTCTGACACATAGTCATGCTCAAAAGTGCTTCGTATAGAAATGAATCATTATTTTTTTAATTAGCTCCTGAACTGGCATATGAGCTGAGTCCCAGGGAGAGAGCCCAAGGGAACGAGAAGGTGCATCTCTCACCCACAAGTTCGTAAAAGGAATTCGGAGTAGGCCTAGGAGAGAATTGGGCTGGATAAGTGGATTTGCTCTTCTCAAACTGCAGTTGAACCTCCTTCTGTTTGGAGCTGTTGGAAAGCTAAAACCTACATTTTGTGGACTCCCTTCAAACCAGGGTTCTGCCTCCTTGACACAGTCCTGAGAGATTTGGAAGGTGGAAGGGCGGTGTGAGGCCATCCCTCTGAGGCGGTTCAGGTGGCCAAGCCCACCGTGCCCCATGAGAGTAGACACCAGCTGGACTCTGCTGTCTGCTCCACAACCTTATGGATATGGGTGGCTTTATGGATGTTGGATATGGGTGAAAGAAATGAGTAAACTTTTCCCGACCTCTGGATCATAGCTGTAGTGGTATCTGTGGTATCTGTCCTATAACGCAAAATCCAAAACACTTTTCTCCTTCCTCACTTCCGGAGATTTTGAAAGCACCGAATTCCCTGCATGAAATCTCTCTCTGCTCGAAATACATACACAGCTTTCTGTTTCCCGCCCTGACTTCTGATGTAGGTATGTTGATTAGGAACAGTAAATGGGAAGAAGGAGAGAGATTTCCTGTACCTGCAGGGTTGTGGAGGAAGCAGACATGGTGCCGCCCTGGGAGGATCTGGGAGATTTGGCTGGCTAAGCCCAAGGCAGTGTAGAGAAAGGGCCCCAAGGGCCTGGGGTACTGGAAAACACCACTGGACCCAGTCTAATGGCTGCTAAGAGCCCTGGGGGCCAAGAGGAGGGAAAGTTTCCAAATCAGGAATGGCGTGACTGGAAGGCTTGGTTTCCCTCCTGTAACTAGGGGGTCTGATGCGAGGACACCTCTGGGGGCTTCACAGGGACAGGGACCATAGACACCAAGCCCAGTGTTTCCAGGTACCATCCGGAGTTGCTTGAACAATGAGAACTCAAGATCAGGAGCTGGGGTAGGGAGAGTCTGTATCTGGTCAATTGTGACTGAGAAGAATCTAGGTGAAAACTCAAAAGATGGGGCACTGTGCCATGAGCCTCAAGCACTCTGTTTTCAACCTTGTTTTACAACACGGCAGTGATGATGCCAGCCCGGGGCCATGACATTTCGAAAGTACAATGGAATTTACTCTACTTCCATAACAACAACAGTGACAAAGAGCCCCTTAAGCCCTTGCTTCGAGGGGCATCTCTCTGTGAATGTTGAGGAGAGAATGGCACAGTGGTTTGGAGCAAGGTCCTACCCATCAAGAAGACCTTGGTGTGAGTCTCAACTCCACCACTTTTTAGTTGTTTGACTTAAAGCAAGTTAATTAACCTCCCTGAGCCTCTATTTCTTCGTTGGAAAATGAAGACACCAATTTTAGCCCCTTCATAAGGTGGTTGCAATGATTTAATGCAATATTGCCTTTAAAAGTACTAAGCACAAGACCTGGCAAAGAGAAAAATGCTTGAAAAATGATGGCCACGAACCTGGTGGATGGTGGGAAATCAGCAACAGCCAGTCTGGGGAAATTCGGTTACACAAAATCTATGGTCAGCTTTTAAAAATTCTTTGAATGACACTTAGAAGAAAAAGAGACACTTAAATCAAATTACGGCATTGTTTGTAAACATATTTAAATCCATGGTGCTAAATAGAAAAAAAAAAAAGGAACACTTATTTTCAGTGACTGGCAATGATAACATTTAATATTTATTTATTAAGGGCTTACAGTGTGTTAGACACTTTCTGAAGCATTTCCTATCTGTTAAATCATTTAACAACCTCAACAATCCTATAAGGTAGATACTATTATTATCCCTATCTTATTATAGATGAGGAAAGTCTGGGCTCAGCAAGGCTAAATAACTTACCCAAGGTCACACAGCTAGCAGGATGTCAAGTTCAGATTTGATCCCAGTTGTTTTGGCTAACCAGCAATTAACCTCTACCATAAAATGCCTCTCATTTGAAGAATATTCTAGAAGAGTTGCAAGATCAGAACTTATTTGTAAGCAGGAATTGTTCTGTTATTAGAGAACTTACAAGGGAGACTAGAAAAAGAACTATATTGCTCATGCGAGTAAATATTTACATACACCAAAATATTTATGTTCATATATGTGAGTACTGCTTTCCGCAGGGGGAGAGGAAAACGTGTAAATATTTACTCACTAGAAATAGCTGACAAGTAGTTAGGAAATAAGAATATTTATACTGTACATTGCTTTTGTGCTTGTCAAATTGTTTCATCTGGAGTCTATGCACTAATTCCCAAATTGGACAAGCAATACAAGAATCCTGAAATTGTAAATTCAAGGCTCCTTTTGGAGGTTCTTGACTTGGTTATGAGACCAATTTCCAAATAAAGTTAATTCCAATTTTCCTAAATCATGTTTTCTAAAAATGTGCACTGCCTTTTAAGATGTCCTCATTCTTTCTAGGAGGAATTATCCCTAGACCAGAAATAGGAGGCTCTGTCTTTATGCCCAGAGTCCCACGCTGTGGGTTCTGGCTAGGAGACATACTCCGGGGACCACTTCTGGAGCAACCAATGGAAGTGGTTGGGAAGCAGGTCAAATACTGAATTGGCTGGACAATGACCCAGTTTGGGGATGACCCCCAGCCAGAGCCAAGGACAAGAACATTTTCAAATTAAAAAAAAAAAAAGAAACCACTATTTTTACATGAATAGTGGGGATTTGGGGAGAGATTGTAACAAGATGGAATTCAAATAAATTAATAGATAGATATTATGGGTCTAGTGTACTGTACTGGCTTTGGGTTAGTGGTTTCACATGTTATCATGTTTAATCCCTACTGTGGCAGATAGCCTTTGTAGCAGTTGGATTGCTTTTAATCCTCATGGTCACAATGGCTGCTGTTTTTCAAGAAGTCATTTGCAGATACCACAAAGTCCAATAGAAGAAGAGTGATTTTTATCTTTACCTATCTTTTTTTCTTAACTAGATCTTTTGCAGATGGCTTCAACAGACTTCCCCACACACAGCATTGGCCAAAATTAAATCACATGTTGGGGTGCCAGGGTGGCTCAGTCAGTTAAGCACCTGACACTTGATCTCAGCTCAGGTCTTGGTCTCAGGCTGATGAGTTTGGACTCCATGCTGGGCTCTGTGCTAGGGCATTGGAGCCTACTTAAGAATTAATAACAATAAATAACAAATAATAAAAGTAAATAAACCTCATACCCCTGTCAAACCATACCAAAGGAAACATGACTGCCATATTTCATTTCGACATATCCTGAATCCTGTGCCTTCTGAGGACAGGGCTGCAGCACAGTTTCCTTGAAGCACATGGCCTCCTTGAGCAAGGGGCATTCCTGAATGACACTGAGGTTGGGTAAGAAAGGATGGAGGAGGTAAATAATAAGTGGGTAGGCCACCAACAGTGTCCTGCATCTCATTTGAAAGACAGGAAAACAAGGCTCAGGGTTGTGACCATGCATTTAGTAAATGCTACGGCTGTAATTTAAACCCAGAGCCTTTTCTGTCATACCACGGCTGTCTTAAGAACCTCCAGCTGTTACTGCTTTCATGTGACTGGAACATTTAAGGTGTGTGGGCACAATTGATATTTTACACTGAGCTCCCTTCTCTATTTCCTGTCTAGACAATTGTAAAAGGGCTGTTTGTGTAAATTTAATTCATTCATAGGTATTACACACCCACCATTGGCTATAAGCCTCCTCTCTCCCCCTCTCTCCAGCAGTTCTGTCAGAAGCCATACTTGCCTTAGCTTGGAGACCTGCCCAGAAAAGCATCTCGGGACCTGGGCAGCAATGAGTGAAGAGCCAGAGAAGGGACTCTGGCTAATTGGCTAATGCTGTTTTTGCTGTAGCTACCCGAGCCTATCCCACAGTTGGTGTCTCCCAAGGTTAGATGCTGGCTGCCCCGGGCTCAGTCTCCCCACCTTAGGTTATATTATTTCCTGTCATCCAGCTCCTTGCCCCTTGGTCTCTGGAAAATATCTGCACCTCTTTCCTCAAGGTGATGTCTCCAGTCTCTCTTTGCTTCTAGATCCCAGACTCCTTGACACAGACCAGGGTGCATCTCCTTTTCCTTCTCTTTGTTTCCAGAATCTTTCTCTCCTTTCACTTAGGTCATTGTTTTATACCAGATTGCCTTATATTAGACCGTTTCCTCATTATATTGTGAGTCTCCTAAAGGTGGGGTCGACATCTCTTCATCTTAACTCAGCCGGCAGCCATTTTCCTTGCAAGTTCCATACGCAAAGACTTTGACGTGCGTGGGAGACTTTGTGTTTTCGCTAATAAAGAAGGGAGGAGATTTGTTCGTATGCATTTGTTTTGTTTATTCATCTGGTTTGTTGGTTTGTTGGCTTTTTTAAAACATTTTTTAAATTGTTAAAATTTGAGAGCTAGCACAAGTAGGGGGAGGAGCAGAGGGAGGGAGAGGGAAGGAGGGGAGCAGACTCCTTGCTGAGTGTGGGGCCTGACACAGGCCTTGATCTCACAACCCTGAGATCATAACCTGAGCTGAAATCAAGAATCAGATACTTAAATGACCGAGCCACCTGGGCACCCCATGTTTACTTGTTTTTAATGCTAAAGCACTAGAAAAGTAGAGAGAAGAGAGACAGGGACGTGAAGAAGAGGACGTAGCATCTAGTCTACCATGGCAGAGGCTGCTGGTGGCCTTCTAATTATCCTAAATTGACCAAATCTCCTTTTCTTCATGGTGGCAGTGTGCCCAGCTAAAAGCCTACATTTCCCAGTTACCTTGCGGCTGATGGTAGCTACATTCCACCGTTCTGACCACTGAGATAGAAGCAGAAATCATTATACAAGGCTTTTAAGAGAGCTTGTGGACTAGACTCCCTGCTGCACCACCCAGGTGGCTCTTCAGGAATGAAGAACTTGTTGCTTTAGCCATGGGAGCACTGCCGGCAGACATCCCTTGGCTGTTAGCACATGCATGGATTGCCTTGCTGAAGGAATCACATTCACAGGAGGCTAGCCTCCAGTGACTTGTCCGCATGGAATATTGGCAATATCTGGCCTATTCATCCCAACTTGAGTCAACTCCAAAGTGTCATCCAGGCTCTTGAGCTCCCAGTGGGATTGGTTGAGACCTTCATTGGGACTGCATGATGGCCTGGGTTCTTGCAATACCCGCTTCTGCTTCCTTCCTCTCTTTTCTCTGTGTCCTGATCCTACGAGTACTCCCTAATAAATCTCTTACATGCTCTTGTCCATTGAAGAGTCTGAAGCCTGAGGAACTCATGCTGTGACAGCTCCTTTAAGAGGCAGGCTTTATTCAATAGATAGCTTTTGGCCTTTGGCCTCCCTCTTTCTCTTACCTGGCACATAGATGTTACACAGACGGAGCAGCAGCCATCTTGTGACCATGAGGTAAGATGCGTAGGATTAAAGCCATACACTCAGGGCAGCCGAATGGAGGCAAGAAGGAGCTTCGGCTTCTGGTGGCATTGTGGAAATGTGGTATGGTCCCGAACTGACAGTCTTCCTCTATTTCTTGTTCCATGAAAAGTGAAAACAAATCACCATTTGGCTAAGCCACTGTTATATGCAACAAAACCTATTTCTAACTAAAATAGCCATCAATAGCACATGAAAGACAGTTTTGAGGCCCTGCAAAAGAGGGGTTCATTTACTGAGCATTCAACAAATAGTGAGTATGCTCCCATTAGAATTTCCAGGTCTGTGCTAGGTATTGGGAGGGAAAGCATTAAATAAGACAGACTCTGTTCTCACAGAGCTTAGATTCACATGAGGGGAAACAGAAAAATACATAAATGAGATGAATAGACAAGGTGTGATATGGGCTATGAAAAGAACAACCATTCTCTACTAATGCATAACTTGAGGGTGTCTACTTTAAACAAGATAGTCGGAGAAATGCTGTCTCAGAAGACAATAGCAAAGTGATCTTTAAAGAATGAGAAGAAGTGAGGGATGTGAAGCTCTGGGAATGTAGGCAAGGGCTCTGGGGAGGGTAGGGAATGTGTCTGAGGAATAGAGGGGAGGCCTAGGCAGGTGTGCCTAGATCCCATGAGCGTGGGAAAGTAGGTGGGGGCCAGATGACACAGGTCATTTTAGAACATTGTAGAACAAGGCAATGTGCTGGGATTTTAGTGTAATTGTTCATAATGGGAGGCCATAGAAGCAAAGGCATATAACATGTTCTAATTTACTTTGCAAAGATCACTTTGGGTGTTGTGAAGAATTGGTCATGTGGGTGAAGAATCAGCAAGAGTGATAGTGGGGAGGCCATTTAGGAGGTCAGGTGGGAGAGGACAGAGGCTTAGAATAAGGTGGTAGCTGTGGACATGAAGAGAAGTAGTAATAGAATACAAGATTGTGAAGGTAAGTCCAGAAGGACTTGTGGACTGAAAGTAGGGAACAGGAGTGGGGGATAAAGCAAGGAGGAGTCCTAGGTCTTTATCTTTAGCTTCTGGAGGAGAGCGAGACCATTTACCAAGATGATAAACACCTAAGGGAACATATATGTGGTGAGGAGAGTCATTTAATTTTTTATCTATGTTAAGTTTTAGGTGTTTATTAGAAATTTCAAGACATCAGTTTCAGGGCCATGAAAAGGCACCATAGACTTAGATCTCTTGTTGCAAGAAGCAAAATTTATTGTTGAAATCAACTGCTTCACACTGAGGCCACATTTCCTGCAGGCTGCTCTCAGACTATGACTGACTATAATGGGATACTAAGGCAGGTTCGCTCCTGTAAGATGTGGGGAGATCTCTGATGGGCTGCATTGGCTCAAGGACTCCCTGTTGGACTGGGTGAACATTTCTGTCCAAGACTCCTTCCTGTCCCCTTCCCTCTGCAGGTATCATATCCCACATTGCTGTTTGGAGATTCTGGCCACCTTCTTCAGCTCCCTCCCTGCTTTACTTCACAAGTGCCTCCCCCCAATAAATCTCTTATGTGTCCAGTCTAGTCTGCTTCTTGGAGGACCCAAAGTAACACAACTAGACAGATAGATACATGAACCTGGAGTGCAGAAGAGAGGTCTGGGCTGAAAAAATAAATCTGGAATGTAGATGGGTCCATATTTAAAGTCACGTACTGGATGAGATTACCTGAATGTGGGCATAGATAAAGAAGAGAAGATGACCTAGGACTAAACTTTGGGGTTCTCTTCATAGAGGTAGAGGACAAGGAGCACATTTTTTGGCATGGAAGGGGAGAGATGGGAGTATTTTAAGAAACCAAAAGGGCTCAGCTGTGCCAGATGCTCCTTAGAAAACCAACCAGATGAGGAGAGGGGTATATTCACTGGATGGGGGAACTTGGTAGCATGGAAATCCTAATCAGTAAATGGTGGGTTTGGTGTTGAAAAGATAGAGGTTCCATGGGCTTATTTCCACTTTCTCAACAAAGGATGAAATGAGGTCACAAGCTTGCAACCACAGAGTGGGGCAAATGCAGAAGTTTAAAGAAAATGAGGAAAGTATGAAATTGTTTTATCAGAGGGCAAATAATAGACTTCCAATAGAGGCTTGCCATGTGGTTAGAGGACCTTTTTGAGGTTGTGGTCCTACATTTTAAGTGAAATCAGTTAGTCCTTCTGGGTAAATATCAACATGCAAGACAGGAGCAAGTGCAGCTGCCCATGACCCAAGTGATAAAGAGCCCACCAAGTCTAGAGAAGAGGTCATTCTTCTCTCATCTCTCTTCATCTCAGATCCCAGCATCCTAAGAGTTCAAGGTTGGAACCTCCAGGAAAGAGCTGCTGTGTGGTGGAGCTGTGGGTTCCACCATGGCCCTCAGGGGAGCTGTGTCCTCTTGGAGGCCCTGAAGCAGGGTCTATGAGGATAGGACTTGTTCTCATGCATAGTCAAGATTCTTTCTGGGCATTCCCAGAAACATTTAGAGACAACTTTGTGATCCTGAGCCTTGTAAGTGAGAATGATATTGAGAGGGTTAATTTTATGTGTCAACTAAGATGTGTCATGGGGCCCAGATATTTGGTCAAACATTATTCTGGTTGTTTCTGTGAGCATGTTTTGGGGTGAGATTATAATTTAAATCAGTTGGGTTTGAGTAAAGCAGATTGCTCTCCATAATATGGGTGGGCCTCATCCAATTAGTTGAAGACCTGAATAAAACAGAAAGACTGACCTGTACCAGCAAGCAGAAATGGTGCTAGCAGATGGCCTCTGGACCTATACTGCAACATCAGCCCCTTCCTGGGTCTTTAGCCTTCCAGCACACCCTGCAGATTTTGAATTTGCCAGCCTCTGTAATTATGTAAGCCAATTTCTTACAATAAATCAATTTCTCTCTGTCTCTATGGACTCACGTCCTATTGGTTCTGTTTCTCTGGAGAACCATGACTAATACAGATGAAATTCTAACTTGACCTTGTTTGTCCTCAAAGCCTGGGGAAGCCTAGATACCAAGGTTACATTTTTTTTCATCTATAGAACTGGGGACAGCATCTGTCACATAAGGGGCCAATGAGTATTTGTTGAATAGGTGAACAGATAGATGAATGAATAGAAGGATGATGGATGGATGGATGGATGGATGGATGGATGGATGGATGGATAGGAGGGTGGGTGGATGGATGGATGGATAGATAGATGGACAGACAGATAGGTGAATGACTAGATAAATGATTAAAGAGATAATTGGATGATACTGTGGTAGAGAGAACATTGATCTTGGAGTCAGATGCTTGTGTTTCATTCTCACTTCTGCCATTTACTAGCTTTGTGACCTTGAGTATTTCTTCATAATAAAAATGGGAACAGTAGTGGCACCTGGGTGGCTCAGTCAGTTAAGTGTCCACCTTCAGCTCAGTTCATGATCCCAGGGTCCTGGGATTGAGCCCTGTGTCGGGCTTCCTGTGCAACAGGGGCTTCCTGTCCTTCCCCTTGCTCATGCACTCTCTTGTCTCAAAGAATAAGAGAATCTTTTTAAAAAAATGGAAAAAGTAATATTTGACCTACCAACCCCATAGGGACCTCGTGGCAGGGAAATGAGGTGCCCCTGAAATTAATGCCACCCTAGATTGTATGACTCATGTAACCATACAATACTCAGGTCCAAGATCTAATAGTCCCTGGTGTCCTGCTGCATTGAGACCACATTTGGAGTACATGCTGTGTGCTCTTGAGAGCTGATGATGTTATAGAAACCGTGAAACACTCTGTACTTCCAAAGATCTTTTATTATCAACATTATTTTTTCTAAGTCTCTGAGCTCAGTTGACCTTCCTGAAAATTCTGAGACCTTCCCTGTTGCCTGTCTCCCTGCTAAAGTTTGGACCACATCCCTGGTCCATGTAACGTTTCATTATTTTTTAACAGAAAAAGGAATCTATTGGTTTACAGCCATCAGAAATATAAGGCTTTGTCGGGAAATTGGAGCTCAGATTCATAATCTCTCTCATATTCTCCATCCCACTGCTTTCCTTAGAATTAGTGTCATTCTTGGGCAGTCTTTCCCCATGTGGAAAGATGGCACACTGGCCTTCTGTTAACCCGTGGGGTTCTTGGAGCCTAGCTCCATTTCTGATCCAGCTCCCTTTTCTCTTAAGTCACTCCCTCATCCCAAAACAGGCATCCCGATATTCAATCAGCATTGCCTTCTTGCTTTATCTTCTGTCCTGAGGGTCAGACCATCGCACAGCCGAAATGGCAAAATATCTTCTAGCAAGCTGGTCCTGGGATAATGAATTAATTCAACAGAAGTCCCGTTGGCTGGGTGCAGAGCATGGGATAGAAACTCATGGTGTGGCGAGTCCCTGACTCCCTGGGAAAAGATACTTTGGGGCTGACATGGGGAGACATGGGGGATATTGGGTTTCATTTTCCAAATTCAGCTGTGGTTTCAAGTCAGGAGAATTCAGTCTGAGGGGCTCTGTCAGGCCACCCTGAAAGAAATAAGCCTCAACAATTATGGGAATGGGCTCATCATTGGATTTAATATAATCAGAGCGCAGCCCCACTCCGGAGAAAAATAATCCTATCTATCCACTTATGGAACCAACTGCTTTTCTCTTGTCTGGAAGAAAAAAAATGGGATTGGGCCTTTTTTAATATCAACTCCTCTAGAGTATGAATATGAAGACATCCCAGAAAAAAGGGACATGTGTTTACACAGCACTGAGCCTGTAACAGGGCTCAGTAAATAGTCCTCCATTATTTGACAGTCTGACTCAACAGCCATTGATCTTGTTCTATTAAAATGAGAATTAGAAGGGCAGAAGAAATGGCTCTCCACAGGCCAGGTTCTGACAGGGTTCTGAAATTGGAGCTTTCTGCTTTACTTCCACAGAACAACGTGTTCAGATATTCATTCAGGGTCATGAGTGAAGCGTGGTATTGGCAATCGGCTCCCTGACCCAGAAAGGCAGAACACCACCAGCCGAGGCCGCCATTTTGGCTCTCTGTGTTGGCAAAGAACTCCAACACATTTTTCTACTTAGAATCATAATGTTAGTGCTGGAAGGAATCTTAAAGATCCATCTAGTGCACTATTTCCCAACACAAACTAGACTAAGGAGGGGCAGGCGCTCTAAATTCTCCACCATGGATCAATTAAAATTATATAGATGTAATATATATTTATTAAATTCTTCAATAAACAGTGGAAACCTATTTAAACTCTTTCTCATCCATTTCTTTTATCACTGAAATAAAACATTAATTCACATTAAAGACATTTTATTTAAAGATGAATTTTATGGATTTTAAGAACTAAAGGTTTTTAGTGGTAAATTTGCAGTCTGGAAAATTTGTCCTGGACTAATTCCAGGTCAAATGTCAGGAGACCCTGATTCTATTTCAACCCCTTTTGTTTCTTCTATGAAGAGAGATAACGAAGGCCCAGGATCACAGAGCTGGACACAGTGCATTGACCTTTCTGCTGTCCCGGGCTCCTTCACAGTGAAAGGCAATAGATATCAATCAATCTACGAATGGATTTAGTGTCGGTAAGGCTCTGTACTCCACCTAAGCAGAGAACAATTTCTATTTACCATCCAGCTGAATTCACAGTCCATGTTTTCAATTCGTTGACCACTCTGGTGCCCAACTGCCATCATGAGTATGAAGTAGCAGTGATGATATTTCAGTACATCAGAAAAATCTGCCAACGGCAAAAATGGCACCTTTCGCCATGAGTACACATGGGGCACACTTAACAAGGAGTCAGGGGCGCCTGGATGGCTCAGTTGTTAAGCGTCTGCCTTCGGCTCAGCTCATAATCCCGGGTTCCTGGGATCGAGCCACATATCGGGCTCCCTACTTCACGGGGAGCCTCCTTCTCCCACTCCCACTCTCCCTGCTTGTGTTCCTTCTCTCGCTGTCTCTCTCTCTCTGTGTCAAATAAATAAATAAATAAAATCTTTAAAAACAAAACAAACAAACAAACAAAAACAAGGAGTCTGAATGTGGGTGGTTGTAAGGTGGGCTCAGCAACTTAATGAGGCCAACGGTGCCCCTCCGTTTGGCAGCCCTTGGCCTGGTCCCTTTTCCGTTTTAGGCTTGCTGCCTCATGGTCTCAAGAGGGCTGCTGGGGCCTCAAGCATCGTCTGTGAGTGGCGCAGCATCCCAAGCAGGAAGTAAGAAAGAGTCTTTGTCCAGGGGCTACTACTTCTCAGGGTCCCTCCATCACAGATCCTCTGACATCTCGTTGGTTCTCTTGGTCTAATTGTGATGTATTCCCTCATCCAGTGCATGTTGCCGTCAAACTAACCAAGGTTCTATTAGCGAGGAAAGCAGGGGACCAACCTTTGTGTGAACAACCATCCGTGTCTGCCACACGCCCTCACTCACACACTGACACAGGAAAATGAAAAGGTTTCCACTGGAAGAAACACCCGAGCGCTGGTGCCCCACTTCCTTTCAACGTCCTGCAGCCATAATGAATTCATCTCTAAAAATATAGAGACGCCCTGTCACGTCGTATTTCGCATATCCAGAACCTACAGTGATCCATCTGATGAGCATTTGCAAGCCCCTCTCTTAAAGACACATTAGCCCAGAGGTGGTGCTGCTCAAGGCCACGGTTGGGTGGGGGTAAGGGGTGGGGGGCAGCTCCCTCTCTGCACTTCTAGAATCTGCCACTTTACCTGCTACTCCCTTCCCTTCTGTGGCCTTGGGACCTTCAGAAAGGAGGTCTGAGAAACTGCTAACACCTCCCTGTGTTTCCCAACGGCCTGCCACCTACCCCCCACCCAAAAGTCCCCTTCACACGAACCAGGTGCTTAGAGACACTCTGGCCATCAAGGGAGCCGAGCACAGAAGAGCTGCTCTTGGTGTCCCAGATGTGAGGTCCTCTGCAGGTGGAGGAAATTCTGTTTTAAATGCCAAGGGGAGGCATTTGTTCCGCCCTGACATTTTGGATATTGCAAGGCGGAGGTGAGAGTAGGGACAGGAGCGTCATGGGGGCTCTCCTGTACCCCCCAGATGACTCCATCAGAGGGCACTGCTTCCCCTGCCCAGGAGGACAGCCTCTGGCCCCAGGCGGTGACGGCCACCTCCTTCCAGGCAGCTGTGTGGTACTGGGTAAATGCACGGCAGTGTCAAACCGCGTGCTAGGACAAGTCTGTCCTGTCTCCAGCCTCGGGAAGGGAGTCTCGTCTTTCACAGCGGGCCTGCTGGGGCGTGTGAGTGTGTCACGGTCTTTGCATTCTCAAATCGCACCTCCTAGGTGACTCAGAGCGCTGTCACTGCCTCTCCCGCGCTTTGGAGTTGATGTGGTCCCAGAGGTGGTCCCGCGCGCCCGCACACGCATGTCATTCTGCAAGCCGCTCCACCATGGAGGTGGGCCCTCAAGATAAGCCCCCTTCCTCCTCCAGACTGGGGGGGCCCTTGGAGCCTGCGGCTGCATCTTCCTCATTGGTGTGCCCTCATGCCTGCCTCTCGGAGGGGCCTCCGGAGCTGTCCCCTTAATGACAGACGACCAAGAGGGAGGAGAGCGCTCTCCCTTGCTTGACAGGCAGGGTTGAAATAGAGAGGGAGACACTTACCGTCCTGCTTGCTGGCACGGGACCCTCTGGGATGCCCTGTGGTCCTGACTTAAACCTCGCTCTCCCGCACTCACTGGGAGTCCCACAGATGCCTTCCTATTTACCACAGCCCCGCGGCCAGGACCGGTCCCCATGTTCGATTGAGCTCTATCAATAGAACACACTCGGGGACTTTCACTTTGTGCTTGCCTCTTCTGTCGCACTAACGACAGGAATGTCCTGATTACAGCCGCACACAGGCCCCCAGTTGGGAGTTAGCAACCCAGTATCACTGCGGAGCTTTGGGCCAGAAAGCAGAGACTATAATTGTCTCCGCTCTTGCCCACCCTTGACTTTAGATCAGGGAAGTTTGATCCTTTCTTTTGATCTATGCTCTTCTGTATCCTTTTGCCTTATTCCTCCAGTGGGGCCTTCTCTCACTCTCTGTCTCTCCCTCTCCCTCTCTTGGATCATAGCTCCCTCAACTCTTAGCCCGTGTTTTAATGAACAGGGAACCAAGAACAGGGAGATGGTACCAAATGTGATCAGAATTAAGGGAGAGGTGTTTGTCTCCCTCCATGTGCAGAGAGAGAGCGCCGACGCGATGCAGGGAGGGGAGGGTTCGGGGTTCGCCAGCCACCACCCTGTAGCTTCTGCTCTGAGGCCACCTGATGGGCCCGGAGCTCCTGGAAGTGCAGCCGCCTGGGCTGGCTGTGTGCATCCGTGTGGAAACACCACCTCCTTCTCCTTGAGCCTCTGCAGCTTGGAAGCACCAGGAGCACAAGACACACACACACACACACACACACACACACACACACACACACTGGCGTTTCCAGCTGTGCCTCAGCCTGGGGCGTGGGAGCCCCCAGGAGCCCGCCTGTGTGGGCTCAGACCAGGGAGTGAGACTGAGGTATGAGAAGGAGTCGAGGCTAGAAATCGAAGGAAGCGGTCACTGGCCAACAAGTCAGCGAGTGCAAGCTTCCCCGTGCCTCAGTTTCCCCAGGTCTCAAACAGGAATCACACTCTCTACTTGACTTACGTGTGTTCTGTAAGGACATCAGAAATATCAGTTGCTAAGTGCCTGACTCTTTCATATGCTTTCATTCCAAGGATCTCTTCAGCCCTCACAGCCGCCCCACAAGATTGGGACCCTTAGCAGGCCTGCTTTTCACATAAGCATGGAGATACAGAAAGATTGAATAATCTGCCACAAGCGGCAGAAGTGGGATTCAAACCCTGGCAATTCAGAGCCAGGGTCAGCGTTCATCACTACTCACTGGACTGCTTTGTGCTGCCCACCGAATAGTCCCGGGCTCTGTAAAATGGGCCAATAAGGTCCCCAGGGCACAGTACTCCCCGCCCCAACCCCATCTGGAAGAGTCCACGTGAATGGACGTGAATGGTGGGCGGGGGTGTGGGGGTGCGGCAAGGGAACAGCCCTCCATGAGTGTCAGACCAGAAGTTGGTGCAAAAATATTCTGGCTTGCTCACCCTTGGGTGGGACAATGCTGAAGTGTGCTCCCCAGCATCTCCCAGAGTTCCCAGTAGGACTGAGCCCCAGTTGTCTGGAGCAGTAAGCCATTCATGAGCCTGCCCTTTATTGGCTGCCTTCCTTTCTCATATTGCTCCCTCAACCCCATCAGTGCTCCCTAGATCTCCTCACACACAAACAACTTAAACGCCGACCCTGTCTGAGTCTGCTTCTTGGGGAACCCAGGGGAGTTCTAAGGCGCTTTCTCATTATTTCAACTTAATAACCATCCTACAAAGTAGATCAGGCATGTGATACAACCCCCTTTTACAAATGAGGAAACTGAGCCCCCATACCACTCAGAGATAGACCCAAGATCGTATGGCTTGTAAGTGGCAGAGGGGGATTCAAACCTGGTCCTCCCGAATCTCAGTCTCAGATGCGTTTGTCCCATGACCCTGAGGCTCCTTGGGACACTCATGTGATGCTGGACACAAGGCAGTGTGTCAAAGCACTTTCTACTGTCAACAAAAGGGTCTTCGTGATTCCTGATGGATGCAGTCCAGGACTGCGGAGGACCAATATTGTACCTACAACTGTATGCCAAGCCCTGTGCTGGGTGTGGGAAGCTAAGAGAGGCACCTCCTCTGGGGCCATGCAGGGTGGGAGCAAGAAGGCGGTGCTTCCAGAAGAAGCGATACCCTGGCTAGTCTTAGAAACCAGAGCTGGAAGCAGCAGGAGCAGGTGTGCAGGCACAAGATTCTCAGGCACAAAGGTGTAGATAGAGCAGATCTTGTGTGGAAATGAGGTCGTGCATATAGGAGGTGTGGGGGTTATGTTGGATACAGAGTCAGTAGCCTCGTGTGTCTCCCTAAGGAGATCGGCTTCTTCCTTGAAAGCAGTGGCAGGTCCTAAGGGCTTTTTGCCGAGAAGCGGCATGATCCGATTTGCCTTTCTGTAAGATTATCCCAGCGATAACATCTCGGAAAGGGTCAGAGACTGGAGATAGCTGAGAGATGGGGCAGGCTTGCATGAAGACACGGTGGGGAGGCTGAGGGGCAGAAGCAGGAGGTGAGGTCTATGTGACTTGGAGGCCGATCATCCTGGTCACTGACATTAACAACATCCCCTTGGGTGTAGAAAAAGAGGCTCTGATCATGTCCTTGGCATCTGTACAGTGATCTGAACTTGCCATCTCACTTGTAAACGACAACAGACATGCAAACAAGTAAGCAAGAAGCCATGTGACTAACAAGTGTGGTAGACACGGCCGATGGCCTGCCCATTTCCCCTCATCCCAGCTGGGAAGGCGCTGCAGGAAAGTTCCCCTGTGCGCCTCTGCCCTACGATAGCTCTCTAGCTGAGGCGCTTCTCTGGCCACAGGGGGCACATGTGGCATACTCGGGGACTGGCTCAAAAGGCCACGGGATTATCACACCAGGAGTGGTCCTCCACACTGGGCTATATTCAGCCTCGTGGAACGACCACCCCAGGACGGAGACCCGATGCCCAGAGCACTAACCCACTTATTAGCACGTTCTTTATCAGCTTTCTTCCCTTTTCTGCCTCATTGCTCACAGTGCTGCCAGAAATCATCTCCCAGATATTATTACTTGAACCTGAATGCTTGTCTTCAAGTCTGCTTTTGGAGAAAGCCATGCTAAGACAGTGGTTAAGAGTTGGGCTCTGCCTGGGATCGAGCTCCCGATCCAGCTCCCTGCTCAGTGGTGGGGTTGGGGGTGGGGTGGATCTGCTTCTCCCTCCCCGTTTACCCCCCACCCCTGCTTGCTCGATCTCTCTCTCTCTCTATCAAATAAATAAATAAATAAATAAATAAATAAATAAAATCTTTTTTAAAAAAGCCGGACTCTGGCGCCGGACTTCCTGTATTTGAATACCAATTGGCCTCAGACTATCTGCTTGTTTGTTTGTTTGTTTTTAATTTTATTTATTTATTTGACAGAGAGAGAGAGACAGCAAGAGAGAGAATATAAGCAAGGGAATTGGGAGAGGGAGAAGCAGGCTCCCCGGAAAACGGAGCCAGATGCGGGGCTCGATCCCAGGACCCTGGGATCATGACCTGAGCCAAAGGCAGACACTTAACGACTGAGTCACCCAGGCACCCCTATCTGTTTGTCTTCAGGCAACTTCACTCTCTGGGCCTTGCACCTCACTCTGTTTTGCCCATAAAATGCAAACAATAATAGTGCCTTTCCCATAGGTTATTGGGAGGATTAAATGAGTTACTATATGTGTAGTGCTTCAAATAATGCCAGCCCATAGTAAGTACTATTTATGTGTCTGATATTATTTTTCATGTCAATCAATATTTATTGTATGTCTGTGGCCAAACAGTGTAATGGTTATGAAGACCAATAAGACAGAGTCCCTGCCCGCATAATACTTACGAAGTAACTCACCAGTATGTATACTGAGATTCACCAAATCCAAGATATTTTTGCAAGACGGAGGCGATTTATTGCAATCATTTCACTTCATATATGTAGAGACAAAGGTTCAGAGGGATCGACCACCTTGTCCAAGGTCAAATTCATCATTTGCCACAAAACAAGCTCTTAGAACTTATGTCCGCGGAATCCAGGCCAGCCTGCTTCCTTTTACACTCCACTACTGCCTCATATCAGGCCCAGATATGACAGAGGCACACATTGATCTCTGACACATTTTCACCAGGCAATTCTTCCTGTTTACTTATTTATTTTAATAAAAAATTGTTTTATTGGACCCTGGTCAACACACAACATTAACGTTCGTTTCAGGTGTGCAGCTTCTCGACATATTATGCTGGGCTCTATGTACCAGGTTAACTAGTATTCTTCTTATTATTATTACTATTAACCTGTTTGTTGCAACAAAATTCATTTTGCATCGTAAGATTATGACATCACATGTCTTCTGCGATGAGTGGAAGGGAGACTTCCTCCATAGGTCTCACCAAATGCTGTTGCTCCTTGATCTCGACTTCACATAATGGAATACCTAGTCAGGAAAGCAGAAACCAGTGAGGGGTTTCAGAAGTGATTTTTTTTTTTTAAGATTTTTGTTTACTTATTTGAGAGCGAGAGAGAGAGCACAAGCAGGGGGAGGGGCAGAGGGAGAGGGAGGATCAGACTACCCACTGAGCAGGGAGCCGATGTGGGATCCCAGGACCCTAGGATCATGACCTGAGCCAAAGGCAGATGCTTAACTGACTGAGCCACCCAGGCACCCCTCGGAGGGGATTTAAAACAGGTGTTGGAAGGCTTAAAAGATGCCAAAGAAGAAGCTAAGCGAACCCAAAGGCGAGAAGCAGAAGCAGGAGTCTCCCACCCCCAAGGCTAGGAAAACAAGAGGCAGGTGGGGAACAAGGACTTGAGGGGAGGGAGAGAGGGAGGGACCACCCCTGCAGGAGCAGAGACCCTGGAGGAGTGGACACAGCTCCTCCCAGAGACCCTCAGAGCAGAAGAAAGCAACAGCAGGAAGAGAAAGAGAGGCAGGCACCACTGCTTTCCACGCCCACCTTCTGATTTCCGATAGGTGCCTCCCTGTTTCTTTTGGGCAGTTGCAGGATTGGGGCTCCCATTTGCAGAGTCGGCCCTCCCCCTGAACGTGTGCTTCTGCTGACATACGTGTGACTTGGGCCCAAAGCTCTGGAGAGCCAGAGTTTGTAATTCCAATATGGCAGCCACCTGTCCTATAGAGCCATCCTGGAGGGAAGCCTCAAGCCTCTGTTCTTTGATCTTAATGCAAAATTAATATTCCAACTTATGCCAACGGGTGGTTGGAGAAATTGTTTGGTCCTCTGCCCTATAAAATTGAAGGTGTGAATGAGGTGCTGCCTGCTTCTCAAAAGCCCACTTACCTTCCTGAAGAGAAGACAGCATATATTCTTCCTGGATTACCAGACTCCATTCAGGCCGGTTCAAGTGTTTAGTGCCAAGTGCACGCAAATTGCACTGTAGACACCGCAAAGGGGGAAGTCCCAGCTTCCAGAAATTCTCAGTAGGATTGCATATGAACTACTGATTCCTCATAATAATGGTAATATAAACTAAGATTGATACAATACCTGGAAGTTTTCCATACATAAAATAATGACCTCATTTTCTCATGATCACCCTGTGAAGTAAGCAGTTTACCACCCCCTTATAAAGAGGAAACTGAGTTCAGAGGGGCTCGGTGACTTGCTCAAAGTCACACAGCAGCTAAATTACAGACCCTAGATTGAAATGTAGGGTTGAGTCCCAAAACAAGCTCTTTGTACTCTGCCCCATGACCCATGAATAGGCATGTAAATGAATGTGGAAAGAGTTAGGGTTCCCAGGCAGCCGGAAATGGAGGAGGTCAGTGAGTTAAAAACAGAACTTAAACTAGATCTCGGGGCTCCCGACCTTTTTGTGCTCCCCGGCTCTTGGGTAGTGAATCGACTAGAACCAAATTTCTAATGAAGTGTCAAGGTCATCATCCATTCCCTAAGGTTTCTGGGATTCACAACCATGGATGGATCCTATTCCATGTCGTGGCACAGGTCATGATGTCTGAGAGACTTCTGTCCCCCTTGTGCCACGCGGGCCTCGGACATGATCAAACCTGTGTTCAGGTCTTACACCGCTAGTCACTTGCCACGTGACCTTGGATAAATTCTCTGCCTCCCAAGGTTCTGTGCCGCCGTCTGTAAGAGAGGATAACAGAGCCCTCTCCATGGGACAGCTGTGGGAATCAAATGAGGCACTAAAAAGAAAAGTCATAGTAGGGGTTTAGTAAATCGTACAATTGCTATTTGGTTTTTGTTTTTGTTTTTGTTTCTGTGGCGAGGGCTCCATTGCCATTAAACAATTAGAGAACCAAAAGGTGAAAACCTGAGAACAAGAATAAAAGGAAAAAATTGTCACAGGAACTAAAGAACCAACGTGACACATGTTCAGGACCGCAGGATTATGTGGTACCGTCACCCGGCAAGCTCAGGTGCCATTTCTCACGCTGTGAGATCGACTTCTCAGGAACCCCTTTCACAGACAAGGAAACGTGCTGCACAGGGTATGGGAGTGATTTGCACAATGTCCCCCAGCTGGTTAGTGACGGGGTCAGGATTTCCAACTGGGCCTCTCCCCTTCCAAGCCCGAGTTCTTTCTACTGTGCTGATGAGGAGAAAGGGAAGCAGGGAATTGCCAAAGATTCTAGAGCAATCTGAGAGACCAGTGTACGAATGAACCAGACTGTGGGGGGACGGTGAGGCCAGGTGAGCTGCCTGGGGAAAAGGGCTTTGGTACATGACGAAGGAGAGATCCAAGGAGAAAGGTAGGTTTTAGGCATTGGGGAGAGAAGAAATTAGGTAGAGAGTGTGTGTCTGTGTCTGTGTCTGTGTCTGTGTGAGTGAGAGAGAGAGAGAGAGAAATGGAGATGGTGAGCATCACCAGCTGGGCTTCCCAGAGGCTGGGTTAGCAGGCAAGATGTTAGTTAGGGAGAGACCTCGGGATCCACATCTGGGGAAGGAGGGGAAGGAAGCAGCAGTGGACAGATGGAGCTGACCAGCTGCCGTGAAGCGGGCCTTGGCCAACCCCACGGAGAGCCACAGAGCCAGAATGGGCCTTCCAAGATGGGTTGAGAAGGCCATGTCTTAATAAGTCGCTGTCATTCAGTCACCGGATGCAGGCTGCCCAGAGGGTGTGGCCTGAGGCCAGGCGCTCTGGGCCACCCACGGCATCCCTCCTGCCCTGATGGCTGGAGGGTGCCCACCCCCACTGCTGGCACCCTCAGCAGCTGGGCAGCGAGCTGGGCGATCTCAGTGAACCATCGGTCGAGCTGCCAAACGTGAGAGTGTTTGCTTCAGAGTGTGAGGGTGGTTTGTAGGCCCGTGTTCTCTGCCCTCCCAGTTAGACTTGTCTTCCTGCACTGAATTCCCACCAGAGCCACTGACCGCCCCATCCCCTGAGCTTGATTTTTCTGGGCCAGTCTGGGGAAGGATGAGGACAGCAGAGCAGCTGAGAATGCCAAGCTTGCTCGCAAAGAAGCCACCAGACAGGGGCCTGGAGCTACTCCATCCCTCTCCCCCCTCCCCCACCCCCACGCCCTCCACACCTCGGGTCAGGCCAGGGCCCTGAGTTGGAACCTGAGAGCAAACTGTGCAGGGCAGACAAGTATAGATGGCAGGGACAGGAGAAGACATGCTGCCAGAGAGTGGCTCGGGGACATGAAACCTCGAGAAGACAGAAAGGTGATGCGAGAGCAACAGAGACTGAGAGAGACGCACAGGGGCAATGAGACACGGAGAGAACCCTGTGGACAGACAGATTCCCAGAGAGAAAGGAGATGGGATGGGACAAGTCAGACAAGAACAAAGGGAGGTAGAGGGAGACAGAGGACACAGAGAAAGAGAGCAAAGGCCGTCAGAGAGAGATGCAGAGAGAACAAATAGAAAAACAGAATGAGCAAAGGCAGCAAGACACAGAGAGTGGACAGCAGTGGCAGAGAGAGGGGACCCCAGCTCCTTCCCCTCTCTCAGATGATGGCTGGGCTCCAGCTCTCTGAACCCATGCACTGAGGAGCTTCTGTCCGTAACTCAAATATCCAGCAAGTTTATCCACAGCTTGAGGATGATGGCCCTATGTGGGAGCCGACCGGAAACTTGAGAGAAAGAACAGAGCCAGCTGGGTTAAGGGGTCGTGGCACATTGGAATCAAAAGGATGGACCTCGGGGACCCCAGAGCCACAAGACTCCTAAGTGTTTCAAGGGAGAAAACAAGGAAGAATGAAACAGGCCCCACTTTTTATTATTATTATTTAGAAGAGATGATCAGACAGCTGTTGCAAAAAAATACTTGAATTATAAGGCAGGCAGTTGTCGTGTTTAAAGAAAATGACTTCCACATGTCCCCCTCCATTACCATCTGTGGTGAACTGTGGGTGCGTCTGCTCCACCTTCCCCAGCCCCGATGAACTGAGCCGCACAGGATTATCTTTTTTATGGAGCCCCCCCGTCCCCTCCCACCATCCCCCACTCCCCCCACCCTGCCACGCTGACCTGGGGATCGACTCTATGGCACAAGCTAGCACAAAACAAGCAGAAGCTTAATAATCCTTTGCACGTTGGGCTTGCCCCCTCATACTTCCCCTCTTGGGGCCTAGCTGCTGTGCCTCGAGGAGCCCAGGCTGGAGGGAAGGGCTGTACCCTGCACCACAGGCCCCTCGGAGCTCCCAGCCCGATGCCCGGGCCAACTGGCCAGCCACAGGCCCCCTTGGGGGTGGACCTTCTGGCCCCAGTTAAGTCACCCCAGGCGGGCAATGCTATGGCAAGTGGGGCTGGGCCTTCCCCAGCCAGCTTGGCTCAGATTGGGGAATGGTGAGCAAGGACATGAGTCCTGAGGTTTTAAGTCACTAGCGATCAGGGCAGCTGGTCACCCGGCAGTAGGTAGCTGAAACACTTCTCGAAACTTCGGAAGAATCTGGTCCTGCTCCCTGGGTCTGACGGAGTTCCTGCTAGTGTCTCCAAGATGGCCTCCTAGGGTTTCTTCCAGGCATCCAGTCAAGGGCCTTCAGCCCCAGTCAGGGGAGGCAGGAGAACTTAGCTGTGATGGCTGGGTTTGGTTCTCTGTGTCTGTGTCTTTTTGAATATAGGTTGTTTTCGTTCCCAAGACAAATATCTATTTGCATAGACAAATAAGGGCTGGCGAGATAGGAAGAGGCAGTTTAGGGAATAGTTCTATAGTTTGCTTGCTTATCAGGTATGTAGAGGTTTGAATGCATCAAGGTCCCAAACCTAAAGGTTAATGTTTTGACACCGAGAATCCATCAGTCAGGGGGTGAGCATGGGGGGAGAGTTTGCATTAATTATTAGTCTGACTCTTAATTTAAATCAATGAAAATGCCAGAATGACAGAGGTGTTTGGACTGAATAATAATCAGGAGGGCTGCTGCGGGCCGGAAGAAAGATGCGTAGGAGAAGAGGAGTAGGCCCGCTTTCAGGGGATGGGCATGGAGGTGGGGCTGGTCCTGGACAGGACAGAAAATCAGGAGTCATGGCTGGAGCTCCCTGGCCTTGGCGAGAGACATCGGGAGAGGTGAGGAAGCCCGATACCAGTTGTCCTAATAAGTTCAGTTCACTGAAGTTTGCAGAGTTGTGAACTGAAGATCAGAGACCACAGCAGGCAAGGGACAGAGCTAGCAGGACACCCACGTCTTGTCACTTCCCCCACAGCTGTCCTTCCGCCAGGCCCCAGGGCTTGGAAGCTCCATGTAAGTTAATTATGCTGATGTATGTCCACCCTCCGGGAGCAAGGCACCAGTTAGACCCTTCCCTGGTGGGGAAGAAGACAGGATCATTTGAGGGAGATGGATGGTGGTCCACGTGGGTAAGAACAGAACTCAGCAATAGCAGGAAGGAGTAGGTGGCTCATTGCTGGAATTTGCGAGAACCTGGGTTCTCTTGCTCCACAACAGTGAGTCTAAAATTCCACTGGCAAGTCGTTTCTTTGAATTAAGCATTTCTATCTTCCTATGGTCCTTTAAAACGTGGACATGCCCCCCTCCCCCAAAAGAGAGAGCATACAGATAATTCACAAGTGTCAGTATGAATGAACAGAAGAGGGTCCTGTCCTCATTTCACAGACTTGCCTCCAGCACCTCTCCTGTTCCAGAGCCTGGGATCTCCAAGTGGAGTCCTTGCCTGGAGAAATTCCCCATCTTGTAGGGGACACAGACCCATGAGGGCGGTACATCTCTGCCCTTTGTCAAGCAGCTGCTCCGTTCTGGGTTCAGCATAAGGAAACTTCAGCAAGTTCCATAGTGAAGAAGTAGCGACACTGAGATTGGGACTCAGATCTGCCAGATCGCTAAGCCCACGTGCTGTCCATCCCCTCATACGGAGGCCAGAGCCTTGCGGAGGACCTGCGCCAAGGATGATGGGAGGAGGGGGCAAGCAGCAGGTCTAATTACTCAGACATCAAGGCCATCTGGGCTGATAAAGGGAAGGGGATGGTGAGAGGGTACCCGGCATCCTTCATGGGAGGGTGTCCCGGACAGAGGAAAGAGCTTGGGTCTCGGCAGAGAAGTATGAAAGGATTGTCTGCCTTCGGGAAACCAGTGGTAAATCCCAACTGAAGCGAGAGTACGAGGGCATTCTGCCCAGGAGACTAAGTTAGAGCAGGCAGGTGGGGCGGACACTCCCAGGGCGGCACGAAAAATCTTGTCAGAGCTGTGGGAAGTCTTGGGCAAGTATTAAGCAGAAGGATGTTTGAAAAGGCATAACCTCAAAGTCCAGCAGGCCCCGGTCTCAGATCTGGATTTCCTCCCATTTCACACCAACATTACAAGTTACTTCATATTTGCTCCCCCACCCCCCGCCAACTCCACCCCACCCCGGAATCTAAGCTCTCCGAGGTCAGCGACCATGTCTTCTTGATCACTGCTGTAAGCGTGGGATCTGGAAGTCTCCGGCGTACAGCAGATGTTGGTGTGGGACACTGTTGGTTGCTCTTCCAAATCCATCCTGCCTTTCTTCCTCGGACACATAGGCAGCCAGGTAAACAGAGTATATCCAGCCTCCTTTACAACTAGATGTGGCCATGCCCGCTAGGTTTTCCCCAGTGGAATGGGACAAGAAGATGCGGGGACAACTATACCTCACTCAGTTATAAAAGCTGCTTGCCCTGGGGTGTCAGGGTGGCACAGTCAGTTAAGTGTCTGACTCTTGGTTTCAGCTCAGGTTGTGATCTCAGGGTCATGAGATCAAGCCCCACGTTAGGCTCCGTGCTGAGTGAGGAGTCTACTTAAGTTTCTGTCTCCTCTTCCCTCTGCCCCTCGCCCCCTCTCTTTTTCTCCCTCTAATATAAATAAATAAATCTTTATAAAAAGGGGGGGGGGAGATGTTTGCCCTGAAATTTTCCTTTCACCTTCCAACCAGCAAGGACACGAAGGTACCCTGACCAGGTTGGGACCTGATGCACGACAGCCACACCCTAGTGAGTGGCAGAGCCTAAGAGCAAAGGATCTGGAATTCTTAAAGAAATACATGGAGCCATGGGGCGCCTGGGTGGCTCAGTGGGTTAAAGCCTCTGCCTTCGGTTCAGGTCATGATCCCAGGGTCCTGGGATCGAGCCCCGCTTCGGGCTCTCTGCTCAGCCGGGAGCCTGCTTCCTCCTCTCTTTCTGCCTGCCTCTCTGCCTACTTGTGATCTCTGTCTGTCAAATAAATAAATAAAATCTTAAAAAAAAAATCTTAAAAAAAAAAAAAAGAAATACATGGAGCCAAGCTGTCATACAAACGCAGACTACGGACCTTAGAAATGTTACAGGAGAAACAGATGAATTCTTCTCTTTTGCAAGTCGTGGCCCTGGGACAGGTGTGGGGGGGGATGGGGTGTGCCTTTGGTTACAGCACCTCCGCCCATACCCGAGCTATCACAATGCTTAATACATATTTGTTGGATGAATCAATGAAATAGATTCTTCTGTAAATGCTATGGGAATCTTTTATTATTTTTCCAAAAAGACCATACCTTGAATGCAGGGTCTGATCTTTGTTTCCCATCCCAGAGCCCCTCCCTGAGTTGATGCCAGATTCTTACTGAATTGAATTAAATAGAAGAAAATGAGTTCTGATAAGATGGGTGCCTAGACTAGCCATTTTAGCCCCCTGCTTTGCCAGAAGGAGAGCAGGACTATCTCCCTAGAGTGGTAACAGTTAAAGAGTTTAGGGAGTGGTTGAGGCTCAGGAGTCACTAAGTGCAAAAGAAGTCAAGGTGTGTGACGGTAGTGAAAACGTGGTGGGTGACACTAGAAAATTGGCAGAATTACAGCTGGCAGAGAGCGAGCCTCGGCACCGCAACTGAAGAGTCACAGGGGAGAAAGGGAACCCCTCTTTGTGGAGAGAAGCCTCATGCATCAAATTTAACAACGTCGACACTCACACGGGCGCACGCACGCGCACACCCAGCCATGTTCTGCTGAGAACTCGTTAGTTACATCGGAGGTGACATATGGGTGGGTAATACAGTCTGGAGCCTAGATTTCTTTAATTAACCAATAGCAATCAGGAGTGAGGGCAATTCCAGGGGCATGGTAATTGTCTGGAAGTTCTGGATGCCTGCAGGCTGCGCCTCAGGCCAGAAACCCAGCCAGCTCCGTCCCTGCGAAGTGCATGGAGCCAAGGTCATGACTGCCATTTTTGTTGGGGTCTTTCTTTAGAAAGGTTGAGATCACAGCCGATTATTGTGGGCGAGGATTTCCTCTGTGATGTGTACAACCTTGGGGGAGTGAGCGAGGTGGGGCATCCCACAGCGTCAAAATAGAGGGACATGACAACTTGCTGGGACTCTAGCTAGGGACCAGATTCTGCAGGCGCTGGGTGGTGGGTGACCAGTGACCCGGGCGGTCAGTCTGAGCTCGAGTTCTGTGGTTCGACAAGTGCTTACTGTAGCACTAGGGCAGTCTAGCTTGGAGGCCAGAGCTGGGTATGTAGGAAGCACTTTTCAACAATTGAGAAGAAATGCAAAACAACATTTTTTTAATGCAATGGCAGTATCTGCTATGATTGTAAACTCCTCTGAGTCAAGATTACGTTGTTGTTTTCATCTTGGTAGACCCCACAGGGCCTACCCCATGCTCTGCAGGCAATAGGAGCTCCATAAACGTCAAATGGAATTTCAGGGGGTGCCTGGGTGGCCCAGTCGGTAAAGCATCTGCCTTCAGCTCAGGTCATGATCCCGGGGTCCTGGGATCTAGCTCCCTGTCAGGCTCCTTGCTCAGCGGAGGGACTGCTTCTCCCTCTGCCTGCTGCTCTGCCTTCTTGTGCGCGCTCTCTCTCTCTCTCTCTCTGACAAATAAATAAACAAAATATTAAAAAAAAAAGAAATGAATTTCAGTTCATAGAATGACACCAACTAGACCAGCAATGGGTCGCTTTAAAAAGTATTTTGATATAAACGGATCAGAACGTCTCGTGGATCTTTTGCCTATAAACTGGAGCTTTTTAAAGTAAGAGAAGGGGCTTTTCCCTCTGGAAAATTGTTGAAATGTTTCCCTTCCAATCTGCTTACATTCCCCATTTGCTTGGCAAGCTCTCTGTTCCCTCATAATACAAAAGTCAACAAACACCCGCCAGGCCACTCTCTAGATCATCACAAATTCCAAATAAGAACAGTCTGAATTAATGAGGTTTTCTTATTTACTGTTCTAAGTGAAGTTGAAAGATAAACAGCTCTCATTTGTCTGGGCCATAGGACAGTGAGCTCAGAACATTCCCAGGCTCAAGTCGGGACACTTAACATCACCAAGGGGTTGAACTGTCAGAGAGGAAAACAATAAGGTGGTTCTGGGTCCCTGAACTTCCAAAGAGAGCCTCAAGCATTCATTTGAACTTGGAAGGCAGTGGAGTCCTTGTTCCCGTCACAGGCTGTGCCTTCTGGAAGCAGGGGTAGGGTTTGTGGGACAAGATGTTTGTTGGAGATCAGCACCTGTGGAAGAGAAGGGAAGGAAGCAGGAGTTGGGGCCCAGCTGCCTGGCTCAGCGAAGGCTGAGCCAACCCAGTGGGGTGCTCTGGACAAGGATTTTCCCTGGAAAGACTCCTGTCCGACAGAAATGTCTGGCCCTTTACATTCCCACACTGCTCAGTCTCGGGGTGAAGTCCATCTCGGACAAAGGCCTGACCTCAGGCCAGACAGCTCTTAGCAGAAGCCGGCATGCTCCGGGAAGGAGCCAATGGCTGGAGGGTGTCCGCTGCCCACACTCCGCACAGCTGGGCAGCGAGACCTACGCTCAAAGAGGGATCTGATGGGGCATCTCCACCTCTCACAGACCCGGAGGCTGAATTGGTTCTCAGAGCGCCCAGGGCTTAGAGGCTGGCCCCACTCACCCAGTCCTCGCAGCGAGTCCACGAGCAAGGAAGCCTGTGGTCTTTCCCCGCAGGGTTTCTTCCTCCTCCCACCATTTCTCAGCCCCTTAGGATTTTTCCTTCTCTCTTTTGTGTATAATAGGCATTTTTAAAAGGATCAGACATCAGTTTGCTGCTCCAGGCACTGGGTATAAACAGAGATCAGCGTGGACTGGGCCCCACCCTATTGATCTGGGAGGGGTATGAGAGAGACCTGCGCTCCGTGTAGTAACTTGTGAAAGTGACCAGGGACAGCCGCCACGCATTAGGTGTTTGCTGTGCGACGAGCGTCATTCTAAGACAGCTGCCTACACTAGCGTCTGTTTCTCACAGCGAGCCCACAAGGGGGGTGCGATAACCACTCCCATGTTGAGGCCCAGAGAGGCTAAGTAACCTAGTCGTTGTTACCAAGTTAGTGAGTGATGAGAAGTTAGGGATCCACACCACAGAACCTAGCTTCAGAATCCATGGTCTTCACCTGTATGCTGAGCTGTCTCCCCCCATTCTCCGATCCAGCTAACAACTGTTGTGACCACTTGGGAGGGGCAGGAAGAGGCATGACTGACAGGCACAGACGTGCTGGGGAAGACCTCCCTTAGGAAGACGGTTTAGAAAGATGAGCAGATGGGCGAGTAAAGGAAGGAGACATCGCGGGCAGGAGAGCTGCGTGAACAAGGCTTGGGAGAAATAGTCACAATTGAGAGGCGGGGATTTGAGTGCAAGCAGTTTGCTTGGGAGATAATTCTAGGAAACATCCGGTGAGAGAGACAGGACAGGGAAGGCGGCCAAGGAAGGGAGTGTTACCAAGGCAGTCGCCAGGGCCAGCGACCAGAGAGTGATTCCTCTGGGGACCTGTAGGGGGCAGTAGAGCACACGCCTCTGTTATCCCAACCCTGGGGCAAGAGAACTGGAGTGTTTATCCAGTAGAGCCTGTCAAGCAGGGGTTAAAGGCCTGCTTCCAAGGTTGGTGGGGGGGGGGGGGGGTTGGGGTGGAGGGAAGGGTGTGGGAGACACGGATTCCCTGGCTCCTCCCTCCAGCTATCTGCACAGGCAGAGCGGCTCCCGTGGCCAAAACCCCTCAGGCAGAGATGCAGGTGTGGGTGGTTGGAAGTCGGCCCACGTGCACAAAAAATGTTAAGCATTAAAGGGGTCTGGTCGGGATACAGGCAGGGTGTGCTAGGAAACATTCTGGGGCTGGTGCAGGAAGTAGTTCTGTTAGAATGGGAAGAACAGGCCAGCCTTTTGATAGGTGGAATAAGGGATCCCCCCCACCGCCCACAGCCTAATCCCCAGACCTGTGAATATGTCACCTGATATGGCACAGGGGACTTTGCAGATGGGATGAAGTTTAGGATCGTGAGATGAGAAGGGTATCCAGGATGGTCAAGGTGGGCCCAAAGCCGTTGCAAGGGGCTCCTCCGAGGGAGGCGGGAGATCGCAGTCTGTAGCAGGAGATGTGAGGGTGGAGGCCAGAGGCTGGAAAGGAAAAGGCCACGCAAGGGAAGGCCACGGGCCAAGGAATGCAGGTGGCTTCCAGAAGCTGGAAAACGGAAGGAAACACTTCCGCCCCTCAGAGCCACCAGAAGGAACCAGCCCTGTTGGCACCTTAACTTAAGCCTTGTGGGACTGATCTAAGACTTGGAACCTTCCAGAACTGGAAGAGAACGAATGTGTGCCATCTGAGCGCCCAAATTTATGGTCATCTGTCACAGCAGCCGTAGGAAACCTGTAGGCCTCTTCCATCAAGCCACCCTGCGCTCCGCATGAACTGTGGCTTTTCCATCCTCATCTTGTATTTCTGTGGCACTTAAATGTAGAGACTTTTCGGGCGCCTGGGTGGCTCAGTGGGTTAAGCCTCTGCCTTCGGCTCAGGTCATAATCTCAGGGTCCTGGGATCAAGTCCTGCATCAGGCTCTCTGCTCGGAAGGAAGCCGGCTTCCTCCTCTTTCTCTCTGCCTACTTGTGATCTCTCTCTGTGTCAAATAAATAAACAAAATCTTTTTAAAAAAATGTAGAGACTTTTCCCTGTGGCACCTCAAGACAACCCTTTGGGGTAGGTAAGGAAAGTCTTGCCTCCATTTGTTCTAAGAAAACGACTCTGAGAGAAAAGCCAAGGGGTTTTCCACCGGGCTGCCCAGCACTCTGGTGGTGGAAAATGGCGGCCTGCTCTACAGCCTTCTGCCCCACTGCTGGCTCTGCCTGGCCTGCGTGCTATGGGCCCGCTAACTCCAGAGCAGGTCTTTTGTTTCTCGAAGGCCCCACTCCAGCTGCAGCTGTGGCCAGAGCCTTTGGGCTGCTGCCTGGGCTGGGAAGACTCTTAGGATGTCATCACCTGAGGCCCCGTGCTTTGGAATCGTGCCCTTGGCCCAGAGGGGGAGACAGCTGTGCTAGAATCACTCTCCGGGATGGTCTTACACTGAACAGTCCCCTGAGCCCACTGTCCTTGACCTCCATTTGCTGACCTTCTTATGAGTTCACAGTATGACAAGATGGGCCTTTCATATTTTGGTCTCCTTCATCTCACTCTGGGGTGGTGGCAGAATTCTGCTACTCATCAGCTGAGAGATGGTGGGCAAGTTACATTATATCTCTGAGACTCAGTTTCCTGGTGAGACAACCATTTCTGGCTCATCTCACAAAGAGACACAGTTGCTACTTAGCTCTGTAGGGTCACTTGAGGAAAAGCTCACCACAAAGAATTTTACATGCCAATTGACAGGATGCTTATAATTTCACCATTAGATATTTAGTTGCCTATGGAGATGACCTTCTCATTTTCAAGGGTCCCCTATGGAAATGAAAACACCCTGAGTAGTAGTTATGTCTCAGGTTATGATGACCTAGATTATTGTATTGATCTTTCTAGGCTTGTCTTCTGCCTGAATTTAGAGCATAAGATGAAAGAGCCCTCCTTGGTAGGTGGGTTGGGCTCCTTATGAAGAGAGGTAAGGAGGTGCAGAGGAAAATCTTCACATGACCCTACAATCTGGTCCTCCGCTGGTCCTAATGAGATGGAGCTCTAACCTCCATCTCGTGGGCTCAATGCCTCTTGTCTGTCAGTCAGCGACCTATTCTTGGTGAGTGTTCCTTCCTTCCCCCACCCCAGTGGTTAGTCAATTGCATACAATACCCAGGGCTTATTCCATCAAGTGCCCTCCTTAATGCCATCACCCCTGTACCCCATCCCCCTCTCCTCCGGCAACCCTCAGACTGTTTCCTAGAGTTAAGAGTCTCTTGTGGTTTGTCTCCCTCTCTGATTTCATCTCGTTTTATTTTTCCCCCTCCCTTCCCCTATGATCCTCTTTTTTGTTTCCTAAATCACATATGTGAGTGAAATCATATGATAATTTTTTTCTCTGACGGACTTATTTTGCTCAGCATAATACCCTCTCGTTCTACTTTGTTGTAAACGGCAATATTTCATATTCTTGGATAGCTGAGTAATATCCCATTGTGCAGGCCACATGGTAAGTGTGCCTTCCTAATCTGGCTTCACGGGACACCTGTTTGTTAACCCAAGTGCCTTTTTACAAAAGTGTCTGTGTGTCTGAGGTGAAGGACGGTCTGTGGAATAAAATAAATAAATCTGGGGTCCCCTTCCCTGAGTTCATGTACTCAAAGAGTCAAACGTACTAGAAGGAAGGTTTGGTTGATGTCATAGCTGGGGTCCTTGAGAAAACAGGCAGAGGCCAACTTACTTGCTGATGCTTTCCGAGGGAGACGACCCAGGAGAATGAAAGTGAGGGAGAAAGAGGAGGGAGGCAGGGGAGCAAGGAAAACCAAGGCAAGGGGCGTGTTCGCAAGATGCATGGGGGATAACTCAATCATGGCGGACATCTTCGAGGGAGCCAAAAGCAATCCTTGCCTGGGCCATAGCAGCCTGAGTTTGGCTTGAAGCAAACAGTCCCTCAGACCAAGGGCAACCCATCTTCTAAGTTATCAAAGCACACTGTGCCCGTAGCCTCCTTCCTCCTCCGGGAAATTTAAAGTGATGGAGCAAACACTTGTGTGTTTCCGTTTATGATCCAGTACCCTAACCCCCATCATGAGAACACGCCTGGGCCAGCCAGTGAGAGGAGGAAACATGCAAGGAGCAAAGCCAAGTCACCCCAGTTGTACCAAGCCAAGCCGTTCTAGATCAGCCTACAACAAGCAGACCCTTGAATTCATGAGCCGAGGTCAGCAGAGCCAGCTGCCTGACCCACAGCCAGCTGCGGATGCGTGAGCCCACGCGGTGGAGATCAGCCCAGTGCAGCCCAGAGTCAGTAAAATGCGCAGCCCTTGGAATGATATCGATGTCTAGTGTTCTATGCCACCAAGACTTCTGGGGCGGCAGGAGCGGGGGCGGGGAGCGTTACCCGATTTATTGCGGCGGTAGCTGACTATCATTCCCTCCACCCCAAGTTCAGCTCTCCCTCTGTGACTTCCCATCGGCTCTCTCTGTACCGGTTTCTCATTGACCCAGTGCTTTCATAGACACAAGGGTTACCCTCCCAGCCCCGACTGCGAGCTCTTGAGTGTTCAGGTTTACATTTCTCTGCTTCCCTACAGAATATTTAGCAACCATACCGAGCACGCGGTCGACCTTCAAGATGCTGATGTGGTTTCTGAGCGCACTGGCATGCAGTATTTGCATTCATTTCCAGGGTCACTGCTATTTGCTTTTTAGAACATGAACAGCAGAAGAACACTTAGGGAGCGTCGGACTTCGTCCTTTTACAGCTTCGAAAAACGAGGCTCGGGAAGATCAAGTGAATTGTCTCTGGCTCCAGAGCTGGCTAGAAGCAGGGCTAGACAGAGTGGCCAGGCCTCCCGGCTGCACTCCCAGTGCCCCTTTCCTCCGCATCGGGGCCAGATCCACCACCGATGGACGGGGGCTGCCTGGCACCGGTGTGGTAAGAAGGACTCTGAGCCCAGATCTCGGCACAGTGGAGGAGAGTCCCATGATTAGTTAGTCCCAGTTCCCTGGGGAGAGGAAGAAGGGAGTGGTGGGGGGCGGGGTTAGAGACGCCATATGGTCACAGTCCCCGCTACATCTGGCCGCTTCTCGGTTAACCCCTGGACTGCTTCAAGGCTGCTGCTTATGATGCCATTCCGGGTGGTGAGCCCCCGGGAATGGAGCGCCAAACCAAGGGGAGGCTGCAGACCTGAAAAACCAATGTCAGAACCGGGCGCCCAATTATGAGCGTGTATGCTGGAGACATAACCCAGCCTGCCCCCAAGAGCTGGGTTTCCCTTGCCTTGGTCAGTGCCATTCATCCCCAGGTGATAGGGGCAGCAGGGTCATCACTGAAGGCTTTGACACGCAGCCAAAGGAGTCGGTAGTCAGGCCTCCCTTGGAGCCGCCGGTAGAGGAATCCTGCTCCAGTAGGCAGACACGGGGGCTCTATTTTCCTTTTCTTCTCCCCAGGAAAATCAAAAGGCCCTTTCCCGGCTTCCTCTCCTTGCATGGGCCTCAACTTCAGGTCACCTCCTCAGGGAAGTCCTCCCTGATGCCCGCCATAGCGTCAGGGGCTCCATGACACATTCTCACACCCCTTCCGTTCTTCTGCGGTGGCAGGGTGTTCCATTGAATCTGCGACCCATCAGTTCTAAGACCTCCCAATATTTTATGTACCAATCAGAAAAAAATATGCCACCATTGAAACGATAAGCACAATGCTTTTGTACCGCTTAAAATTTTTATTGTATAGTTATTAAAAGAGCACTTTGAAATTTATTTAGACAGATTTGTGTGATATAGCACTCTCGTGCAAAGGAAAATATACTCAAAAGTAATGAGCTGAGGTAATAATCCTTCACCTTCTCCACATTTAAAATTTGGGTATTTGGACTCACTAGGTGACTCGGACTCATTGAGGTCCCGGGAGATGCCACTCAACATGGGCCTCACGCTGTCACCACTATACCATCCTTTACCCCTCACTTGCCAGCCACCCAATGGTGTCACCTCCTGCGCTTGTGCTGACAAAGGGCTTTCGCATACTCTCACATAGCCCATCTCCACAAAAGATGCTTCAGGGGAGGACTGGAGTTATTTTGAACCCCATTTGGTAAATGCGGATTTTGAAGTCAGAGCTGCGAGGCCTCGTGGTCAAGTTTACAAGGGAAGGTAAGGTAATGGGCAGGCGCAAGGCCCCAGAGAGTCCGATTTCTGGTAAACTGAGTCACGGAAGAGGTTAGTCCTTGCAGTCAGGTCTTGCAGGGACAGAACCCAAGGTCGGAAGATCAGCCCCATGACTTCCTAAGCTGTGGGGACTTGGGGCCGTGGCTCCCCCTCTTTGGGTCCATTTCCCCATGGGAAAACTGGGGACGTCCAATGATGTGATGCTGTGAAAAGTCAGTAAGTTGATGCTGGGAATGAGAGGAGCACAGTGCCTGCCCCATGGGAAGTGCCCAGTAGGGGTTAACTCTAATTGTTATGGCAATATTATATGCACAAGGGTCAATGCTTCCTGCGGGGGTATAGGCCCAAATGCTAATACCGCAGCAGAAGAAAGAGTCCACAGACATAAACGAATACAGTGCAAGGGAAGGGCCAGCAAAAGCCAGGGTAGACCGGCTTGGTGCTCTGGAGCAAGAGGGGAGGACAGAGCGGAATTGACTGAAGACATCTGGGAAGGCTTCAGAGCCAGACGTGGCATTTGAAGGTTGAAACGGAGTGGCATTCTGTTGTGGGGAAGTGGGGGCTGGACATGAGTCCCATGGAGAGGTCTTCGAGCATGAGGTATAGTCTCCCAATAGCAGAGTGTTCATTTTAGCTGGAAACTAAAATAAGACAGAATACAGAAGCAATCTGAGTTTTCTTCTGTGGGAGAATGGAAGTCACTGGAAGATCTCCAGCAAGGGGATGTTTTGCTCGGGGTTGCCCTTCAGAATGACCACTTGTGGGCAGGATCTATAGAGGATGGCATGATGGCAGCCCAGGAACCAGCTAGGAGGCCATTTCCATAGCCATAAGGAGAGGATTTGAGGGCCTGGTCTTGGGCGGGACTGGTGGGAAAAAAACACAAAGACCAATCAATTTGAGCCACCCTATGGAGGGAGAGTCACGGAATTATGTGGCTCTTTGCCGGGTGGCTGAGGCAGGCCACGGGAGCAGTCAAGTTAGTCTCTCCATTCGTCAGGGTCCTAACGGCCAGAGCCATGTGGAGGGAGGAGCAGAGCCCTTGTGGTGTGGACCCCTTTGGAGAAGGGGCCAAGGTGGGGAGTGGAGGCAATGACCCAGAGAGGGACTATCATAAAAAAGGAGAGGCTGTGAGAGAAGTGAGGTCAGTCTTTGCATGGGGCTCCATGTTCTTCAGTCAGTCCGTAAGATCACATGGGGTCCAAATCCCTCCCAGGGACAACATATTGGAGAGCAGCTCACGTTCTCTCTGGAAGTTTGACCCAGCCGCCCTCCCCATGCCGCTAGAATGGATCCCTCCTTCTTTCATTGGTCACCAGATAAATTAGGTGGTTAGCCCTGTCACTCATCACACCAAAATCCTGTTCAGTGGGGAAAGACGGTCCCATCAGAAAGAGGGAGACACGGAAAGCAAAGATGACCGCGACGGGCGCCTGGGTGGCTCAGTGGGTTAAGCCTCTGCCTTCAGCTCGGGTCATGATCTCAGGGTCCTGGGATCGAGTCCCGCATCGGGCTCTCTGCTCGGCAGAGAGCCTGCTTCCTGCCCCACTCTGTCTGCCTCTCTGCCTACTTGTGATCTCTCTCTCTCTCTCTGTCAAATTAAAAAAAAAAATGACCATGAGAAGCTCCCCCTCACGCCCCAGGCCAACAGTATGGAGCCGCACACACCACTCTCCTTCACATGTGCACAGAATCACGGTTTAATCTGCTTAGGGAGCATGTGTTTGTCATGTGACTCCTTTGCATTTACATAAGCCTCTTTAATCAGGTGTGGAAGGTTGTAGAAGTGCTAGGGAGTGCAAGCCATGCCTTTGAGAAACTCTCGGTTTAGGCTGGATTAGCCTAAGACATCATGATGTGGAAGAACCCCAGGGTTACCTAGTGGTGGACACAAGATTGCATTCTGTTCTACATATACAAAGGTATTAAAGAATTTTATAGAAGCTCAAAGCCATGGTTTTATTGAGGGAATGAGTTAGGGGGTGTGTCCTGATCTGTGTCACAAAAGAAAAAGGCAAGTGAGAGCAACAGAACGGAGTGGAGAGGGTGCTCCAGGTCAAAGGAACAACGTGAAGAAAGACACAGAGATTAAAACTGATTGCAATAGCACATTGGAGCACAATTAATATACCAGAATTGTATTCTGTTGCATTAAAAAAAAAGTCCAAGGAGCGACAGCTTGCAGAAATAAGCGTTGGTTTCATAGTACAAGAAATCGATAAATTGACAGTTGCTCATGTTGATTCAGTCACCTACACATGTCAGAGATGGAATCTCTGCCACTTTCTTAGCCTGTCCCTCATTTTTGGTCCCAGAATAGCTGCTTAGCTCCAGCCATCACATCTGTATCTGTATTCAAGATAGAAGAAAGAGGGAAGGTGATGCCAGCTATTTTCATTTAGGTTCCTCCAAAAGCAGATCCCGAAACAAAGACTTGAGCATGCATTGTTTATTTGGCAACTGAGAAGCAGAAAAGGAAGCAAGGAGAGTGAGAGAAGAAAGGAAAAAAGATAATAGAACGGTGTGCCAAGGAGGGTGCTGTCTGGGGCAACAGGGCTTCTGTTCCATCCGGACCTCCAGAGAAGTGTACACAATGTCTCCCAGAATCTTAGCCCTGAGCGACAAGTGGCTGGAGCATCTACCCAGCAGGCCCTGTCCACTGGTTGAAGGTCAACCCCAAAGGTAAGAACCGCACACCTCCAGGCTTTGCTCATGTGCAGGCGCAAGGAGCTTACGGTGTCAGAGCAGCCCTGAAACAGAGAGCAGGGAGAGGCACGGTGCCCACCTGAAATCGGGCGCTGTCTTGCTGATGAGACTCCGAACAACGCCACAGGGTACACTCTTTCACTGCAGCAGCCGAGGCTGAAATCAGAAGGGGGCTGAGGCCATGCATCTGGGGGGCCACAGCCAACCACCCCAGCGGCAACCCTCCCAGCATGTGACTGGCCAGAACCATAGCACGTGGTCACTGCCAACTGAAAGAAAGGCCGGGAAGCGAGCCTCCTAAGTCCTGCAGCCCCTCGGATAGAGGCCAGAAGGGAACAGGACCAGCGAAAAGACTATGGATGGGAAATCTTACCATTTCAGATTTCAGATCCCCCAAGGCGATGCCGGATTAGATCCTCTACCCCGAAGGCATCTGAGAAAGGTCCCGAGTCCTGGGTAGAAAGAGTACCTTGGCCGCCCAGTCCTGCAGCTGAGACAGAGGTGGGGTTTCAACCAAGCCTTCCAGCCCTGGAATCAGCTTCCGTAATCAGCTCTCTTCGTAATCAGCTTCGGGCTGCAGAAGAATGCCTGGCCTGGAGAGCTTTTAAAACCCAGAAAGGAAAGGAAAGAGCAAAGCTCCCGCCTCGCCAAGGTAGGGTCTGTTGTCACAAGACCTGGAACAATAAGCCCAGGCATTTGGACTCGCTCCAAGGGGCAATGGGGAGCCATTGTCGAATCTTAAACAGGAGCACGGCAATTTGAGTTGCTCGTAGGTAGATATTATATAAATATAAGGGGTTATTTCTCTGTTGATTGCGGCTGCTGATTCAGCCAAGGGGAAATGGAGTTCTGGACAAGCTCGCACCTCCAGCCGCGAATGCAGGTGCTCTCGAGGGGAGGTGCGGGCTGCCGTCTGACATTCTCAAAAGGCTCCTGCTCTCCCGAGAACGGCTTGATGCTTATTACTAATAACAAGGCTGGCAGCCGGCTGTAGCTTTCACTCAAAATTCCCCGGCTTTCAGTAATCAGAGCCAGGCCTGGGTTGGTCCTTGGCCCTCGACTGCAAAAGGAATTTCCTTTATTTTTGAACATGGGGAGAATAAAAAGAAGTACAAGTTGTTTTATAGGACAAGTGGGGCGGTAGTTGGAAATAGGCATTTAGGCATCTCGTAGGGATTAACATCAGGACTCATTTAAGGGCTTGGAGTGTTAATAAGGATGAGATGTATTTATTTTTCCCTGGGTTCTTTTTAGGAATCCCTGGGCAACGCTCTGGAATTGATCTACGCTGGTTCAAATTTCACACATCCCCCCATTTTCCACACTGACTCTCCACCCCTCTTTTGATCGAGTTACCCTTCCTAGTATACATGGACGAAGTGTCCCAGCCAGGGCATGCAACTGGGCAGAACTGGTAAGCAGAAATACCGTCCATCGTGTTGAGGCGGTTCAGCAAACAAAATGGGCTTCTTTTACCTAGGGAATCTGGTTTGAAAATTGGACATTAAGTTACACTTCTAATTGAAATGAATTTGATGGTTTCAGAACAGTCCCCAGTGAACACAGCCCACATCATAAAAACCACCATAGGCAAATTGGCACCATTCAGCCTTGGCTCCAACAGGCTAGGGAGTAAAAGAAGATGTAAACTGAATTTGCGGTTGCTTTTATCTTCGATAGACAGGCTGAGGGGAGCTTCCAGGGCAGAATTCTTGGGTCAGATTACATCATTTTCCTGATGGTCTCAGAGGCAGTGTGGTATAGTAGGAAAACCCTAGGTTAAGAGTCTAGTCTTGTCTCGGCCAGAATTGATGTTGTGTTCTTCGGTGCGTCATTAAAAAAAAAAAAAAATCCTTCCATGCCTCAGTTTCCTCTTCTGTGAACTGGGGATAATGGCCTCACCGTGGCTCATGAGTCCGGTGTTGGGTTCAGGCAATGAGCGGTTTTCCCCATGGCCTGAGGCAGCCCTCACCACCGAAGGCTCCTGGTCGATGGGCCAATACATGCCTTGCATTCCACCAGCTGACACCCCGAGGACAAGCTGCTTGTCCTCCCGTAAGACTCAGCCGTGAAGTCAGATGAGCTCAATGCGAAGGAGAGTGACAAGACGAGGAGTGTTTACAATCCTCTCCCCAAACCTGTCAGGTCGATTGTAATATTCCCACTCGACAATGAAGAAGAGTGAGGCCCAGCAAGGTCACGTGGCTTAGCCAAGGTCACCTAGCTGGGACATTACCGACTAGAAATGGCGCCTGCCAAAACCTCTTTTTCGGCTCTACTGTATTTTTAATCACTGCCCTAAGAGGAAATGGTAAAAATGAATAAGACCCCGTCGCAGCTTCCGGGACATTCACAGAAGTGAATGTGGCAGAGACACAGAAGGCCAAGTGCAACCACACAAGCACATTTCAAGGTGATGCCGGCTTCATCTTTGCTAGCATCTCACTGGCTGAAGCAGGTCACATGGCTAAGCCCCAAAGTCAAGGGACAGAGCAAAGGGTAGGGCGGGATACAGAAGGAGTGAAGAACTGGGCCCAGGAATTGAATCTACCCCCAGAAAGCTCCAGTTTTTATAGCAAAATATCAGCATTATTAATTTTTAAAAGATAAATGTGCATTCTTTTAAAATACAAATCCCCATTTAAAAAAAATACTACCATGCAAAACCCATTCCAGGAAGATTAGAATAGATATTCCCTATGGGGACATAGCCCAAGGTGACATTTCCCAGCCATCTCCCCCAATACACACACACACACACACACACACACTCACACTGCAGTTGCTGTAATGTGTGTCTCCAGTGGACTGGGACCCCATATGAGAGGTATTTTTCATTCATTCAACAAATATCCATTTAGTATTATTGCGTGCCTAGGCTTTAGAAACAAAGGGGAGAACAAACCAGTCAGATCACCACCATCATCAAGTCAAAAGTCTAGTGGTGAAAATAGACTGAGGAAGTATAACTGGGATGAATTCTTGAAGGAGGGACAGGGAAGCTATAGAAACAAACCAGAGGAGAACCTCGTGTAGACTGGGGTTCTGGCTGAGATTCCTGGGGGCTATGGCCCAACACCTTTCCTTTCTTAATAGTCAAAATCCCAAATTTTACCTAACCATGTGGCAATGCAGGATAAATAGATTTTCCAACATTCCTTACAGCTAGCCATGACTACTAAGTTTTGGCCAATAGACACAAGTGCAAATGTTGTACATGACTTCTAGGAAGTGCCCTTAGAGGGAGGAGGCATACCCTTCTTGGCCCCCTCATTTTTCCTGCCGGCTGGAATAGGAATGTGATGGCTAGAGCCAGGGCAGCCATCTTGGACCATGAAGTGCCCTTGAGAATGCAGACCACACAAGATAAAATAAGACAGAAGGACCCTGGGTCCTCTGAGGATTTCTTGGAGGGCCATGGCCAAACCCACCTTGCCCTGCCTACCTCTGGGCATTTGCTTGAGTGAGAAGCACCCCTCTATCTTGTTCACTGTTTTACTGAACTTCTGTTCCTTGCGGCTGAAATCTGTCCTAACAGATAAAGGGGTTCTGGGCCAGGCCTCCCTGCCAAAGTGAGATTAAGCTGATATGTGAATGATGAGTGGACAGACGGTGTGGATTAGTCTGTTCCAGGCAGAGACAAGAACATGTGCAAAGGGCCAGAGGTTCATGAGAGTTCAGGGCAGGTGTGGAGGGGAAGGAAAGGAACGATCAAGGATTGCCCTCATGAGCTCTGATCTCTTTCAGTAACCCACACTTCTGCTTCCTCCATCTCTCCTCCTGTCTCTCCTGCCTCCTTCGCCCCACCCTTTTCCTTCTCCCTCACTGCCCTCACCCCTCCTTCTTTGCCTTCCTTTCTTCCTTACTCATTTTCTTTTTTTTTTAAAGACTTTATTTATTTGACAGAGAGAGAGAGAGAGAGATTACAAGTAGGCAGAGAGGCAGGCAGAGCGGGGGGAAGCAGGCTCCCCATGGAGCAGAGAGCCCGAATCGGGGATCGATCCCAGGACCCTGGGATCATGACCCAAGCCGAAGGCAGAGGCTTAACCCACTGAGCCACCCAGGTGCCCCCGCCTTACTCATTTTCGACCACTATTGGTTGAGTACGGGTTATGCATTCAGGGCAATATTCTAGGCTCTGGGAACACGGTGCCATGGGGCTGACAGTCTTTTGGAGGGACAGATGTAAACTGGAAAGGAGGGGTGAGGGGAAGAGTGTGCTTTGACTTTCTACAGCAGACATAGAGAAGCCCTATTCAGATCCCCCTTCCAAAAGGACTCCCTGCCCGAGGACGAGGACAAGACTCACAGTTAGCTGCCTGTCTCCCGCTGTTGGCTTCCTCGGGGTCAGCCTCAGCTTCTGAGCTGAGCTTATACTCCTCTCAGGGTGGCCTCGACCTCCAGCTGAACAAGGGTGTTCGTGCTCAAGGCTGGGCATCTCTGCCCCACTAGGGGCTCCCTGTGGGGTCTGCATTGCCGCCTGCTGGCTCCCCCTGCCCTTCAGCTTTCAGGGGCACTCCTCCCAGTAAGCCTTCGGCACTCCTGAGTCTTTATCGGAGCCTGCTTCCTGGAGCCTGAGATAGGCCTTGAGGCAGCTGAGAGCTTGTCACACACATTAGACAAAGCACAGGGAGACCCGCAGGTCCGGAGCGCACAGAGCAAAGGGACAGTGGTTGGTGAGGGGCCCTGGGCTAGAACACCATGTGTGACCTGAAAGGTCTTTGAAATTTAGTCTCTGCACTTGCACAGGTCTGGGGAACCAGAATACCAATGGAAAGGCACTGCAGTTAATCCCAGGGAGAGCCAAAGGGGGCTTTGTCCCATGCGGTGGCTGTGTGAGAGGAGAGCAAAGGACCCACATGTCTTGACAGTGTGTGGCAGGGGGGCCATCAGCACTGACTGTGGGTTCCACCTTGGAGGGAGGGAGGTGGAAAGACTTGCCCTCCTCTGCGATGGTGAATACGGATGGAAAACAAACAGGTCAGGGGCTGAGACTCATGAGCCCCGTGGTGGATGGGTGGGTTCCGAGACTGTTGGACGGACGGGTTTGCTCTGGCTTTGAGAGACACATTTGGAAGTCGTCGTGCCGGGGCTTCTGGAAGCCCTGGCAGCTGACAGGGAGTCTTAGGGAACTGTCACATTCCCTCCAGTTTATCTGCTATGTCCTCTCATTCCTCCACTCTCTAAAGCTCCTAAAACCTGATTTCCTTCCAGAAAGTCTTCTCACGTGGAAAGGAGACAGCGTGTGCTCCGGGCTTGCCCAGCCCTGCCCTCTCTTGCCTCAGGGATTTCAAGATGCTCATGTTCCCTCAACCCATGCTCAGCCTTGTCCTTCTGCCAAAGTGCCCTTGTCTGATGAGTCTTTCCTGTAACCGCTGTGTGCCCCACCCTTATAGACACCCCCTCCCTGGCCCCGCACTGGGCTTGGGTTCAGCCGCTGCAGACGAGGAAGGGCTGCCCGCTCGGGGCCATCCCGGGGACCTGGGAAGGCTCTCCTTCCGCCTGCCTAGCTCTCCAGCGCTGCGCATAAAACACTCCTCCGCCTGCTAATGTCTAGACTGTACATCGCAGATACGCTGGGAAAGTGTGTTGGATATATGAGGTCATTTTATCATTGGGTTGCCCGCTCAGCGTGTCTGTCATAAAGCCCATCTCTTCGATTTTACCTTTCAGCATAGATGAAAACAAGCTGGCTATTATTTTCAGGCAAGTGCTTGTCAAGTGCAAACTCCTCCCGGAGAAGTCACTGGTCACAGAGCGAAAAGCGTGGGAACAGAGGCCCATCCTTCTCATCTGTGTGTGACAGAAGGGCAGTCTCCACGCCCTGTGCCTTACAATGAACTCAGCTTGAGGAACGAGCCCGATGAGGCTTTTGCCCTCCCAGAGAGACAGGAGGGCTTCCACACCATGAACCGCACCCCATCCCAAGTCTTGGTGGAATAGAATCATCCCACTTCCCCTCATTTTTTCCTTAGATACGACATCTTGCAGCCGAACGTTTGATGCCTGCAGACCTTGGGAACTGGCATTGATCCAGAGATAACACGCAGTATGCGAGACATTTTTCACACCTCTGGCCACCTGCACGTCTTTCCTCTTCCGTGGCCCGCTATTTTGCTTGGGGGAATTTGCTCTTCCTGCTTACGTAGGTGGTGGGGGGTAGTTATCAAGGTGCCTGCCCACTCCCTGTGGAAGCCACTAGGTACTGTCCTTCACTACCCTAGTCCATTAAAATGTGGTCAGGTGACTGAATCTTCTAGAAGGACCTGGAATGGGGAGCAGGGGGAGGCAAAGCCAAAAGAGGACCTGGGGGAGATCGATTTGCCCCAGCAGTGGAGCCTCATCCTGACCTCCCCGGGGCCGGCTGCCCAGTTGGGTTCCTCCCCACCTTCACTGATCTAAGGTCTCAATATCATGCCCTAACACCCCCTTTTGCCCCAGGGAGCCAGGAGTCCGTCTCTGTTACTTGCGACCGCAAAATTTTGAACCGATACAGGCACTTTCTGAAAGGGGCACGATGTTATCATTAATACACAGCGTTGCTGAAGAGGGAGGATTAATTAGTGTGAACCCTCTTCCTTCACCTATCTTTGGGGCCGTCCACAGAGGATTTCTCCCTGAGCCACTAATGAATTTTGCAACTGTCACAAAACAATGCAAATAAGTAAGACCCACATCTGCTGAACACCGTCATGAGGTCAAACTGTGTGTAAATAAATGCTTGCTTCAAGGAGAGGGTAAATCCGAAGGTGAGGAGTGACAGGGCTTTGTTTGCATAAACCCAGCAAGGTATTATGGGTAGGATATTAATTAAATCATGCTCCTGGGCCTCACAGAGCCCCAGCTCAACGGCTTCAGCTTGTTACAAACCGAACGCAGGGCCCCCGGAGAGAGCACTAACATTTTGATGAACAGGGTTTGTTGGGGGTGATGTTTCCTAACTAGCATTTTAATATCATTTTTGATGCTTTATCTGAGCGACCAACAAAGAATGTTCAGATAAAAGAGAGGGGCCAACATCCAACGTCCAGAAGATGAACTTTTCCATCTCATCTTGGTCTACCACACTTGCTCCCCGGGAAGGATTTTTTTTTTTTTTTTTTGCTGCCGCCATCCAGGAGCCCTCCCCGCACTGCCCCGATTCACCCTCCCCTTCTCACCACCCCCACCCCACCCCCAAGGCACGCACAGCTGGGAGAACCTCTCGGAATGAGGCGGAAGGTGCCTGAGGTTTAAGTGAAGTTTTCATGATTCTGAGAGTCTGCCTAAGACCCCTTTAGTCTATCCTTTTGTTCTTCCTTCCTTTTTGAAGAAATTAACTGGATGCTGGGTACTGTTCCATCTTCACAGAAGGGGCTTTCATTTTAAGGTTGAAATAAAAGGACCCCTCTCAGCTGGAGTGCAAGGTTGGTCATTGAAAGGCTGTCTGTGACCACCAGATGTGCCCGCTCTCCGAGAGACACTGGCCGGGGACGTTCGGGCTCCTCGTAATTGACTAATGACCCTGGTCCACCCATCCCAACCATTCCCGCCTGCATTTCCTCTCCACAGCCTCTTGAAGCTCAAAATTTCATGCTTCATTTGAGGATTATAAAGCCTCTTTTATCGGAGAATATGCAGACAAATATGAACTAATTAATGCTCCCACTATCCCCCTGGGAGCCTGGGATCATCCTGTGACCCACCAGCTTCCCTGGCGCTCCCTGACTTAGGCCGAGGTCCCTGCTTCTCCCCTTCTCTCCCCTCGCCACCTCATTTCCTCCAAAAATACATTAAGAATCTGCCCACTTTGGGCCACCTCTGCTCTCCCGGCTGGCTGCTTGCCTTGACTACAGAATCAGACCCCCACTTCCTGTCGCACTCCCTCCATTCTGCCACCAGAATGAGGGTGGGAGATTGGAGGGATAGAGGGAGATTTCTTTTTTTTTTTTTTTAAGATTTTATTTTTTGTTAGAGAGAGAGCAAACAGGAGGAGGGAGAAGGACAAGCAGACTCTGCACTGAGTGCAGAGCCCCACACGGGCCTTGATCCCACGACCCTGAGATCATGACCTGAGCCGAAATCAAGAGTCGGACACTCAATCAACTGAGCCATCCAGGCGCCTCTAGAGGGAGATTTCTAAGACATAAATCGGGAAACTTTCCTTCTTACATAAAGGCGTGCAGGGAGCTTCTCTCCCTGCAAACCCCTCCCTGTTCTTCTCCAGCCTCCTCCAACATTGATCTCTCTCCCTCTCCCTCTGCCCCTCCTCCCCACTCACACCCCTTCTCTCTAAATAAATAAAATCTTTAAAAAAATATTCTCTTCCTCAGCCTCCCAGCCACTTTTCAAGCACTCAATAGCCACACGTCACTAGCGGCTGCTGGACTGGACATCACACATAGAGAACATTTCTGTCATCAGAGAAAGTTCTATTGGATAGGGCTCAGAGAGAAAGAGTACAGTCTGGCCTGGCCATTTAGTAAATGACCCTGGGCAAGTTTCTTCCCCTCTCTGAGCGTCCTTCCCTTTTCCTGTAAGATGGGGATAATCACACCTGCCTCACAGTGATTTTCTGTGTGAGAAAATTGAGGAAGGTGGGGTGGGGGGCGGGGGGGCCGGGCATGCTAACAGCACATCAGCTTTCTAGTTCTCAGGTGAAGGCCATTCCTGGCCTCCCCCAAAGGGAACGGGCTCCTCGGCCACTCAACCCTGAGAACTATTTCAGTTCTTCTTCTCACCAGAATCCTTCCCCTGCTTCCTCCCCATCTGTCGTCCCCTTGGCTGTTAGGACAGACTGTTTTGCCAGGACAGACTCCCCAGTCTCCCTGTCTGTAGCACTTGGCTTGAGTGTTCTGTCGGCAGTGCCCAGCCCCAGTCCTGAGCTTCCTGCTGTTTCTCTCGCCTCCCCCCAACTCCCACACCCACGCTAACTCGGTGTTGTTGGCCTTCCTCAGCTCCCAGGAAACTCGGTCACCTCCGCTGTGGAGGGCCAGGCCCGACCTCTGTTCTTGATGGTGCTGCAGACATTGGAGGTGTGACCATGACACCCATTCAGCCTCCCGGATCAAGTGGCAGCAACTTCCCCTGACAAGGTTCCCGGACTGACTCTCAGTTGTCCTCTGTGGTCCCATCGGGGACCCGTGGAACATGGGGCCACCTTACACAGCCCCGGGAGGTTGAGGAGAGCTCCACGTGATAGCAAGATTTCATTCTTCTCTCTGTCAGCCTGTGGCCAGTTCTGTTTTTCACAGGCAGCGGCACCAGTATATCCCACCCCACGTGCCCTTTTTACAATGTGAAGTTCACAGTCATTCTCCAAACAATGGGGCCCGTGTTCTCTCCCCTTGAATCTGGAAAGGCCAGTGATTATGGCAAAAGGGATGCTGTCTGACTTCCGGGGTCCTAAAAGAACCATGGAGCCTCCGCCTGGCCCTGGCCAGAGGCTCGCCCTAGGAGTCCTTCCACCATGTTGTGAGGAAGTCCAGCTCCCATGGGGAGGCCACATGTGGGGCTGACTTCCCCACTGAGCGCCTAGCCAATAACCAGCACCAGGTGGCAGGCATGTGAGTGGGTGAGCCTTCATGATTCCAGACCCTAGTTTTTAAGCTCTCCAGGCTGATGCTTCGTGGAACCAAGAAAAGGTGTCCCCACCATGCCCTGCCTCAATTGTAGATTTCTGAACAAAATTGATGGCATTATTCTGAGCTGCTCAGTTGGTAGGTGTTCTCTATTACATAGCGACAGAAAATCAGAATGCCCCCTGGTCTGACTGCACGGCCATTTTTACCTGGGGCTACATCCATGGCTCCGAACAGGTGCCTTGGGGCTACTCTGCCTGGCAGTGTCCACGCTTGAGTTCCCAACAGGGAGCACAAGAGTCCCACTGTCGCTGTATTTGCCTTCACCTCCGGGATGTCAGCCTAGAGTGAGGAGGCAAGAGTCTAACTGTGTTTTTTCCCCTCCCTCTCTCTCTCCTCCTTGTCCCATCCTCTGTCTGGCCTGGAAGGGGCAGATGTTTCGCTACCTATCTGGAAGGAATTTGCCTCATAACAAAATTCTTCCTTCTCCTGAAGGCACATGCTTCTCCCCTTCCTTGGGGCCATAATGGCAGACGGAATGTTGGGAGAGACGCTGACCGAGCCATAAAAGAAGGTCTGAAAATATTGAACCCGCTACACCACTCGAATGAGTTATCGACCTTATTACAGAATCACAGTCTGGCGGGGGGGGGGGGCCACCAAAGGGGTACAATACCCCACGGAAGGCAGACAAGAAAGACCACACCTGCGTGATTTAGTGTGTGAGAGGTTCTAGAAATTCGGGCTACGTTGTATAATAACAGAATACAGGTACAGAGGCCCAGACCCACACAATGCCTTAATCCTATGGCCCAGCTAAGATAAGGATAGTGTTTTCCCCACGGAGCGATGGAATACCATCTTCAATTTCCATTCCATTTCCGTACACTGAATCCTCTTCACCTGTAGGAAACCCGACTACGTGGATGCTCCTCCCTTGAATGAAAGCTGCAGTGATCTCATCTTAGCTGACAGCAAGTTCATCCTCATAGTAAGTTGTCCTTTCACATTTCTATGGATGTGGATTTATCCAGAAATAACCCCATTTGTATAGCTTCATTCATGTTCTTTATCCCTGTAATTGTCAATAATGCCATGTTTTAGAATTGGCAGAAAGCTTCAATACCAGCATAGTGCATGCTTATTACTGTGACTGCCCAGTCCCTGTTCTATGAAGATCGTCCACCTCACACACAGGGTTTGCTTCCAACACACTTGGCGGCCATGTTTTTTTCCACAGGACTCCACTTTCCTGATTTGCCTGGGGGGCAAACAGATGATAAAAATACAGGAACCGGATTCTTTATCTTCAGAATATAAATGGAGACATTCAGAAACTGGAAGTTAGTTGTTTTATTTTCTTTTGGGGGTTTTCGCTGTTGTTGTTGTTTAAAGATTTTATTTATTTGACAGAGAGAGACACAGTGAGAGAGGGAACGCCAGCAGGGGGAGTGGAAGAGGGAGAAGCAGGCTTCCTGACAAGCAGGGAGCCTGATTCGGAGCTTGAACCCAGGACTCTGGGATCATGACATGAGCTGAAGGTAGATGCTTAACAACTGAGCCACCCAGGCGCCTCTGGAAGTTAGTTGTTGAGTTGCATTAACGGGAGAGGTCTGGTGGAAAGCATTAAGGTAGAGGAGGCAGTGAGTTCCGATGTCCAGACCATTGCTGGGAACCCAGTTGTGGCCCTCAATGACTAGCCAGAATGTTGGTGTGGATTCTCTTCTCCCATGATCTGCACTAATAATAGATATGACCCTCAAGTCCATGGGTTGGCAAATGGCCTTAACTTGCCCCACCCCAACCCCAGAAGCAGATCCTAAGATGGGAATTTGAATGTAAGTGGTTTATTTGGAAAAGACCGGTAAGGGGATGAGAAAGTATATTATCAGCGTTCTCCAGAGAAACAGAACCAATCAGTGTGTGTTGGCAGCGGTGGGGGGTACACGTGCATACGTGTGTATGTAGTGAGGGAGACTGATTTATTTTAAAGAATTGGCTCACATGATTGTGGGGCTGGCGATTCGGAAATATGCAGGGCAGGCTGGCTGGCTGGACGTCCAAGGAAGAGCTAATGTTGAAGCTCAAGTCCAAAGGCTGTGTGGAAATCGAATCCATTATTGCTAGCAGGGAGGTCAGTCTTTATTAAGGCCTGTAGCTGATTAATGAGGCCTCCTCGCCCCTCACACTATGCAGGGTACCCTACTTGACTCAAAGACCACTGATTTAAACATTAAGCACATCTTAAAAAATACCTTTACAGCAACACTTAGACTGGTGTTTGGCCAAAAACTGGGCACCATGGCCTAGCCAAGTTGAGACAAAAAGTTAACAGGCACCAGGAGTGAGACAAGGGCGAGAAGGCGGCCAGTAAAGGGTCCATGATCAAACTAGGCATCACTGTGAGCCACTGGAACTAATCTCGCTTGAGAACTCGGACACGATAGAGAAAATACATCATGGAGTTATTCTACCTGAGGGGCAAGGGAGTTGGGGTGTTTATCCACCAAGTCCTGACTGTCACCAATGGAGGACTGCTGTGGGGAAGGGGCACTGATTCTGCAACCCTCTGGGCCTGCTGCGTGCTCAGGTGGAGTAAGTGACAGCAGCCAGAGAAAGCCTGGAGGGGATGGGTCACAAGTGCCTGGGCTAGGGCAGCAGGCTGTGATCTGCAGGACAAGTAAATGCTAAGGGAACATAAGTGGGGTCCCCATGGCATCTGCTTCATTATCATAACAATGACCCCCACAGAATCCCAATTCTGTTTGGAGTGATGACGTGCCCAGTTAGACTGCTTACTCCCAGACTCCCTTGCAGCTCTACGCAAGCAAAGGACCCAGTTTCCCACCAAAAAGGACATGTAGATAAAGGTTCCTAAGTAGGACTGTCAGGAAAGTTCTCCTTTTGTTTTTTGTTTCATTTCATTTCGTTTTGTTTTGTTTTAAGGGGAAAGACTTGGCAGACAGGAACCCTCTGACTTACATCCTTGGCTCATCTCCTGTCCTCCTGCCTGGGTCATGGTCATAATTTAATAGCATAACAGCAGGTGGAGTGGCCTGGTTGTGGCCGTGTGAGGTGGACAGAACAAGGAGTGAGAAGCGGTCTCTAACCCTGATGATTTCCTGGAGCAAACGCACCAGCTCTATTTGAAGACTTCTTACAGAAGAAAGATAAAGGCCTTTGTCCTTAGGCCATTGGAATCTGGTTTCTGTTCCATCTAGCCAAATGTAATCCAGACTGATGGGAAGTAGCAGAAAAGAAGGCACAATTAATGAAGCTGCAATTATTCTTCCAATAATTTATCTATACCCCCTGCTAGAATACAAGCTTCCTGGGGGTCCTTGTCGTGTCTGTTTACTACGATAGCCCCAACACTGAGCAGTGTAGCCGCCCACTAAGTCCCTGCTGAATGAAGGGATAAATGAACACAGAACTCAAGCTCATCTCCAGGCGCTTCACGTGTATCACTTTATTTCCCTAGCAAGATTATTCCTCAAGTTCTGCCCTCTGTGGCAACCTCCAAAGAATGGTTCACAAAGGCAGAGCATACTGGAAGGATTACATTTCTGTGCAGACAGCCACCTGCTGTGTGACCTTGGCCAAGTCACTGCCACTTTCTGAGCCTATTCCCTCTCTGTAAAATGGGAAGTACACCTACGTCCCAGGGTTGCCGCGGAGATTCGGAACCACGTCTGCATCCCAGATAGGGTGTGTGTCCTGGATTTGGGAGGTGAGCTCAGGGAGCAGGAGTGAGGTGGCAGAGAGATGGAAAGAGAAACAAGGGAAGGAGGAAAAGCCAGAGTCAGAACTATTCAGATCTTCAGTGTAGGCACTCGGGGGCTAGATTCTGCCAGGACCTCTGAGAAATATGAAATGCCTCCCGGATTTAACTGTCGGCTGTACCGATGCCAGGGTTGGAGTCTCCATGAGTTGAGTTGAGCATTTGCCCTCAGCCCCCACATTTCTGGACTTTGGCTCCAGGCCGAGCAGGTTCCCAGGCCTAACAAAGGCCTTGAGGCAAAAAGAAAAAAAAGGTCAAGATGCATGCTGCGTGTTAGAGATGAGACACTATTGCGGCATGAGCCTGAAATTCACCCGGGCTGATCTGTCACCGCTGGAGCAGAAAGCAAAGGTGTTCCAAGAACATGGGACTTGGGGCATCTAGAATATCTGCTATGGTGTGTAAAGAGCCCGATCTCTTAGAACCTTCTGCGTGGCCGAATCTGAGAGAGGTGAATCTACCCAGTGTGGCTGAAGGTGTGAAAAGAAGGGTGACTCCCGCGGGGCCGACGGGTGTGTAAACCGCAGCAGCTTTCCTGCAGAGCAACCTGATTTTGCAGTTTACTTGGCCCAGGCCCTGCGATCTGGTGACCTCCTGGCCACGTGCCGAGCCCAGAGGAACGGTCCCACGTACAGGTCCAGAAGGACATCTTTATAAAAAAGGTCCTCTGTTGTGCCGCTGCCAGGGATGACTCAGGAAAGAGTTGGACACAACCTGGGTGTCCAGCGTTCGGGGAACAGATAAGAAAAATAAGGCAGAGGTAAGTGTTGGGATATGCCACGCGGCAGAGAGAAGGAACAGTCTCCGTCCACACACAGCAGCGGCTGTGGCTCTTCATGATGGGGGTGCAGGCTGCAAAAAGGTAAGAAAATGAACCAGGTAGGGGGGCACCTGGGCGGCTCTGTTGGTGAAGCTCTTGACTCTTGACTTTGGCTCAGATCATGATCTCAGGGTCCTGGGATCGAGCCCTGCATAGGGCTCTATGCTCAGCCCCTCCCCCACTTGTGCTCTCACACCCCCGACCCATCCCTGCCTCAAACAAATAAGTAAAATCTTTTTTAAAAAAAGAAAATGAACAAGGTGTATAGCATAATACGGGTCGCGTAAACTCCAAACCCACTAGCAGAAGGGCAGCGCCTGTTTTCCCTGGAGACGTACCTGTAGGAGGACCCATCCCAGGCTCGCGGAGGGTACGCCTGTGCTAGAGAGATGGCTGCAGGTGTGGATTGCAGCCGATGGGGGAGGCGGGGAGGGAATGAGGCACAAGCGGGCCTTACGTGGCCCCAGGTCCATTATGTGCTCTGAACCAGGGCACATGATTAACCACCTCCCGGTACCTGGAGTCCTAAATAGATTTTTTTAAGTAAATAAAGTGCCTGGAACACAGTAGGTGTTCAATAAATGACTGCTAAGAATGTGGCTGCAGGGACAATTGAGCAATTTTGCACAAAGAAGAACGCCTGACGTCGCCCCTAGAAACCAGAAGGGCAGGAAAAGGAATGGCTTTTTCCACTCCATGCCTCATATCTGGGGAGAGGGGGTTAATATTGGGTCATTGGACCCCTCAGGGGAGGGGATCTGTCAATTTGGGTTGGAAAAAAAAATCTCGTATTTATTTTCACTAACCTCTGACTGCCATTTAGCAAGTCCACGGTTCCGTCAGTAGCGTCTATGAGTTTATCACCAAGAGAAATCATAGATATTTTTATGTCACATTATGGTTGTTACCGGTATCTTGAAATATGCTCGGCACTGCTTGGAAATTATGGTAGTTATTAGACCCGCCACTAGATCATATTTAATGCCTTAATAAATGTGCATTTATCACATATCTGGGTTTTTTTTTAATATATTTTTGTAACTGCATTTCATCCTAACAGGTTTCCTTTGTGATTTTTCTGTATTTTATTTTATACACTTAACACTGTTGTACTGAGAAAAGGTCTGTAGATTTCCCCAAGTGTCAGAGTGGCCCACGGCCCAACAAAGGTTAAGACCCACCCCCCTTCCAAAGGTTTTATCTGTTCTCTTTGAACCAGAAGCGTCGTGGGAAAATTCACAATTAGGACCTGCCTTTGTCATCCTTGTGGACAAGAATGAGTTAAATGATGGCCTCAGCTGGTGTCAGAGAGGCTGCTCCTCTCAGACCTTCGGTGGAGGGGTGAGTGGGGGTGGGGGGGATGGAAAAAAGAGAAATGGGAAAATTATTTCACCGCTTCATCACATCATTGAACTTTACTTTTAATAAAATTATTATTAAACAGAAACGCCACGCTCACTTTTTTGCATTAGGTGATATTCAGAAACATGGTCCCAGTAATTATTTTGTGCTGGGTAAGCCTGGAATGTTCTATTCTTCTGAGTGCGGGTTGACCCAGACTCTCCTCTTCCCGGCATAGCCTTTCCCTGGGCTGTAGAGAGGTATAGACAGCCCCCGCTGGTGGGGCGCTTAAGAGTATCTTCGCCAGGCCCGGGACTTGCAAGCCACCCGCAGCCCCTCGAGGTGACCGACTCCACCTCTCTGGCTCAGTTTCCCTACCTCCATAAGACGCATGCGTTCTGCAGGCCCGCATGAGAACTGAGGTTCTGGGGGGTGTTTTATTTGGCCCACACGGCTTCTTAAAAATTTTATAATGGAACCAACTTAAAACGAGGAGATCTCGCAGGAAAAAAACTTGTGATTTTCTCTAGAAGAATCTAATTGCCAACACCAGATGCCAAACCAGTGGATCCCCAATACCACACAGTTCTGGAAACCTAGACTTTTTTCCTGCCCAAAGTCATGAGGTTTGAGGGGACACTTTTGCAGAGGGCCAACAGATTTGCTTCTGGCCCCTCGTCTGAAAAGTGTTTCTTGGTTGTTCTGTGGGTAGGGAACGATGGCGCTCTCTGCCTTTTCACATAGTGGAGAGTGGGGAATTGGGTTAAAACCTCAGGGAGCCTCAGCCTGCCCTGCTAGGGTTCTGGGCCTGGATGTTTTCGCCTCAGCTGGCGGGCCGGCTGCTCACACAGAGGACCCCACCATCTGTTCCCTGAGCCGGTGAAGCAGCCGCCTTCCTCAATCCACACACCTGCCCCAAACTCAGGCCCAGGGACATTGTGTCACCCAAGAATGGCTCTGTCCTGTGTCAAATAGGGGACCCCACTTTCCTCTGCTCTTTCCCGCATTCTCCTTCGGCTCCTTGCCCGTGAGATGAATCAGATGAATCAGCTGCCTACAGCTCAGAGAATCTCTCCTTGGCTGCTGGGTTCCAGCCAAGCCCCAGAGGCCACCAACTGTGCCCATCAGCAGAAGTGGAAGTCGAGGGCTCTCGGCCCGTGGCGGCGCTGCCCTGGAAGGCGGTAGCTGATGATACGGGCTGGCCTCTGATTGCCAATCTAGACGACGCTTTAAAACATCCCATCCCCAGCCGTCCCCTCCGACGCAGCTGTGATTAGTCTGGTCTCCTAGTCTGCGAGGAAAACCTCAGTGGCTGAATAATGATGGCAACGCCGGCCTGCAAGAGTGGAGAGCCTGAGTCTGAGAGGGTCTTTGGGAGCTAGACGAAGTTTTATTCATTCCGTGGGCATGAAATAAAGGCTAATGGGTTGGTCAAGGGGCAGCTGGGGCTTAATGTATGGATAAGAATCACCGGCTGGGTCATTTTCTTTTTCTTTTTTTTTTTTTAAGGTTTTATTTATTTATTTGACAGAGATCACAAGTAGGCAGAGAGGCAGGCAGAGAGAGAGGGGGAAGCAGGCTCCCCGCTGAGCAGAGGAACCAATGTGGGGCTCCTTCCCAGGACCCTGAGATCATGACCTGAGCCTAAGGCAGAGGCTTTAACCCACTGAGCCACCCAGGCACCCCATTTTCTTTTTCTTTTCTTTTCTTTTTTTTTTCCTAAGAACAGACATGGGGATTGTCGAAATGATTTTTGAGTTCTTAGAAGCAATTTGAATTCTCGATGGAGCCGGGGGCTACGTGTCCACCTGTGGTGGAGACCACGACTCTGATAACAAACCGCTTGGCGTTTGAATCCGTGCTCTAGCTGTGTGACCTTGGACAAGCCTTAACCTCTCTGTGCCTCAGAATCACCGCCTGTAAAGTGGAGAAGATCATAAGGGCCTTCCTCACGGCGTGGCTCTAAAGATCAGATGAGACAGACAATCCACGTAAAGCCCTCAGGTCAGTCCCATGTTTCAAGTCAGAACACAGTAACCGCGATGTATTATTGTCGTATCACTGTGAATGATTTTTTTTTCCCCAAGGATAGCACCAAGATTAACATCAGATCTGGTTCTCATGGACCAAAAAAAAAAAAAAAAAAAAATCCAAATTTCTGCATAGTGGTGTCTGAATTGATGAGCTCATGTGTGCACTTTGCTTTGCTCCCAGCCCTCGTCGCCGTAAATCCGATCAGCCTGGCAGAGAGGTGTAGCTCTCAGCGACAAAAGCCTGCTTCGGGGTAGGCGGCCCGGCCAGCCCTTGGTAGAGGAGGGCAGGGGCCCAGCCACAGTGGAGTGGGGCTTTCGTGCAGTGCCCACGGGCCCAAGGAATTTGTGTATTCAGCTGGCTTCCCCGATCGTTCGCAGGGGGAGCTGAAACATCAGAATCCAATTTTTTGTCACCTTGTGAAATTCTGAGCCTGCAATATGGTTACGATGGTAGCATCAGAGCACAGCGGACACGTGGGGTGATGGCTGTTGCTGGGTTACTCCTTGTAAGTTCAAACAGTTCCACATGCTGAATGACAACATATTTGCCGTGACCTGGGTAAATTAAACCGATGCTTCCTGCCTAGGTAGACTTTGACGTGATTCAGTACATCTGCTTCTGATGAAGGACTACCTCACTCGCTAAAGCAGGAAATAAAAACACACAGCTCTACCTTGCCAGTGGTTTTCCTTCTTCCTTCCCCCCTCCCTCCCTTCCCCCGCCAGTCTCCCCTTCCCCATCCCCTTCTCCCTTCCTTCCCTCCTCCCCTCCTCCCTCCAGTCCTCCCACCCTTCCTCCCTCCCTTTCCCCCTCCCCTCCTCTCCCTCTTCCTTTCCCTTCTACTTTCTTCTTCTCTCCCCTTCTTCCTTTCTTCCTCCCCTCCCTCTTCCTTCCTTCTGCCCCTGCCTTTTCCTTCTTTCCTCCCTCCCTCCTCCCTTCTTCTCTCTTCCATCCTTTCATCTTTCCTATCTTCCTTTTCTTTTCCCTGTCATTTTTTTTTCCTAAGAGGAGAAACAGCAGTGCTGAGCTGCTCTGTGTTCTTGGCGCCAGACCCCATTCCCTGTGTGTACACAGTCCGAGTCCTGTGTCCAAACATAAGACAGAAATGTGAGGGGGGGGGCAGGCAGAGGAAGGGATTTGACAGGTCTTCTGCATCCCAAATCTCCAAGATGCAAAGGTAAAGTCAGGCTCTTTTCTTAAAGGTTAAATTTCACATTTTAATTGCCTCACGTGGAGGCTGCTCTGAGCTGGGCTCCCACAGTTGGCTTGGCAGCCCTCCCAGTTCATGGAAGCTTAGGGCTGTGGAGCGCCTCCCTCCTCCCTCCAGCTCCGTGAGAACTGGGGCACTGACAACACACACCAAGGAGTTGAACACTAGGTGAGTCTGCAGTGTTAGCGGGATCTCGTTCTGACCCCACATGCTTGCACCGAGTGGAGGCTCATTGCAGCTACTGTCACTGGGTGACAAGCCACTCTAGGATGTGGTGGCTTAAAAGGACAATTATAACAGTCTCTTGGGTTCTGCAGGTTGACTGGACTCAGCTGGATGGTTCTCACTTGGGGTCTCTCAAGCCGTTGCTGCCAGATAGCGGCTGGGGCTGAAGTCTTCCAGAAGTTCAGCTGAGCTGACTTCCAAGATGGCGCATGCACGGGGCTGGTGGCTGGTGGGAGCTCAGCTGAGACTGTCCATCCCAGCATCTACACGTGACCTTTCCTTGTGATTTGGGCGTCTCTTGCTGTGGCGACTGAATTCCGAGGTTTTCCTAAGAGAGAGCCGAAGAAGTTGAACATTCCAAGAATGAACATTCAAGAAGAGATATTCCAAAGGCATTAGGTAGAAGCTGCCTGACCATCGCTCACCCAGCCTGGAAGTCACGTAAGTGTCACTTTCTCTGGGATCGACTGGTCAAAGGAGTCACAGAGCCCACCCAGATTCAAGGGGAGAGGACACAGTCTCCAACTCTCAATGGGAGGAGTGCCAAAGAATCCAGAGCATGTATTGTAAAACTTCTACAAACGTTAAAAAACAACACCAACGGGGCACCTGTGTGGCTCAGTAGGTTAAGCCTCTGCCTTCAGCTCAGGTCATGATCTCGGGATCCTGGGATCGAGCCCCGCATCGGGCTCTCTGCTCAGCAGGGAGCCTGCTTTCTCCCCTTTCTCTGCCTGCCTCTCTGCCTACTTGTGATCTCTGTCTGTCAAATAAATAAAATCTTAAAACAACAACAACAACAACAACAACAACTCTGCTCATTGCCTTTAACTCAAAGGTCCTGTTTACCCTAAAGTCTAAACTACCCTCTCTTGGCTACCGATGCCAGCATCTGGAGGGGAAACGGGAACATTTGAGGGGAAGAATGAATGGCACATTTCACTTCTCAGCTTCCAGTTGTCCTTCTAGAGCACAGGTGACAACCTAGAACCCCCCAGGGGGAGTGAAGCCTGAAATGGGTTTTAAAAATTTGATCCAATATTTTAAAAGTTGGAGATGCCACATAAAACTGAGTTTGTAGCATCTCTTAAAAAGTTAGATCTGGGGCGCCTGGGTAGCTCAATTGGTTAAGCGGCTGCCTTCGGCTCAGGTCATGATCCCAGGGTCATAGGATCGAGTCCCACATTGGACTCCCTGCTCAGTGGAGAGCCTGCGTCCCCCTCTCCCTCTGTCTGCCACTCTGCCTACTTGTGCTCTCTCTAATATCTCCCTGTCAAATAAATGAAATCTTAAAAAAAAAAAAGTCAGACCTGACACTCTAGACCTGGCACTCCCTTAAGGCAACAACAACTGGAGCGGAATGGTGGCCACCTCCTTGGCACGAGCCACTGTGCATGGGAGAGCCCAGGGAGCCACAGTCCCCACCCATCCCTATCACCCTCAGCACTGGGATTGGATGTTAGTGCCCATTCATCTGTACCACTACACTGGTTTGTTTTTTTTCCCTTGCTTTTGTTTTTGTTTTAGTTAGGAAAACATTTCTCTCTGTACTATGTCTTTATCAGAAGTTGGAGAATATAATACTAAACCAATAGGACCACATATCCAACATGGATGGGGAAAGGCATAAATAACTTCCTGTAGTAGGGGCACCTGGGTGACTCAGTCAGTTGGGCATCTGACTCTTGATTTCGACTCGGGTTATGATCTCGGGGTCGTGGGATCAAGCCCCTCATCGGGCTCCCACACTGGACATGGAGCCTACTTAAGATTCTCTCTCTCTCTCCCTCTGCCCCCCCACCCTGTTCTCTCTAAAAACAAAACAAAACAGTGCAACACCAAACTTCCTACGGTGTAGTTAATACACGCCAAAGGGAAGTCTGTGTTAACTTTCCTCGCATTCCTTTCTCTCTCCCTCCTTCCTCTCCTTCTTCTCTCTCCTTCTTTCTTTCTCTTCTTCCATCCCTTCTTCCACCCCTCTTCCCCCTGCCCCGTTCTCCTTCTCTTCTCTCTTTCTCTTTCTTCCAGTAGTTTGCGGGACAATGGAGAGACCTGATCAACTCTTGTCGATCGCCCTGAGTTGATTTCACTTCTAGTCAAATGCTATTACTTGAGTTAAAACAGTTTTTCTCTGTCCTGCTGTCTGTCTTTTACCTGACAGCCAACAAAATAAACATTCAGGACCTCAAAACACTATCTTTGGTATAATAGACACATCAAAGGCCTCCTGGACAAGCCTAATGTGGTTTCCCCAACGAAGTGGGTGGTCTGCCCTCCCCAGGCAGAGGCCCTTGGCCAGCCGGGCCCTAGGCCATTATGGCTATGTTTATGTTCCAGGCCAGGAGAGGAGGCTATTCCAGAAAACTACTCTGACTGCTCGTGCCAAGTGCAGCCAACTAGGAGACAATGGATATGCGTTTTTATTGTTTCTTTTTGTTCTGTCTTGTTTCATTTGAACTGACAACTCTGTCATGTCCACATTTAGTCTAGGCATGAGAGTGGCCCATCACCTCTCCATGCTCGGCTTGGGACCCTTCTGTTCCATCCACCATTTCAGCCTTTTTCTGATCGTTTCTGGAGACGTCTGGTTTTTTCCTCCTCTACCTACCCCCACCCCCCGCCCAGTCCAGTTCTTTCTTTTCCTCTCCCCTACCCCCACCCAGAAGTGTGAGCCCAACCCTCTACCCCTGGTTTATAGCTCTTTGGTCCTGTTTCATCATTGTAGAAGACCATTTTTGCAAATGCTTGTATTCTTTTACCAATACACAAATGTCTTCAGAACTTTCCTCCTGGATTTCTTCGAAGAGGAGGAGTTCTTTTGGGAGGGAACCTTGGAGCACCCAAGTCCTAAGTAGTCTTAAGAAGAACAAGGCAAGGAGAGCCCCCGGAAGGCAAAGCCCCCATCTTCCTGGGACCAGGAGCCCTGCAGCCACACCCAGCACATACTATGACACAGAGGAGCCAAGGACAGGAGGGTGGGGGGGTGGGCACTGCTCACTTGTCCTCATGTCAAGAAAACAAATGTTTGGACAGCAGATTTCCCTTCAAGAATGTTCTGATTTGGGAAGGATTTTTCTGAATCATTTCCTCAGGGGAAACCGCTCAGCTATCTCAGGGAAGAAAATATTCCTCCTTCTGAGCCCAGTGTGCCACTTTGACTCATAGAGGAGATGTACCTGTGTGTTAATGAAACTGCTTCCGACTCCTGCGGAAATCAGTTTGCACGCATGTGTGTGCGTGCGCGCGTGTGTGTGTGCGCGGGAGTCTGCCTGCACGTGTGTGTGTGTGAGTCTGCATTTGTGCATGCACAGGTATCTGAGTATTCACGGTGGTATGCAGGCGTCAGCCTGTGTGTGTGTGTGTGTGTGTACACACGTGCACTTGTGAATTCTAACAGATCGCAGAGACGCCTCAATAGAAAGAGGAAGAAGGCAAAGGCTGTACTGGAAGCCTGCTGAAGGGTGGGCATTCGGGGACTCAGGGGTTTCTGCACAGGACCCTCCCTTCCACGCCTCTGTCACAGCTGAGACCCCCCCAGGCGTGGGACACTAGGAAAATATTCCACGTGTTCCCGTGCCCATCGCTGGTGGAGTCAGGTCAGACAGTCCCCCCTCCTGCATGCCCCCTGCCACAGCGGGTCCCGCGGGTCCCTCACGCCCCTGCTGCCTCTCCCCAGCCCTGCTCAGAGCCTCCCTAGACTCTGCACTGCCACCCTAAGTCTGGGCATTTCCTATTTTATAACATAAAGAATTCGAGAATTAGGGAGTTGACCAAAAAGGAAATTATTTGAACTCCAAGATTTGGAGCAGGGACCCTTTATTTTCCGAGCGTCGGTGTCCTCAATGACATGAAGATCACCAGGCCCCTTCCTCGAAGAAGTCAGCGTGTGTGGATCTGGTTAGTAGACACGTGTAAAACTAGCCTGTTACACGGGCTGAAGCCAAGGAGGAGGGGCGGGGAGTAATAGGAGACAGAATTTGTCTCCAACACCTGCCTTCACACCTGCAACCATCAGCTCCCCCTTCTCTATTCTTGACATCTTTACAAGCTCTCACACCTCCCAGTGCCTCTGGGGATTTAATTGCCCAGACCGATTCTCTCAGACCTGCCCTGAGACCCTGGGACCCATGCTGGGGACTGGGGATGCACTTGCCCTGTTTCCATTTCATCCTTCCTCTAGTCCATCCCCTTGGCTCTTTCTGGGCCCTCCCCTCCTCTCTCTCCCTCCCTCCCTCCCTCCTTCCCCCCCTTCCTTCCATCTCTGACACACTGGCATCTTTGGGGGAGAAATGGGAGAGAAGAATGCAGTTATACCTGACCGGCCCTCCCATAATCCCATGATAGGCTCTCTCCAGAAGGGCTCGGATGATGCCCTCTCATGGGCATATTTATGAGGGCCTGGGAGACCCCAGCTCACCTCACCAGAAACCCGTCAATTCCTGCCCACCGTGGCTCATCCCATGGCCTCTTGTTGCTGCCCCCTCCCCAGGAGGTAGCTTACCTTCAGCAGGACATGCTCGGTCGCCCTTGCCACTCCAAGCTCTGGGAGTCAAGTCTTGCTACCCGTCTTGCCCTCTCTCCCTCACCAGCCATCATGGGGTCTTCTAGCTACCCGTCCTCCTTCCAGATTCTCCAGGTGGGAAGCAGGGGCTGTTCTCTGCTCTCCTGGGCCCCCAGCCTCCTAGGGCCAAGTCAGGCCCTCCCAGGAATCGCAGGGCACTTGTGGGGGTGGGGAGACGGGGTGGGTGCGCAAAAGACTCATCAGCTCAGATCACACGTCTGAGGACGGTTGCCAGCCACCCCTTCTGGCAGGTCCTCACTGCACAGGTGACAACAGTTCTCCTGAAGATCCTGATTTGGCTGGTGGCGGGGCGGGGGCGGGGTGGGGGGGTAGTGATCGGAAGTGAAATGTGGGAAGGGCAGGAAAAATACCACAACGCCTCCCTCCAGGTGAATCCCCAACCCCACCCGCAGGAACACACCTGTATCACTCTCACATTTCAAGGTGGCCCGATCACACAGGCTCACAGCTGTGGGTGGGAGAGGTTTACCGGGCACGTTTGCACTCGCACACCTCTCTAGAGAGCCCACGGTTGGAGGCAAAGTTGAGTGTATGGTTGAGAGTTGAAAGTGTAGGCTGAGGAACAGGGTCTGAACCCATAGCATCTGAGAAAACACCAGGGGCCAGGTAAGCACTAAGGGTCTTCAGAAGATCAAATGGAAGGGGGAGGAAGGCAAGCTAGCTGTGAATGTGGCACTAGGGGAAGGTAAGCCTTCAAGAAATTCTTCAGAACCAACAAAAGGAAAAAAAGAAGAAGATTGGAAGAACAATTTCCATATTATTCATAGATTTCAAAAATCTGAATTCTAGGGCCTGACCCTAATTCCAAAGTTCTATGGACCAGAATCCATGCAACTCAGTCTATTGCCAACCTTTTTCTTCATTTGATGAACACGAAGCCCTTATTTTCAAATGGAATTTGCTGAGGAAACAGGACCCACTTTGGAGACATTGGGTAGGACCAGCCGTATAATCCAACACTGTTTGCAGAACACCAAAGCCCCCAGAGCTGACTAAAGAGACTTCAGCTGAGGGAGCCACAGCCGGGGCAGGGCCTCTGGAGGAGTGGTAACCAAGCGCCGCAAAGACAGAAGCCGGAGTCAGGGCCTGCTAGCTCGCCAGGCCACACGTCCACACTTCGGCCTGGCAAAGACCAGTGTTCATCAGCGCTCCGACTGAGCAGACCCACTAAGCTCCCTGGGTCCCGATTTCAAAGCAGTAAGAAGGGGCCTCGCTTCAGCCGACTGTCAGTGCCCCCTGCCCCTCAGCTCTGGCCAGAAGGTGTGGTCTCAGAGCCGCTGAGCAGGGCTGTGGGAGGAAACAAAGAAAAAGGGGGTGGGCCCTCATGGAGGGCCTCACCCCTGCATCCCAACCTCACAGCCACGGAGCAGCCCGGAGAGACAGAAAGGCCTTAAATGCTATGCCTCTCTTGCTCATACCAGAGATATAGGGAGTAGAGGGCACCAGGTTTGAACACTGTTTTCCTCCAGAGCCCAAGTCCATTACTACACCAACTGTCTCCCCAGACTCTTTAAAGGAATCCTCAGCAGCACTTTCTTACTTGCCTTCAGCAAAGCCACGCGCTCAAAAAATACAACACCACACACATACACAGACACACACACACACACACCCCCAGCATTGACCATTTTAAGGCTTATTTTTCCATAATTCCCTCATAATACCAAAAATCATTCAAAGCCACTTTACTGTCAGAAAAGAAATATCTATGCATACAATTAGATCATTTAAGCCAAATGCCTTTTTAACAACATTTCCCAATTAAATATTCAGCAGAGATAATGTTAAGTCTGACGCATTACATCCAGTTTAAAAAAAAAAAATCGGAGATGAAAGAATCCAAAATGTGGAATATAAAAAATTAAAATGAAAGTACCGCAGCATCCGACGTGTGTCCGTAAGGGCAGAACCACAGGTCAAAGTCACATCTCTCCGGATTTGCTGGCATTTAACTAGATGCAAAATGTCAGCACAGAAAATGGCTTGTTCAATGCAAATATTAACAAGACAGGAGTGTGTCCATGTGTAAATGGAGCTTCAGCCTGCCACGGCCTTTCTAGCTCACGGTTCACAGGCAGTCCGAGGTAGGAAAGGAACTTGTTTTTGCTGATTGTCACCGTCTTCCCTGGGGGTGGGGGGGTGAAGCTGCAGGACATTTGTTTCATGGGAGAAAGGGAAGGGCTGATTCAAGAACCACTGAGTAAAATGGTTTTGTTTGCCTGTAGTGGGCTCAGTGTATCCTATCTTATCCTATCCTATCCTATCCTACCATTCTTCTCTTCTCTTCTCTCTCTTCTCTTCTCTTCTCTTCTCTTCTCTTCTCTTCTCTTCTCTTCTCTTCCCTCCCATGCTGTCCCATCCCAACCTATCCTACCCTATCCTGTTGTATCCATGCCATCCCATCCCATCCTATCCTACCATACTTCTCTTCTCTTTTCTTCTCATCTCTTCTCTTCTACTTCTATCCTATCCTATCCTATCCTATCCCACCACACCCCTATTCTATCCTATCCTACCATAATTCTATTCTATTCTATTCTATTCTATTCTATTCTATTCTATTCTTTTCTATTCCATCCTATCCTATTATATTCTATCCTACCATACTCCTATTTTATCCTAGCCTAGTCTACCCTACTCTATTCTTACTCTAGTCTGTTCTTATTCTATATGTTCTATTCTATCATTCTACTATCTATTCTATTATTCTACTCTATTCTATTCTGATTTTTTTTTCTGCACACATTCAGAGGAGACTGACACTTAGTAACCTTAATTTTGCCAAGACAAGGGAGAAGGCAGAAGACTAAGAAAACTTTTTTCCCTCTCCACTGCATAAAGGAGGCTTGGTGGTAGCTCAAAGCTGCACATTTAGCTTTCTGTCCTTACTCTGCTCTGCACAGAGTACCCGCAGAAAGATCCTACTGGCACCTTCCCCAGCTCCCTGCATTTGCAGTCTTGCTCTGAAAAAGGAAGCTTACATGTGAGTCTGATTCAGTGACAAGTGGAAAGCTTCGTGCCACTCTTTCAAATAGAAGGAGCCTGGATTTAAGGGACATGGAAGAGTGGTATCTGCCTGCCCTCCTCTGAGGTGGCATTTGGGTGAATCCATGGCTGGCAGCAATCAGACCTTCAGTCTGGCAGCCTCAGAAACCAGATGCCCTCGGCCCCCTGCGAATAGATTGGCTGGCTCTTCGAGCTCAACGGAGACGTAAATCTACAAACTGGGATGACTAAGCAGACTAATGCAGAGTGAGGCCAAACATTCCCACTAGTCTGACTATCACTTTCTCTGTGTATGAGCAAATGGCATGGGCAGTCACATTAGTGGGCAGTGGCTTGGTGTTTAGAAGGGAGACTGGCTCCACGGGAGCATTAAAGGAATCGCTGGAGCCATACTGGGTGGCCTGTTCACCAGGTTGCCGAACCAGTCTTGGAAAGCACATAAAATCAGAGGGCAGCTGGGGAGCCAGACCAAAGCCAGAGAGAGCCCCAGCTTCTACTGCCAACAATGACATTCAGCTCCTTGATCGCGGGCGTCTGCTGGAAATGATGCTCAGTCTCGGCGGCTGTTGCCAAAAAGAATTCCCAGCTGCCCCTGGCTCCAGATTCCAATCTATGGCAGGTGTACCTGACTGGCTGAGACTGAGTGCCCTTGACCTACCACAAGGTGTGTTGGAGAGGCGATCGTCCTCGTTTGGGTTTCTCCAGGAGATAATTCTGCGATAAGGCCTGAAATGCAAGTAGTGTCCTTGAGAAGTGATCCCTGGAAGTACCAGCAGGGAAGTGAGCTAGGAAAAGGCAAAAGCCAATAAAGGACACAGGAAGAAGCAGGTCACTGCTGTGGACAACTGGGGCTCCTTCTTCCCAGGCACCTCTGGGAGGCAGTATAGACCCTCTTGGGGTTGTCTTACCTGAGGAGCGAGTCCACCAGAGTTTGGATCCACCAATCCCCACCTGTCTTTGGTTGAGGGTGGCCTTCCCCCTCCCCTGGGGGAGATGTCAACGTCCCTGCCAGTCCAGCCCGCACTGTATGGAGTCACGTGCGCTTCCGTTGGCGCATACAGGAGCCGTGAGTTCCAAGTGCTTATGCGTGGGCACAAGAGCATCTGCTCTAGCAAGTGCCGTGCATTTTTAGCTGCTCGAGTGACAGGGGCCTCTGCCTCCTTCGTAGATTCAGACGCTAGGTGACCAAAAATGTGGCAACGCTGGCTACAAGTGGCTCCAAACTCCCCTTTGCTCGCTCTCTCCGTCTACTGCGCCTCCCACCCCTCCTGCCCCAGAACCATGGGAGCAGCTGCTTTTTTAAAGATGGTCACTGTGCCCTGCTAATTGGTCCAGAGTGGCACCTGACCCTGAAAAGCGTTGGCATGTGACATGTGGGAAGTACATGGAGGGGAGTTCTTGGAGTATGCGCTGGTGGGAAAAGTGAAGGAAGCCGGACTGGGCCAAGGAAAAATGACCAAGAAGCCTCAGCCGACCCTGGGGATTTGGAGCTGAGGGGGCCTCTCAGAATTGCCCCAAATTGGGGTGAGGGCCTTGGGCCTGTGTACCCCTAGACCATCAATCATTGGATGCAGGCTGCCCTGGGAAGGGAGCTGAGGCAGCTCCCTGCGGGGACAGACAGTTAAGACCTTCATACCACTGGTTGCCTTGGCAGCTTGGGGCAGGGCCGAGGGGAGGTTCAGTCCCATGGTCCTGAACAGGAGCCTGGGTAGCACACTGTGGCAGCCATTACCGTGACCTCACGAAACCTGTCTTGGAGAAGCCTGGGTGACGACTCTCTCCTTGCAGAAGGGACACCTTGCCTAGCGAGTCAGAACCATGGACAGGCCTCTCTCGTTTTATTTGCTGCCCTTTGCGTCGCTTCAGATATTGTGTTTTTTTCTTTCTTTTTTTTTTTTTCAAAATTGGAAGTTTGAAATAAAATAAAAATGGAAAGTTCATGGCAACGCTGCATCAAGCAAGTCTGTCGGCATCATTTTCCCAACAGCATTTGCTCACTTCAGGTCTCTGGGTCACATATTGGTCATTCTTGCCGTATTTCAAACTTTGTCATTATGGTTATATTGGGTTACGACGACTGTGGTCAGCGATTAGGACTCACTGAAAGCTCAGATGATGGTTCACATTCTTTAGTCATAAAGTATTTTTCACTTAAGTTCTGGGCATCGTTTTTATTAGACACACTGCCATTGCACACTTCCCAGACTATGGGGTAGAGTAAATATAACCCTCATACGCACTGAGAAACCAGAAAGTTCGTTTGACTCACTTTATCGTGATATTGACTTTATCATGGTGGTCTGGACCTGAAGCTACCATATCTCCGAGACATGCCTGGCCTGAAAGCTCGATGCTTAGTACTCTGCAAGCATCATCCTCCATTATCCCTGTCTGAGATTGGAACGGCATCCCCATATTGCAGACGGAGAAACTGGAGCTTAAAGCCTTAAGGAACTGGTTGAGGATCATCACAGATAACAATTGGCTGAGCTGAGATTCAAAACACACCTCCCAAGTCTGGAGCTGGTGTCTTTAGCCTCTTTACCAAGGCTGGGACTTGGAAGAAGCAAGAGAGGGACCTGGGACCCACTCAGCATCAAGTACAGACACTGACCATCCACGACCTTGGCAGTAAGTGTTTCTTAACTTAATTTCCTTTTCCACTTAACTTTCCTAACTAGTCTCACCTGAGTCCCGGAGCCCTGCTCTTGGCCACTGGGTAGGGGAAACCCGCATGCTCAAGGATCCTGGGCCGGGCCCTCTGCCCTGGAGTTGCTCAGTGATCCCCACCAGCCTCTGCATCTAGGTCTCATTTTTCTGGAAGTCTCCATGCCTGACTAGCTGCTGCTTCTCCTTCCTCTTCCTCTTCTTTTCTTTTTTTCCAGATAGAGCACAAGACAAGGGATGTAGATTTATTAATTTAGCTTTTCCTCATTCCCGGTCACATCCCAGGGCTGCCTCCCAGAGCATGATCCTTCTGACCTTAGGCTGGCATTTTGGAGCTCAGGCCCTCTCCAGTAGGCCCTGGCTGCTCCCTTTCTATGTGTGAAGAATCCTCAGACCTCCTGCCACCAGCAGCACATCGCACTGTGGTGGTCCCCGGCCCACCTCTCTCCCTTCTGGACCGGGTTCCTGCAGACCCAGCGGTGGATTGCAGCCCTCATCCCCACCCCTGCCCAAGGGTGCTCAAGATCTATTTCTTGGGTGAAGATTGACTGACCCTCTCTAGAGTCTAGCTCAGGTGACACTGCTGTCCCAGCAGAAGTGAAAATCCTTCCTTCCATCTGTTTCTAAATGCTAGAAGGGCATCCCTACTTTTGGGGGAGAAGCCACAAGGATTTAAGGGGGTTCCCTAGCAACGTGGTCTAAAGGGCTGTAGGTTGTTTAATGTCTTCCTGCACCATGAATTCTGCACTTTGCACTGACTCAGCAAATCGGTACGAATTTAGGCAAGGACCTTAGAAACAATGTGTCTTCTGCAGGTTTAAGAAAGGTGAGAACTTGAAAGCAGTCTTAAGTCTGAGATCCTAACCTCCACAATCCAGGGCCTCTAAGGATAGACTACAGCAGCACGTGTGGGCTTCCTGCCTCTGGTACCCCTGCCCGAGGGCTCCAGGCCTGCCTCGGAGTGCCAGCCTAGAGATTCTGCTACCCGCACCTGCCCCTCACCCTGTATTTCCCTTGCAGTAAGAAATCCCCAAAGCACGCCATCTCTGGGCAACCCTCCAACCCTGGGGGCAGTTTTTGTTCATCTCCCTCAGTGTGGTGTGGTGGAGCAAGCAGGCTTTGGCATTGGAAGCCTTGACTGTGACCCTGGCTTGGCCATTTACTGACTATGACTCAGCATTTCCCAAAGAAGTTCCATTGAGTGTGAGGGTTCTACGACACAGTAAGCAGGAATAGTGTATCAGGCAGCTGTTGCCACTGATGATGATGCTGTGTAATGAGCAACCCCCAAACTCAGGTGCAAATGATGATTAGAATTGATTTTTCACTCATGCATCTGCCAGTTGGCTGGGGTGGCTCTGCTCCACGTGTCTTATTCTGGGGTCCAGTATGGAGGGCTGGCAGCCCCCTAGGGCATGTTCTTCTCACAGAGAGTGGAAAAGCACAAAAGACAAACGGAAACACGCGATGTCCCTTAATGTCTAGGCTTGAGGTTGGCGCACCGTCACCTCCGTCCTCATCCATTGGCCAAAGCAAGCCACGTGGCCAAGTCTTTCATCAGATGGGACAAGGAAGTTTACTCTTTCCGTGCAAGTTTAGAGAGAGGGAGCAGATTCTGTCACACAATGATTTGTTTTGCTGCAAGTTGCATGGGGAAAATGTTCAATGGTCAAGCAAGTTGGGGAAATGTGTGTGTGTTTTTTTAAGTGAAAAAGAAGGGCGTCTGGGTGGCTTAATCAGTCGAGGGTCTGACTCTTGGTTTTGGCTCAGATCATGACCTCAAGGTTGTGGGATCGAGCCTCACATCAGACTCTGTGCTCAGCAGGGATTCTGCTTGAAATTCTCTTCCTCTCTCCTTCCTGCCCCTCCCCTGCTCACGTTCTCGCGCATGTGCTTGCTCTCTCTCTCGCTCTCTCTCTCAGACAAATAAATAAATCTTTTTAAAAAGTGTAAAAGAGTTGAGATTTCAGGCATGGGGGACTGTCAATTTCCTTAAGAAAGTGAAACAGTTGTCAGAGCCTTTAATGTATATGTTATATGTCTATTCCGAACCTTCAAATGATGCTTTCTAACAGAAGTCATTTTAGGAAAGATTGCTAGCAATGATGGGCGAGTCACCTAACCAGTCTGAGTTGCAGGTATCCAGGCTGTTTTAACAGGACTTATGAGAACTGCCCCAGAGGACGATCTGGTGAACCCATGAGATGAGGTACAGGCCACACTGTAGCACAAGCCTGGACGCACATAGACACCCATTCAGTCCTGAGTTCCATCCATCAAGAACCCTAGTTAGTCAAAAAGAGGGCTCCCTAGCATGGGACAGACCAGACCGGGCCACTGGGGCTCTATGTACTGGACTGGGCGGGCACGTGGTGGTGGAACCAGCTATAAAAAGGGGTAATGGTCCCCTGGACTCTGACAGTGGTGACTTCACAGATGGGGGTCCGCTGTTAAGGGGTTACGAGGTTGTGGTGAGGTGTGGGAAGCCATGATTATCATTATGCCCCTGACCCCAGAGCACGAGCTGATTTTAGTCAGAATCCTACCCCTTCCCTGCACCTTCCAGAAGAGTGCCTCCTTTTGCATCTGTCTCGCCCACCCAAGCCAGTGGGAGGCCTGGTCCTCTCTGCTTTCATGTTTCCAAAGCAGGACCATCCCTTCCTGTGGCCTCCGCGAACAACGAACCACCAGAGTCCTTAGCCTAAGGACATGGAGGCAGGAACAAAGATCACAGATTTCCATTCCGGTCAGGTACGAGTGGAAAATTCTCCATGGAATGGCAGGGTTCCCCTTCATTACACATGTGGTTTTCATTTCTCTAGAGGAAAAAAAAAAGACTCCAGGTGCCATTCCAAACCTCACCCCTGGCCCTCACCAGCAAGCTCCCAACTGCCCAAGTCTGTAGAAGTGCCAGCACCCGACAACTTCTAGCATCTTCCACAGCCACCACAGCACAACTGGCATTTCTTCCAGCAAAAACACTTGGGTCTTTGTCCTCTGCACCTCTCAGGCTTGTGTCTCCTCCTTCCTTTGCCAATGGCTCTGACGAACAATGGCTGAACAATATTTGGAGCTTTCTTCTTCCTTGCCATTAAGGATCCTCACCCTAAAATCCCAGGAAAGGCGTCTCAAAGGCCCGCGGGGCTGCACCCTGGGCCCAATGTCTCTGAGTTACAAAGATGGCACAACATCCGCTGGTCTTTTAGACCTTTTTTTTTCTTTTTTTAAAGGAAACAGATACCACATTGTTTCACTTTGCAAAAATATCTGGGGAGGGAAACGAAATCCTGGGAATAGGCTGGTGGCGTCGTGAAGCTTCCAGAGGAGGAAACTTACAACCACAAGACCACCCTCCGAGTACCTCTTTGGAGGCAATGCTGTTTGAATGGAAAAGCAAAGTCTCTGGGCAGCCACAGGGCAGCGATAACCTATTAGCTTGTGGTCTGAGTTCTTCCGTGCACAGCCCGTGCAGGAGGCGGCTGCGGATGGGATCCCAGCCCCCACTACCCAACAGCCATGTAACCTAGAGCATCACTTAGCCTCTCTGTGCCTCAGTTTCCTGCTGTACCAGATGCAGATACTAATACACCCACCTGAGACAATCGTTAGGGGAATTACAAGCGTCATGTTTTGTACAGCTCTTGCTCCGATGCCTGGTGCGAAGTCAGCACTGAGGGTTTGAGATGAAACTTTCGGAACAGAGCTACCCTGAGAACATAACAGGTGCCAAAACCCAGGACGTGCTGGAAACACGGACCTCACCCCACCTCCCTTTTCTCCATGTTCGTCCCTCTGTGCTAATGACCTCTCATGCTGCCTTTTAAGTCTTCCACTTACTTCCTTTAAATGGGAAAATGGAAAAAGAGAGAAAAGATGATTGCAGAAAAGACAGCAGGGAGGACTTGCCTTTTAATGTCAGTGAAACACAGAGTCAAAGGAATGAATCTTTAATTGTAGAATTTGTGGTTGCCAACTCGGGGGCTGCTGGGTGAGGCCGAGGAGCCAGACCTGAACAGGGTGGGAGAGGAGGGCTGAGGATGGACCTGAAATCCCTTCAGGAAGGCAGCTGCCTACCAAATCTTGGAGAAATGCCAGCCCCTCCTGTGTGTTTCCCCGAAGTCACCCCTGTTTCAAATGGAAAGCCGCATGTGCCCTGGGCTACAGAAAAGGGCCCCAAACATCCCCTTGATTGGCACGCCACATAAGCCGCATCCCCGCAATAATGATGATGTTAATGACAATGGTAATAGCCACAGTGCAGCTGTTACTTGGCCGCCCAAATCTTCAGAGCCTCCCAGGGATTGGCAGCATGCTAAGAATAGGTGGGATCCTGCACACCCAGGGGGCTCTGAGGTGTGAGAGGAGGGAAGGAGAGCGACTGAGTTCAGACCTAAGAAACCCTGGAACAAGGAGCAGAGAGAGACTCTTCGAAATGGTGGCACTCAGAGGAACCCTGCTCTCAAATTCCACCTGTGGCCCGGCTGCTAGGACTGGCTCCCTGGCTGACCTTGCCATGCGGAGCAGACCGCACAATCAGTGACCAGAGTAGATGCCAAATCAGACTGCTTGGAGCTGTTTTCCCATGTAAATAGGATCCAGGGCTATGTGTGGCCCCGCAAAGTCAAGGAGCTTGAGGCTGTCGTTATCATATGATTGTTCATATTAGCGTATAATTTGCATATGTGTGGAGCACACAGGTCCTGAAGGTACAGAGTTTAATGAATTTTGACAGATGTATACATCAGATAATCAACAGCCCCACAAAGATACAGGACGTTTTCATCACCTCCGATGGTTTCTTTGTGTCCCTTTCTGGCTGCCTTCCACCATGCGTGGGCAATCACCGTTTATACACCTGTCACCATGGAAGGAGTGCTTTTGCCTGTTCTAGAATTCTCTATAAATGGAATGATACAGTATGTATTCCTTTGGGCCTGGTGTCTTTCAGTCTGTGTACTATTTTGAGGGTCTCGCCGTGCTCTCATGTGTATCAGAGTTTGTTTCTTTGTATTCCTGGTCTCGCTGTGCTCTCATGTGTATCAGTAGTTTGTTTCTTTGTATTCCTGAGCAGTAAATACATTAAAACTTATAAAGTCACCCTTTGATGGAAATTGGGATTATTTCCAGTTTGGGGCTATTATGGAAAAAAAAAACTGTCATGAACATTTCTCTGCAAGTCTTTGTGGGGATATGGGTCCTCATTTCTCTCGGCTAAATATTTAGGGGTGAGATCTCTGAGTGTAATGTAGGTGTGTGTTTAATTATAAAAACAAAAAACAAAAAACTGACAGTTTTCCAAAGGGGTTCTACCATCTCAGACTCTTCGTCTCTTTCTCCTCTATGATGTTCTTTACGTGACTTCTGCCTCATGGTGTGATATGGCTGCCTGAACCCCAGTCATCCTATCTGCATTCCAACCCAAAAGGATGATGGAGGAAACGCTGTGCTTCCCTTGCTTGGATAACACTCCCTGGAAACTCCCCACAATACTTCTGCTGACATCCCATTAACTAGAACTTTGTACATGGTCACATCTAGCTGCAAGGGACATTGGGATATGTCGTTTTTATCCTAGAGATTCATGTACCCAGCTAAAAAGCAGGGGTTTTATTATTGGGGAAGAAAGGGATATTAGATGTTGGGGGGGTGGGGCGAGAAGCAGCTTCTGCCAACATGGGTAGCTAGAAACTGGGCAGGGGACTATCACTGTCTTGCTCACAGAGGCTTCTCCAGAACACATCTTGAGCCTTTGCTCATGATATGTGCTCAGTAAATGTTTGTGAACAGGAGGAGGCGGGAGGGGAGAAGGAGAGGGGTGGGAAGAGAAGAGATAGCTGTAAGGCAGCCTGCCCCACAGCTTGAGGAAGCTCTCTAGGATCATTACGTTCGTCTGACAAGAGCGTTGTTCTTAAAAGCCTCTCACCATTCTTCAGTTTCTGAAGCTGTTTCCAAACTCCTCTTGGATGCAATTAAATATCATTCTCGAATTGTCAAGTGAGTCCTGCAGTGGCCTGGTCGGTAGGTAAGGGACATTTTGACTTCGTTGTCGGATGGAGATGGCCCGGGGATTGTTACTTATCACAGAGGAGGGGGCGTGTGTATGCACATGTATACACACGTGTGTGTGCGTGCACATGTGTGTGTGTGCATGCGCGTGTGTGCAGGCACGCCCACAGCAAGCCTTCCTTGGACCTTTTCCTGTCAGAGCCTCACAATCCGCATAGTGATAAAGGTGTTGTCATCAAAGGCTTGTGCCTTGGGTATTGGAATGAGGACCGACACGCCTGAGGGGAGGGCGCCAGGAGCAAGAGGCAGCAAGGTGGCTGGGAGCAGAGCTGCGGACAGGCAGGCAGCGAGAATTTTCCTACAAGAGGGCCTTGGTGCTTCCAGCCGGGCGCGCCTTCAGCAAACGAGGGGGTCACCGGGTTATGTTATTTTACGGTACAAAAGCAGATACGGTCCGCTGCCTCCGCTCTACCCTGATAATTTTGTCTTCCTGGCGGGTTTGCCATCAAGGATCTGACATGCCATTAGGTTTTTATCTCTGTTGCCCAAGGAGGGGCAACGGTGAGCGAGGGTCTGCTTTTCATTAAAGTGAGACCGGTTGCGGGAGCCCTTCTTTGAACAAAACAACCGCGGTTCACGACAAGGTTAGGGGAAGGCGGGGCGGAGGGAAGGTTATTAGTAACTACCTCTGCTTCCTTAGCCAGAGTGGGGGCTACTCTCCCGGGGGACTGAGAGCTAATTCTGTGCTCAGGCTGTGATCCCCAGGTCGGCCTAAGAAGGGGCGTCTTCCATGGGGCCCAGCCTTCCAGCTGATTCTTGGACATCAAATGTGACCCGGGAGGGAGCACCGGGACATCAAGGAAAGGATTTCGCTTAGTCTGGGCCCCGTGCCGGAGCTGCCATCCTAGAGATGAGAGGTGCAAAGTTGCTGGAAGGAGTTCTGCCATGGAAGCTCGCCCCATCCTGCCAGGGACACGGGCCTCCCTACCAGCCCTGAGCTGCTGCCCAGGTTTCTCACTCCCTCCCCCCTCACCGAGGAAAAGCGGTATCTGGGAACTGGGGTAGAGCGGAGGTGGGGGAAGGGGCCTTGGGCTGACAGCAGCTCAAACCGACTCTGCCCTCTCTGTCCTCCTGGAAACACCTAGTACATTCTAGGTCTTTCTCATCGGCATTGCCTTCCTCATGACAGAGCAAACAAAACATGCAGAGACAGCCCCTTAGGGGCAGGTCTGGGGGAGAAAATCCTCCAAGTATCTCCATTGTTTTGTTTCAGATGTGGGAGATGCTACCGGGCTCAGGAGGGGTCCCAGCTGCCCGTGGTGCTCACATAAACAACCCCACTGACTTCAGTCATTTCTGATAAGAAATGTTGTTCCCCCCTTCCCCCACGTACCCCAGGCCACCTTCTTTGTGTTGCTCTCATCAGCAAAGTCACACCGGGCAGCTGATCAGTGTGGCACCTTGGCCTCCTGTGAGCTTGTCATGCTGGCTGGAGGTGGGACTCTGAGCCTTCCTCCGCAGCCCCCTCCCCCACCCCTGTCCTCCCTCCTCCTCCACACACTCACCCCACCCACTGCCTGGTGCGATTCAGAAGCACCGAAATCCCCATGATCCCTGGGATACGCAGTTTCCTTCACCCAAGAATTCCAAGAGCTGCGTCTTCTCCCTTGCAAAGTGAATCATAACAGGAGCATAGAATTTCAATTCCAGGCGTGTGGAATTTTAATCCCCAAGTTCCCACGAAGTGCTCCTGTCCGTGGCGAATTGGTGATGAGCCCCTCTGGCCAGCGTCATGCACAGTCACCTGGCAGGAGTGGCGGGGTCCTCTGAGCGCCCCGCGTCTCGCTCCTGCAACCTCATCATCAGCATCCATTAACCGTGAGCAAGGATGAATTACTCTCATCTCTATGGCCAGGTCCTCGCCGAGGCAGCCTGCCCTGCACGGGGAGGGATTTCCAGCTCCACGCCCGACCCCGCGCTGTCCTGGGGCCACCAGCCGGGGCTTTCCAGAGACACCGTAGCTCTATTGGCAGTTAGCTTGGGTTTTGTCTGGTATTCGCCTCTGTGAGATGCCAGACCTTGTGCTCAGCCCTGCGATCCCAATAACTCCCTTTATTTCCCGGTGGCAGGTGACAACTGAGAGGCTTAGAGCCTGTGGGTGCACCGCTCAAGGTCACATGGCTTGCGCGTGGCCGCAACATGTCTGCTACCGAGATCTGTCTTCTTTTTGTTCCAACATCACGCCCTAAGACGTTTCTGTCAGTCTTCGGCATGGTTTTGACTGCATGCCCCAGTAGGATCCCCAGGGGTCCACATTTTCATGATGGTACAGCTAGAGCCCAGAGAGGTTAAGTGGCTGGCGCCAAAGACACACAGCTGTATGGGTAGAGAGAGAGCAGGCACCACGACCCAGAATGCCACAGACTTTTATTGAGGGTCAATGACCTGCCAGGTTTGCACCAGCTCTGGGGACATCCAGCTGAATAAGACTCAGCCCCTGCCCCTGACTGACGGTCACATGGGCAGATGGTAGCAGACGTGATGATATGCATTTCTAAGTGTGGAAAACCATCTTGTTTGTACGTGGTGTATGGGGAAGGAGCCCAGGGCTGGAGTGACTCATTGACTGAAGAGGTGACATTTGGTGGAGGCCTAGGCCTCATCGTGACTGTTGCAGAAATCAATCTTTTCAGTACTCTCAAGGATAATCGGCCTCTGCAGGGCAGACCCTCACTAACCAGACTCCTAAGAACCTGGTGAATAAGACCAAAGACCACTTCATTAATCCCTACCCCTTTCCAGTGAGCCTGCTATCAAAGAACACAGAACAGTACATGGAGATGAGGGATTTGCCTGGAGGAGGTGAGCTTTTTTGATTGCCCACAGGGCTGTATTAAGATTTGGGGGACCTCTAAGCACTCAAAAGATTATGGTGCCCAGAACAACCCTATGTGTTACTTAGAATAAAAGTAAATCCCAACTGTAAAACAATGAAATTGCAATGAAAACAGGTTCCAGTTTTTCCCCTATGACTTTGATGTTTTTAAATATATGTATGTTAAAAATTGAATTGCTCCTTTTAATAATCACGTTTGATCCTCCTGTTCTGTTCGTAGCCCAGCCTTGTGCTTGGGATTCCTGTGGGACAGTCCAGCTCTGCTTGTCTTCCCAGCATGCTTTTTTCTACCCAGAAGGCAATAGGACCCCGATTTTTCCTTTGGCGACTCCTCCCTCATTTTCAGCCAGCTTCATCTGTGGGGATGGACCTCCCCTCCACCTCCAAAGACAGGGTCAATGAGTTCTGAGGAGAAATTTGGTGGGGCTTTTGAGAAAGCCTCTGGGAAGTGTGATGTGAAGATACTTAAAATCTGGTGCTGCGTGACATACTGTTATCATAAGTGGAGTCATGCACAAGTAGGGGCCATCATGTGGGCTTGGAGCCAACGTGACATAATTCAGAGAAGACAGATGAAGAGAAACCAGGTCTTTGGTAGCATGACTTATGCTGCTGGATCAAACTCTGCCTGAAGTCCACATTTCTGTTCAATGTTTGTTTTTTTCCACTTAAGTGAGCCAATAAATTCTATTTTGGTTTAAGTCAGTTTGAGTTGAATTTCCTGTCACTTGAAATCAAAAGATTTCTAACAGATATACTTTGAAAACAAGGATCATAGCATAGAGAATTAAACAAACTTTAGCACATTTCTAGATGTATTAAGACTGACACATTCTTACAACCTTTATGAATCTGTGAGGAATGATTCCTTTTGGTTAAGAGTCATATCATCTTGGTTGTGTTATCATTAACTAGGTCACTTTATAAACTCCACGAGGGCCAAAATGTTTGTCTGTTTTGTTTACTACCGTATCCTCCGCACTTAAAGTAAGGGCAGGCCCCAGGAGGCACTCCAGAAATATTGGCTGGCTGAATGAATGAATGAATGAATGAAGAAACATAGAAGGGACACGTAATTAGTCATCAAGATAACAGGATGGGAAATGCACAATATACCCTTGGCAACATACTTATTAATGTTTGTAATTCATCCAAAAGAGGGGAGAGAACTAACATTAGCTGTGATCCTTCCCTAGGCTAGGCACACCTTTGGGTGTGTTCATAGCCACCGCAGCATATTATTACACACAAACCACCTCCCCCCACCCACACACACGCACACACTATCAAGAGGCTGGTATAATTACTCTCATTTTACAAACGGGGAAACTGAGGCATGGGGCTTGAAGTTACATTCCAAAGATCACAGAACTACTTCTTCAGTTAACAGCTCAGCTGAGAGGGGTTCCAGCATGGAAAATGTTTACAAGAGTGCCGGGGTTATAGTAAGCTCTCAGAAAATTCTGCAGGTAACCAAACTCATGTGTGCTACATAGGTTTTTATTAAATTCCATTTCCGACACCTATATGGTGATCCAGACCCTCAAATGGAAAGGAGACAGCCTTCCCTGCCCAAATCACACTTGTGTGGGTGGGTGGGAAGAGAGCACACAGGGTGTTGTGACTGTGGTGTCAGAGTTCACACAAGCCACGTGTTGTCAGCACGGGCACCTGGTACAGAAAAGTGTATGTGTGTGTATGTGTATGTGTGTGTGTGTGAGTGAGACCTAGTCTCAGAACTCCAAGACTGTTTCTGCATCCTGCCCTGATACATTGTAGACACATCACAATAAAGGGAAGTGATAGAAGCTTTTGGTCCCATCCAACCACCCAGATGTGTTCTTAGCGTGGCCATAATTTAAGCAGAGCCTGCAAGGCGATACAACTTCTCCGAACCAAAAAAAAAAAAAAAAAAGCCGAAGAGTCTGGGCAGTAATGCCGAGGGGAACTCAACATAAACCAGAACAGAAATTTGACCCCACTTTCCACTCCAAGATGTGCTAATTTACACAGCCTGTGACCACTGCCGTTGCTTCCCCTTGCCCCTACTGTGCTCAGAGTGGCTTCCATTAGTGAGAATTCAAAGGGCTGTGGGGGTGACCCCAAGCTCAGCCGTGTGGGAAGGGCCCCGTGGGGGTCAGAAGGATCCCCTGTGACACATCAGCCTGGCGCCCTTGGTAAAAGCTCTCTACTCTCCGGGCCTCAGCACCCTACTTAGGGTAAAGGGCTAGTGGATATAGAGCCCCTAAGTTCCCTCACTCCCTGGCGCCAAAGAAGAATGCCCCAGTCACAGAGATGAGAAAATATCCTGTGGCTCTTCCAAGCAAGGGGGGAGACTGGGTTGGAATTATCATCCGAAGGGCACCCGGAATTTTGACGGCAGCCGCAGACCTCATCCCCCGCCTGCTTCAGAGCCTGTGTGCTGACTTACATAGACGGGTGTCTGGTACTCCCCACTTTGCAGGGAGAAACAGAAAACTGTGTGTGTGTGTGTGTGTGTGTGTGTGTGCACACGTGTGTATGTGTACTTTTTCTTAACTCACGCAGGTCACCGGGGAAACTAAGAAAGCAAACATCTAACGGAGAGAAAAGATTTCTCTCCTTTGTGTTTTTCCTGCTGTGGAGACAAATGCCCCGGAATGCACTGGCAGAGGCGGGGCCTGGGGCCTGGAGAGAGAGCAGGGTGCTGTGAACCCTCCCCTCCTGCCTTTGAAGGTGGCCGGGCCTCTCTGTAAACACAGTGACTTCTGACTTCTCACGGCTCTCAAAATAATCAGAGTGTGGGGGTTCTCAATCAGGAACAAAGAAGAAACAAAGGGTTAATGAGAGGACACAAGTTTGATGTTTCGTTGGATAAACACAGAGTCAGCTAGGAACAAAGGCGCCAGGGGCTGGCCTTCCCTAGGAGGTAACAAGGGGAGCTTTTAGTCCTTGAAATTTCTGTGCATTGCTGTTTCTTCCTTGGTTTGAGAAGGGCACCTCACACCCTGCTCTTTGGACCAGCCCCTTTCAAAACCATGGCAGTGAAAAGTTGGCCCTCCGCTCACCCTGATCAAAGCCTTACTGCAAGATCTAATTCATACTAACGTGTGAAGGATTGATACGACCTCGGCAACCCCAGAGGCAGCAGCTCCCATTTACCATGGAGCTCCTTTTCTTCACACCCTGTGCACATTCTCACCGCATTCTCACGCACCCCTAAGAGGCATCATTACCCATCAGCTCAACAGGGAATAGCTGTCCTTGTCCAGTGTTAATGAACTTCCAGGCTCTCTCTTCCCCCACCCTGACTCCAGCTCCACATACAGCCCCAGGCACTTTCAGGAATTCCACACACACACCCCCATCTAGCTTTTTGCAGTGGAACAAGTAGTTGCCTGTCCCAGCCAAATGTCAGGTACTCGAGATCCCACTGCAGGTGGACAAGCCAGGTGGTTCATCATCACCGAGTGCCTCTTTCCTAATTCCGTATCACAAGGAGGTCACAGTTCCTGGCCTGGAGGAGCCACTCAGAGAATATTTGTTGAATGAATGTGTAGAGATGTGAATAAATGAACGGATGAACGAATGAACGAACTGTGTTCTTTCCACGAGTGGTGGTGTTGTCGCAACCTCTCCCTCGCAGCTAGGGGGACGGATTCTGATTCCAGAGTCTGAGGTGGGGCCTGAGATTTTGCGTGTGTAACCGGCTCCTGGGTGAGGCCGCTGCCGCTGGTCTGTGGACTGCACCGTGGGCAGTGAGTTCAAGGTCACGAAAGAAGAGGGTCGCATCTTTGCCGCGGACTATTTGATTTCCCCCTCCTTTTCATCAGCGTTCATTCGTTGGTCTGGGGTGTGGGGTGCTGCTTGCAAGGATTCCATCCGTGCTGCCTTTTATCCTCAGCTCATGCGTAAGTGCGTATCCTGAGAAATAATGAGGCTGAACCACAGGGTCCTCTGTTGCTCAGGCCTCCTCCCTCCGCTTCCAACATACATAGCCGTGTATTTCCATGGCGGCACACATATTTGCAAGAGTAAGAAAAGTCTTGTGCGTTTGTACAAACCTCATGCCCTGCCAAAGCCAGACTTTACCCCAGCACCTGCCCTGGTGAATTTCTTAGAGCAGATAGATCTTCCTCTTGTGCCCACGTCTCTATCAAAAAAGAAAATGAAGGAAAAGAAGCCCTCGAGTTTTAAGAAGAATGTGAAGGAGCACAATTCTTTGAGAAGGGGAAAAACACACCTGCGTATTTAAATATGCAAACAGCCTGCTCGGATTTATGACTCATGCTGCCAACCTGGGCCCAGGTAGGCATCTGCGTTTGCAAGCGCTAATCTGACCTTTAGTAAAGAAGCATTATGAAGAAAAACGTTTCACCGGTCTCAGCCTAGTCACCTAGCCAAAGTCTGTGGACCTATGGGCCTTGGTGTCCTGGAGAAATGGGGTCCTCACCAGTTCAGGCAGCGGGGGGTGAGCGGATGGCTTGGCGACACGGTGCAGACAGAGTCAGTGAATTGCCATATCCTCTACTGAATGGATTGTCCCACGCGAGCCTACGTGGGTAGCCCACCTCAAGAGAACTGGCACCATCTCTGCTCCTTGGAATCACCAGGGGATCTTGAAGGATTGTTGTTGCCTGGGTCGGACCCCCAAAGATTCAGAGGTGACTGGTCTGGGAGGCGGTCTGGGTGATGACAATTTTGAAAGCTCCCCAGGTGATTGCAACGTGTAGCCAAGGATGAGCGTCACTGCCCTAGGTCAGTGGGGTGGTCAGACCCTCAGCCTCAGCATCACCTGTCAGCAGCACAGATCCCAGGCCCCACCCCAGTCCTACCCATTCGGGATCTGCACTTCTAACAAGCCCCCAGGGGTCACGCGTGCCCTCTGACATGGGAGAAACACTGCCTTGGAAATCTGTTTCTGGATGCAGAGACTGGAGGCCCGTCCCACAAGACAGTCTGGCCAAGGTCCCCAGATCGCCCATCTCCCAGCTTCCACCAGACTTCCTCCTCCTCAGCTGGACTTCATGTCATCCTGGAAGGGGTCTGAGAGATCCCACGTGAGGACAGCCCCACGTCCAGGGCACAGCTCTCGTCTCAGCATTGCAGAGAGCGCACCATTTACTGCGGAATTCTGACTTTTTCTTGCTAGGGGAAAAATATGTCTCGGTAAGATCCATTATGTATTCCTGGTGTACGCAATGAGTTTGTCTTGAGACATATTTATGCCTGGGAATATTATGTATTCTCTTTATATACCATGCAAGGTTAAATTTTTTGAAAATTTATATTTGCTTTTTATCACCCAGACATATAAGCGATTTATAGCCAGGCCTGATGGATTGGAATCAGATGGCAAAACCCGGATTAACCCCCTGGATCCTGGTGGTCGTTGGTCAGTCCTTGCTATTAATGATATTTCCACCTGAGTGAACGCATTAAAGACTTTCCCTTGAAGATAAATATGCGGGTAGGTATCACTTTGCGAAGCAGGTTCTCTCCCTCTTGCTGCGTAAGCTCATCCAGCATTTTTTTTTTAAAAGACAGACATATTGAAACAGTCATACACTGAATAATTCATGTGGAAAAATTTGGGGGAGAGCTAAATAGAGGTGACTCGTGGTATATTCTTCCTTGCGGGTGGTTAGAAGGTGGAGAGTTTTCTGCATTACATAATTGCTATTCCCCAGAAACACAGTGCTTGGAGCAGCTACGGTCCCTTTCCAGAGCCCCTTTTATTTACTTACTTGAGAAAGTAAGTAAATTTATTTATTTATTTATTTACTTGAGAAAGAAAGACAGAAGGCACAAGCGGGTAGGGGAAGAGGCTGGGGGCAGACGGAGAGGGGGAAGCAGACTCCCTGCTGAGCAGAGAGCCCGATGAGGGGCTCGATCCCAGGACCCCAAGATCATGACCTGAGCAGAAGGCAGAGGCTTAACCAACTGAGCCACTCAGGCACCCCTCAACCAACTCTTGATAGCCCTCCCTGGGCAGTAAAAGATGCTCAGAGGACCCCGGCCCGGCCCAAGGGAGGCCAGGGAGCACCCCGACAGGCGCTTCCTACCGAAATCGGGACTTCATCACACCTGCCGTGCGTGGGCACAGGCGCATGCAGTTTTCCACCAAACCCAAAGAGGGTCTTTTTGTGCAAATCCCTGGCCAAGGGTGGTCTAGCGCAACTGCTCGGCATTCACCCAGGTGCAAAAGGCAGCCAGAGGATGAATCATTATTATTTTTTTAATCAAGTAACAGACCCAGGTGTAGAAGCCGCCCGGCTTTCTAATATCACTGTGGCTTTGATAAATATGTCCCATTCCTTGATAACTTTTCCAAATCCTTTAATATCCTGCAGCTCAGTCCCTGATGTCTGGCTGTCGCAAAATGTGTGAAGGGAGACCAAATGTCAATAAAATCTCCCTGCCTGCCTCAACCCAGGACATAATCAGCTCCAAGGTAAATAAATGGTAAGTTAGTTATCTGCTCCGGGGAGGGGAGGGCGCGGGGCTTATCTGCCGTGCGTTTTGGCCTTCCTAGGGAGCTGACCAAAACGTCTTATTCCAGCGTCTTCTGGGGGAGGGTGTTGGTCCCCCCCCTCCCCGTTTCTTTTTCTTTTTTCCCTTCCCCTCCGAGGACCACCGCGCTCCACTGTTGGGAAACGGCTGTCTGCTTTCTGCTCCGCTCTCCTCAAACTCCATTAAATCACCTTTCATCACATTAAATACAGGTCTTCAGGGTGGTCAGAGAGCTTCGCTCTGAGGGATGATGTTATAATGAGGGTGACGTGTATGAAAAATCATTTTTCAGCTCAATTCCAGGCAGGCCACAGGGAAGCCTGAAGGGGAGGGGCAGGGCGTGGGGCGTTTGTCCCCATAGATGGGAGCCCCGTTCCTGAGGTGAGCTTTCCTTCATTCATTCCTTCCTCCCTTCATTCATTCATCGGACCCGTAGAGAGCACTACTCCGTGTCTGCCTTGGGGAACACGCGTCTGAACAAAGAGACAAAAATAGCCCTTCCCTCATGGAGCTTCCACAACGAGAAGCATTTGAAAGCTTCTCAGGGCACATGCTTCCCGTGGGACTCACAGGAAAGCAGAGGGGGGCTGATTTGAAGAGTTTCCGGAGCCCCTGCCCATCCATTCTGCCTGTGCCGGTGCCAAAGGGCGGTGTTCTTCCAGGAGACACTCTTTCTTTTGAGCTAAATCGTCCTTTTTCCATGAGCAATTGCCCTTGGAAGGGATTAACTGTTATCACTCTCTGGCACCTTAGTGTGAATTTATTTATTGGCTCCTCTTCCTGCCTAAATAGGAGGGCCTCCTGGGCTGCCGAAGACAGGCAAATCCTGAAAAGGTAGTGGGCGAGAGACCGAGGACTACCGGCTCCGTCTCTCTCCTTAGAGCCCCCCGGGGGCCACCTGTTAAAGAGGGAGATGCCTCATCGCCATCTGATCCCACCGAGTAGGGTCTCACTCCCCAGCCCAGTCCTCTCCCCTCCCCTTGCCTCCCTCCCACACACACATGGTCTTCCCACTGGACGGCTCAGAGCCACTAAAGGATCTCTTTAGAGAAGAGGCCCAATGACATTGAGGTTCTCCAAGTTCAGATCACTTCTAACTGCCCTTCCTAGTCGCGATGACAGCCCCCCACTGTTACTTGGCCGTAGGCACTACCCTACACTTGCCTGGTGTCTTTAAACCCTGCTCGCACCATTGTAAGCAGTCCCTTATTAAGCACACACCCAGTCTGAGTAGGCCATCTGTTTGCTGCCCAGACCCAGATCCACACGGAAGGCAAAAGAAGAAGCAGAGAAATCGGGTCTAGGACTTGGACCTGGACACAAGGGGAGTGGGGAATAATGGATGCCTTCAGAGCCTGACATAAGGCAGTGTTTTCATATGTCGTGGACATGAGGTCCATAAAATGTAGATTCCTTCCTCATAGCCCTTTATTTTTTTTAAAAGATTTTATTTACTTATTTGACAGAGAGAGACAGCAAGAGAGGGAACACAAGGAGAGGGACTGGGAGAGGGAGAAGCAGGCTCCCCGCCGAGCAGTGAGCCCGACATGGGGCTCGATCCCAGGACCCTGGGATCATGACCTGAGCCAAAGGCAGACATTTAACTGATTGAGCCCCCTCATAGCCCTTTCTGACCAGAGACCTGGAGATGTGCATTTGCAGCAAGCATCTCAATGACACTGAAGCGTATGGCCCATGTACCACAATTTAACACGTGTTGATTTAGTCCTTCCTAACCCCTCATGACTCCTCCCTTTTGTGAAAGGGCCACGCTTCTTTCTGCTTTGTCCAAACTCTGCTATCACGGTCGCTGGTGATCTGAGCAACAGATGGAAAGAATGAAAATTCAGAAAGATAAAAACCTAAAGAAAAAAAAACCAACAATGTGGTTTTTCAAGCAGGCAAAATGTCAAGCAGCCCAAACTTGCTGGGTTCAGATTTTTTAAAAAAATGGTTTTTCAACCCTGGTCTTTTCCAGCAAAAGAGTCTCAACCTAGTGATTGGCATCCAGACTACCAGTAAAATGTAGCCTCTGGGTAAGATCAGATCAAGGATACAGCCTTAAGACCCTTCATTGAGGGTGCCTGGGTGGCTCAGTGGGTTAAGCCTCTGCCTTTGGCTCAGGTCATGATCTTAGGGTCCTGGGATGTGGCTCTCCGCTCAGCGGAGAGCCTGCTTCCCCCTCTCTCTCTGCCTGCCTCTGCCTACTAGTGATCTCTCTCTCTCTCTCTCTCTCTCCGTCAAATAAAAAAAAATTTTTTAAAAAAATTAAAGACCCTTCATTGAATTCTCAAAAGAGTTAGTGCAGTGCCTCGTAGATGCCCCCATGCAGACCTATTGTTCCATGGCCCTGGCTTGCCACCTAAAATAGAGAAAGGCCTGTCTCAGAAGAGTTTGCAGATGTGGCTTTGGTCTGATGGACCACATCGTTAAACTTGATACAGAGGAAGCCCGCTAAGTTGTGAATGGAATTACACTGGCTTGCACGACAAGGACAGAGATGGTTAAAAAGAGATCTCTGCGCCTTCGGCCTCCTCAAGGGGAGAAACAGACTGAAGGTACACCTCGGATGGAAACGTAAATACTCGGGACTGACAAGGACAGGTAACTCAGAGGGCAGAATCAGAAGCAACAGGTAGCCACTTCCAGGGAGAAAGCCTAGCGGCTTTGACTTTTGTGCTCTGGGGGAGGTCAGCGGCCATGGAAGAAACCCAACGACCCCACAGGCCAGCACGCCATGGGCAAGCTCGAGCTAACCATGTGAGGAGGCCCAGTGTCGGAAAATCGAGGAGCCGGGCCCCAGGCATCTGAACCAAGTGAAGCCTTTTTTCTTTTTTGCAGGATTCCACCTGCTTGAGCCGCTCCTGCTCCTGCCCGGCAGAGTGGAAATGAGCTATTCTGACCAAGCCTTGCTCGACTTGCAGAACTATGAGCAAATACACGCTCTTGTCTGAGGTCACTAAGTTTGGGGATATTTTGTCACATGAAGCAAGAGGTAATGAACAAATGAGCTTAGCGTTGTACTCACGTAAGGGGCCCTTGGGGAACGGTTGTCCTGGGGCCTGGGCCCTGCTAATGTGAAGGTCTCCTCAGCGATGTACGCTCACCGTCTTGGGCATTGCCACGCATGGGAGCATTGGAATGGCCGCTGGAAGAGGGGAGAGTGTAAGAAGAGAAACAAGGAAGACGGGGTCTGGTCTGACCGCTGATCCCTTGCTGGTCCAAAGCCAAATCGATCCCATGGATGGGAGATGTTGTGAGTCTGGGTGAGGGCTGAAGGCCCAGGCTACCAGAACCATCCTGAGGGATGTTGCAGAACTTGACCTACCGCGAGACCCAGAGCCCCATATGTTCTGCTCAGCTTCTTTCCCTCCCATTTCCTATGACAGGGATCCCCAACACCCACACGGAAGCCTGAAGTACAATGTGACAAAATAGCTCAGGGAGGTTAAGTGATCTGCCCGAGGTCACACAGCTATTAATGGTAGAGGTAGGCTTTGAACCCAAAGAGCACTGACTCCTCTGCCCCGACCCAAGACCAACTATTGAGTCCCTGAGAGAGATGGCTGCCCTAAGTGTCTGTCCTCAAGGCTTTTTAATTTATTTCATAGGAATTTTATATGAAATGCACATGAATTTCATTCTTACCATTTATCACAAAATTCCTTGCAATTTTCACCACCCTGTCAAAGAATGAATGAAACCAAGACTCGTGTTCCTCACGTCGCACAGAAGATTTCATGAACCGTCATGGTTCACCCTTGTGTCATACTTACCTGTTCCAGGATGGTGGGCCATTGTTGGGTGGGAGCAGGAAGGAAGGCCCCAGGCGGCGCAGCTCCCCCCCTCTCTCGCTGTCCTCATCCCTGGATGGCTCACTGTGCCCTCTGCCGTGACTTTGCTTATGGGGGCCCTACCACCAGGGTGGCACTGTCACCTCTCGCTCCAAGCATAACAAAGTAGTCCAAACCCCAGCAACTGGAGACAGCCATCATGTCATGTTGTTATTCTGTGGCTCCGGAATCTGGGCAGACCCCAGCAAGAAGGGTTGGTCTCTGTTCCAGAATGTTTGAAGCCCCAGTGGAGAAGGCTCGAAGACCAGTGGTGACTTCCGCCTACTGGAGGAAGTTCCTGGAGCTCAGGCTTCCTGCCAGGGTGGTAGCCTCGGGGCGTCATCAGACTGCCCACATGGCAGCTCGGGACTCCACGTGCAAGTGATCCAGGGACAAGGCAAAAGCTGCGTGGCCTTTCATGGCCCAGCCTTGGAAGCCAACATCAGTCCCATTGTGTGCTATTGAGTGAAGCCAGCCCTACACTCCACATTCAAGGTGAAGGGCCATAGACCCCACCTCTCAAGGGGAAGGGTGCTAAGGTCACGTTGTAGGAGACGTTAGCCACCATCTCTGAAAAATACAGTCTGTCGACCTGCTCTCTGACCACGGTTGATACCTTCTCACCAGTTCTTCCAGGCCTTACCCAGGCCCCCACCTCCAGGAAGACTTCTCTGATCACTGCAGTCCACTTGAAGCTCTATTTTCTCTCTGGCAGTTCTACTTCATATCACAGTGCAGTGGAGTAGTGGAGCTAATATGATGAGGCATTGAACATTTCATGTATGTTAATTCATCGTAGCCACAGTCAATAAATGGCTCAGCCAGAGCTCGAACCCACACGGTCGGTTGCAGAGTCTGACCTCTTCCCACCTCCTAGCCTGCCTGCCCGTACCTCTTACTCACCACAGCTGCGTGTCCAGCAGGTACACTCCTCAGCACAGCCACAGTCCCCGGCATGGTGCCAGGCTCGTCCACCCTCGTGGTCTAGGGATTTCTTTTTTGACTTTATATTTTAAAGATTTTAATTTTTTATTTGAAAGAGAGACAGAGACAGCGAGAGAGAGAGAGAGAGAGCAAGCGGCGTGAGGGCCAGAGGGAGAAACAGATGCCCCATGGAGCAGGGAGCCCGACGTGGGGCTCGATCCCGGGACGCCAGGCTCACAACCCAAGCCAAAGGCAGACGCTTCATGGACTGACCCCTCGAGATGCCCTGGTCTAGGGATTTCTAAATGGGTATCCGTTAATGCCAGCCACGCCAAAGCCCAGAACTGAACATATTCACAAGCCCCAGAGTGCACGTTCGTGCGACTAGCCTGCTGACCCCAGCCTGGGCCAGGGTGGGAGGACACTACTGGCAGAGTTGGAGGAAATCAACTGCACACCAGAGCCCCCGGAGCAGGGCCTGGCGGCAGGGGCTGACAGCCAACAGCGATGTGTAAAGTGCCTGCAGAAATGCACCAAAAGGGCAAAGGGAACTATGCTGCTGGATGGAGAAGGAAAAATTAGATCTCAAGATGGTTTTAATTCTGGGCTCTGGGAGTCCTGGGGATGAGAGAGAGTGGGGAGGAGAGAGAGAGAAATGATTTAGAACCTCAGGGCTTTATGGGCAGCAGGCCTCTTTCAGCCGGAGCAGACAGATGGAGAAATCCGTAAACAGCCAAGGAGGAAGGCCGAGATAGAGCGCGGTCTAACAGGCAGAGGGATAATAGCGTTCAAGTCCAGGGAGGTCCTGAGCCACATGGAAATGATTCGAGGCATGAAAGACTGCGCCCAGGCGCTTTGTATCTGAACAAAAGCATTCCGCGTGCATGCAGACGTGGCTTCAGAAAAAGAACAGGTTTTCCTGACCTGCCATTCTGGCCTATAATTTAATGCTTTAGACCTTTACCTTGAAGCTGCCTTGGCCCTGTAAGAGCCAGTCTTGGAGGTGAAGTGGGGGGAATTCAATATTAGCCAGAATATCAGCTATCCTTGGATGCCAAGTGCCCGAAAGCGTGCCTTCCATCAGCCCTGGCCAGTCTCTGTGACTCCGGAGAGTCAAAGGGCAGCGAGGGCCATGGCCTTGACCTTAGGTCATGGAAATGGGCAGTGTTGCGGAGGGAGGCAGATAACTTTATCATCCTTAATGGGCTACTTAACTCCTTGGGGAAAGGGTCGAGGAGCCCCCAGTGGCTCGTCTCACACAGCAGCGTGGGCCGCCAGATAATCTGCCTGCCGGGGGGGCATCTGAGCTTGGGTGGCCCCTGGATGTAACCCCGAGACACAGGTATGCGTGCAAGTAGTTCATGTGGGGAATGCAAGAAACACTGGGGAGGTGTGGGGAAGGAAGATGGGGAAGGGAAAGCAGCCAAAGCAGGTGTGTTATCATGCCTGCTGGTACAGCTGGCAAGCAGTACTTCGTCCCATTGGGGAGAACAGGAAAGAGCGAGAACAGTGCTTCTCAAGGTATCTGGGTCCAGGACCAGGTTGTCTGGTGCTGTCACCAATCTATTGTTGATTTCTTTTGTAAAAGACAATGCAAACGTCCTGGCCATGTCAAATCGCTCTCCAAGTTCCTAAATGCTGATTCTTGGGCCACTTGTTGCTCGAGGGTGTGTGTGAGGGTGGGGCGGCTCCTCCGTGCACGAGGGCAGAGTGGCCAGGCGCAGTTTCTAGAATGCCATTGAGTAAAGAGGTGTTGGCGGATACTGGCAGGTGGGAGTCGGGCTTCACCCACCAGGGAACAGAGGAGGGCGTTGAAACAGCGTCTGCTACAGAGGGGTCCACACTGCCCTTTCTCCCCCATCTTTCCCTGGTTGGCAACCCTCTGGAGCTTGAGGCAAGAGCAAAGGCAGAGGCCAGATGGGAGAGCCCAGAAAGCAGGGAGCTCTGGACCCCCATGTGGGGGCTTCACCACAGCTGGCTATAAACAGAGAGGCAATATGGGGGGAGGCTACTTTAGCCACTCACCCCGGCGTCAGAATTTCCTCATTTTCCAGGGGGATCCCACAGTTATTTCTGTTCCCGGGACCAACTCTGGGTCTGCAAGTGAGAGGCGGGGATGACCCCAGGCATGGCAGGCGGAACAGGGGACTGAAAAGTCAGCCCGGGGCCAGCCAGCTTGTCGTCAGGGAAAGGCCTGAGCAGCCAGGCCCTTTGGCAGTCCGAGGGGCTCCTGGGACAGCTCGTTGCAGGGGACCCAGGCTGATGGGAGTGGTGGGAACGGTAGAACTGTGCCCGGATTGAGAGCGAATACCTCCAGACGCCTCCTGGGTGTTGACCTTCCACCGGGCCCTTTATGCACACTGTCTCCCAGCTCTAGGGCCAGCTCTGGGACGCGGGTGACAGCAACTGGCGGCAGCAGCTCGGCCTGGACCCAGGTCCAGATGCCGAATCTTCCACCGCCAAACTGTGTGAACGAGTGCACCCTCATCTCCTCACCGGTCAGCAGGGGACCTGCTGGCACCTGCGTTCCCACTCCCCGTCCTGCTCTCCAGGGAAGTGACTAGTAGCAGGTCGCCTGGCCACCCCCCCCCACCCCCTGTGCAGCACGATTTCACCGTTGTCACCCAGATGGCAGGCAAAGAAAGGAGTGTGACTAAAACTTTCCATTTTCGACTGTCGGCTTGATGATGACACGCAGGTCCCAGACAGAGCACGTCAGCCAACTGCGGCTGCTGCTCCCAGGATTGCCACCTGGGAAACTTTGAGGGCTCACCGCCTGCCAGGCGGGTAGGGTTTTCACCTCAGGGGCCCGACCCCGGGGTCATGGTTGTCCCCTTCCCCTCTCTGGGCTGTGTTTCTCCAGCAGTGTAGGGTGCCCAAGGGATGCAAGCCATTCCCAGATTACATAGGTTACAGGTTCAAGGTTCCCAGATCTGCCTTATCCAGCCCAGAGTCACACAATCCAGACCTCCATAATCATTTCCAGTTTCCTAATTAGTTCACTCTTATTTCCACCCACGGTTCAGGTTGCCAAAGGAAATGCAGGACACCCAGTTAAATTTGATTTTCAGATAAACAACGAATTTTATTTAGTATAAATATACCCCCCCCAGTGCATAAGACATACTTATACTAAAAAGGACCCATTATTTAGCTGAAATCTGAATGTAAGCGGGCATCCTGTATTTATTTGCAAAATCCGACAATCCCCATACAGGGTCACAGAGGGGTTTCTCCGGATCATCAGTAAACCTGGCCCCTCCCTTGTCAGTTTCAGTGTGTCTTAGTCCATTCAGGCGGCTGTAACAGAATACCACAGACTGGGTCACTGACAAACTGTACATCTCTGTTTCTCACGGTTCTGGAAGCTGGGAAGTCCAAGGTCGAGGTTCTGGCAGATTAAGGCATCTGTTGAGGACCCACTTCCTCCATCTTCTCCCTGAATGCTCACATGGAGGAAGGGGCAAGAGAGCTCTCTGGGATCTTTTATAAAAGCACTCATCCCATTCAGGAGGGCCAGCCTCAAGACCTAATTAGCTCCCTAGAGCTCCACGTCCTAATGCCATCACACTAAGGGTCAAGTTTTAGCATGAATTTGGGGTGGGGGACACAAACATTCAGTCCATAACAGGTGTTTCCAGAAGGCAACCCTGAGAAAGGACTCAGATGCAGGTGGTTTGATCAAGAGAGAACCCAGGAAGCCCAGCAAGGGAGCAGGGAAGGGAGAGAAACCAACAGAAGCCAGTTTGTTAATGACTAAATTATCCCCATGGGCAACTGGGACTCAGCCACCACCACCCCCAGAACCTCCCGGAAACATGTCAAACATGCCTTAGAATCACCCCACCAGAGGACAAGGAGGCTGGGTCATTTACCCACAGTCTTAGCTTAGGTTGCCATAACCAAATACTATACATTATGGTGTAACCAGCAGACCTTTATTTCTTAGAGTTCCGCAGTCTGGAAAGTCTAAGATCAAGGTGCCCGTGTACCACTTCTCAGTGAGGACCCCTTCCTGGCCTGCAGACAGCCTCCTTGGTGTCCCCTCACATGATAGAGAGAGAGCTCTGATCTCTTCTCTCCTTATAAGGACAGAATTCCGTCATGAGAGCCCCATCCTCATGACCTCATCTAAACCTAATGACCTCTCAAAGACCCCACCACCAAATACCATCACGTTGGAAGTTAGGGCTTCAACATATGAACTTGAGGAGGGGGTAACACAAATATTTGACATCAACTTCCTTGTCCTTCCTGGTTATACCTGTGCTCATCTGAGCATGCTCAGGGCAACAAAGCAAGGAGAGCAGGTGCTGGAGGGGGAAAGCAGTCAACAAGCTAGAAACAGTCTACCACAACTGCAGGTGAACGGCCCTACCCCCGAGCCGTGACAATAAGCTGTGGGACCTTGGAGCACCTGTTACATTTTTCTTTGTGCAGGTCTGACCCCTCAGTCATAGGAGGTTGGAAGAATTTGCCTGGTTGACCTCAGAGGGCTGTGGTCAAGGTTAGATGAGATCGCATGTGTGAGAGTCTGCTATGGACTGCATGTCACCCCCAAAATTGATACGTTGATACGTTGAAAAATTGATACCCCCAAAATTGATGCCCAACGGGATGGTCTTAGGAAGGGTCCTGGGGAAATGGTTAGGTTATGAGGGTGGGGTCCTCGTGAATGAAATTAGTGACTGAAGAAAGAGACCTCGGAGAGTGCCCTTGCCCCTTCCGCTATGTGAGGACACAGAGAGAACATGGCCATCTGTGAGGAATCGGGCACCCACCAGACACTGAATCCGGTGGCACCTTGATCTTGAACTCCCATCCTCCAGAATAGTGAGAAATTGATTTCTGTTGATTATAAGCTACCCCATCTACGGTATTTCTGTGGAATTACAGCAGCCCAAATGAACCAAGACAGAGGGTATTAAAAACTATAAAGTGCTACAGAAATGGAGGTATAGTAAGCATTATTTAGTTAAGAAGGAGAGAGAGTGAGCAAGAGAGAACATGGGAGGAGGAGGAAAGGGAGGGGGGAAAGGGAGGGAGGAAAGTGTAGACTAAGACCCAAGAAGATAAATTAACTTTGTGCTTTCGACAAGATTTTATTAAGCATCTTAATTTGTCCTGGGCCCTGGTCTAAGTATTAAGGATTCAATAGTAAACCAAACAATCCAAATTTTTGCCTTCACAGAGCCTACATTCTAGCAGAGAAATAAAAATAGATAGCAAGTTAGCCAAGTGCAATGAATAAAAATAAAACAGGAAGGGGGTTATAGCGAGAATGGGGAACAATGGGACTGCAGTAACAGAGTGGTCTGGGAAGGTGTCACTAAGAAGGTCAAGGGTCAAGGGTCAAACCCTGAAGGAGAGGAGGGAGAGTGCTCCAAACAAAGGAAGAGCCAGACAAGGGCCCAAAGACAGGCCGTGTCTGGCCCATTGTGGGGCAGGCAAGGAAGTTGTGGGGTGATGTGGGGGGGTAGGTCTGTGGGACCACGGAAGCCCCTTGAAGGCTTTGGCTTTACTTGGGATGAAATGGGGGGCTGTTGGAAGGTGAGGTGACATGTTTAACATGTTCTAAAGGAGCATTTTAGGTGTCGTATTAAGAACAGGCTCCAAGGGCGGTCCCTTGGAAGGCGACTGCTGTAATCCGGGTGTCTGCAATGCAGACAGAATCAGTCAGTCCTCCGGGAGAGATTTAGGGCCATGAGATTGGATGAGGTCACCTGGGGTAGAGGTGGAGACAGAGGAGAGTGCTGAGTGAGTTCTGGGCACTGGGGAGGTGAGGGATTCTTTCTTACCCAGCAAAAAGGAACTATTACAGGAGTCTGAAGAAGAGTGGCCAGAGGGATGAGCAAAGCCAGGAGAGGAAGATGCCCTGAGAGTCAAGTGAAACATGGGACAACCTTAGGACGAAAGCATGGTGGGACTACGGGGGTAGCACAACCATGGAAAGTTCCCCCAACAACAAGAGCAATCCTTCCAGGGAAAGCAGACCTCTGGGGTTTTCTGACTGGCTCAGCACCTTCCTGGCCTCCCCTCCAAGACAAAGCTGCACTGGGGTCCCCACTTCCCTGTTCCTTGTTTCTATCAACAACCCTGATGCTCGGTCACCTTTCTGCTTCCAGGCCTGACTTCTGCCCTGCCCTACTGTATCATACCTCCTGACATCTAGTCTGGTCCTCAGCCAAGCAGCCATGAGCCTGTCTGCACATGTCTGTCGAAGCTCCGCTCTGGTTCTCGCCTTGTTCCGAACCCATCAGACCCCCAGCCCCAAACCAACACCTGCCAACCTTTGCACCTGTACCAGCCTCAAACCGCCTGGTGGCGCCTTCACAGCGCCCCCTCCTGGTATAAGACTTGCTTGTGACTTGTGCTCTTTGCCTGCCAACATGTTCTGTCCATCTATATAGCAAGACTCGTCCTTCCAGAAGCTCTCCAACAAGCACACTTTCCTTCCTCCCACTCAGTCAACTCGGTCAACTCAGTCAACGCCAAAGTCACCCAGCATTAAAAATACATGTGAGCAGAGCCAAGTTGGTTGTGAAGAAGGACAGACACACCTGGGCACACGTACACACACACACCACCATCACCACTACCGTCCTTTGCAACCAAATTCATCGCCGAACCACTTGGCTGTCAACAGCTATTGGAATCATGACTGGAGAGGCCAAAATTGCGTGCACACATCTCTTCTCTCCTTGCCACTCCGAGGCAGCAAGAGCCCTTAAAAACCGATTAGAACATCCTCCCCTCCTACAAAGTAAATAAATGCTGGTCCCTGAGGAAGGAGTGGGGAAGGGAGGCTGGGAGGCACTGGGTGGGTTTTTCCTTGTTATAGCAACCTCTTCACTCATCGGAGGCTGGCTCCGAGGTTTTAGAGGGAGGCAGTGCCGTAACTCACGAGATTAAAACACGCCCGCTTCTCCTCAGACATGTATTCTATATGAAAATGTGGTTTATGGGCATCAGGTCCACAAATCTAAAGCCCAAGCAATTCTACCTATGACCATCAGTCACGGAAGTTACACTCACTGAGAATGAAAATTTACACGACCACTCTTAGCCCATAACCAGCGACAGTGCGTCCCCCCCGCCCCGGCAGCCATGTCTCCCTGACAACAACTCTCCACCCCGTTTTTACTGGCCGGTACCCAGACTCGTGGCAATGACTCTCAAATGTGAGTATTTATCATGAGACGCTCTCAAGGCCCATCTCTTCTACTTTGCAGAAAGGGGGCTAGATTAGGAGTCAGAGAAAAGAGGTCGATTTCCATCTCTGCCCTTTATACCACCCACGGGAAACTCAGCCCACCGTCTCTGTCCCAGGCTCTTCCTCCGCCTACCTGTGCCCTGACAACCTCATTTGCAACAGTTGTTAGAAGAATTCTCGTAATTCAGTGTGGCAGAGTGGCAAAGCCCTTAGGCTCCGGAGTCAGGGTCGCCTTTTCAAATTCTGACTCTGTCACTCACTCTGCAACCTTGGATGAGTTACTCCACCTTTCTGTGCCTAAAATTCCTCCTCTGGACAATGACAGTGGTGACAATACTTGCCTCATAGCTAAATAAATCACATCAAAGTCATTCATTCAATGAACATTTACCGAGTACTGTGTTAGCTTCTTGGGGCTGCCATAACAAGGTACCAGGAATCAAGGGCCTGATGACAACAGAAAGGTGCTGTCTCACGGTTCTGGAGGCCAGGAGTCCAAGATCAAGGTGTCAGCAGGGTTGGTTCCTTCTGTGGGCCGTGAGGGAAAATCTGATCCAGGCATCTCCCCGAGCTTTGGGGATTTGCTGTCGGTCTTGGATGTCCCTTCTCTTATAGAGTCACCGCCCAGCTCTCTGCCTTCACGTTCCTATCATGTTCGCCCTGTGTGCATATCTCTGTGCCTCAGTTTCCCTTTTTTATAAGGACACCAGTCCTGTTGGATTAGGGCACACCCTCATGACCTCACTTTAACTCGATGACCTCTGTAAAGACCCTCTCTCCAAATAAAATCGCACTGTGGGGGTACCGGCATTTAGAACGTACACCCATCTTTTCTGGGGGACACAACTCAGCCCATAGCAAGCACCTGCTAAGGATTGAGTACTTTGCAGGGCGCCGAGGATACCAAACTTAATGAAACGCTCGGCTCATGCTTTAGGGAGCTCGTGTTTGAATGTGGGAAACAGACTCCCATGCATTAACTCAGTAAGTATTGTAGCAGGGAAATATACAAAATAAAAGACAAAAGGAACAGGGACTGTGGCACCAGAAGAGGGATTTCAAAAGGCTTCACATGTGTGCTGGGCCTTGAAGGATTAGCCGGGTTGACATGCCCCAAAGGGGTAACACCCGATCAGAGCCGCAGGAGTCTGGAAGCACATGGTGCTTTCTGGGAACACAAGTCCTTGATGTGGCTGTAGTGTCAGATGGAACTCAGAGAAAGATGAATCCGGAAACATTGTTAGGACCAGATTTCAAAGGGCCTTGATTTCCAGATTTAGGAGTTTTCATTTTATCCCCTGTGTACTTGTCTTAGGTCAAGGTCCTCAAAAGCAGATCCAGAGACGAGGATTCTTGTGAAAATGATTTATTAGGAGATGTTACCAGGAGGAGCTAGAAGGGAAGTAGGTCAAAAGCCAAGGCGAGGGTCCATACTAAGCATAGTGCCTCCAAGGGCAACTTTGGCCCAATCTTGCAGTCACTGGTCCCAGGCTACCCCCTGGGACACTTTGGGCAGTCCATGCAAGCAGCACAGGTCAAGTGGCTCTGGCAGCCCGAGGGCAGGCCCTCCTCGAAGAGGCACTGGCCTTCAGCTGTAAAGGCGCACTGGGAGTTGATGTCCACGCAAATGACTGAGATTGGAGGGTGGGGTCCTGCTAGTGTCTGCTACGTGTCCGGGGAGTCACACCACTGTTTCAGTCAGGGAGTTTAGGGATCCTATCTCTGCGTCGGAAACCTAAATTGTAATAGTGTAACCAGATGGAATGGTGGGGAAGCAGGCTGGTGGCAAGGAAAAGACCCAGAAAACCAGGCCAGGGGGGACCCGAACGAGGCCTGCTTGGGGGCAGGGGAGAGACTGGATGAGAAAGGGGGGGGGCGGGGCGCCTGGGTGGCTCAGTGGGTTAAGCTGCTGCCTTCGGCTCAGGCCACGGTCTCAGGGTTCTGGGATCAAGTCCCACATCGGGCTCTGTTCAGCGGGGAGCCTGCTTCCCTTCCTCTCTCTCTGCCTGCCTCTCTGCCTACTTGTGATCTCTGTCTGTCAGATAAATGAATAAAATCTTTAAAAAAAAAAAAAAGAAAGGGGGGGGCGAGAGAATCACAGCTAGGCTTCGAGAAGGGTAAGGGACGTAAAGCATGTCTACCGATGAAGGTGGAAGGAGGTTCTGGAGATGCCGAATATCTCCGGGATACCCAGCTCGAGATGCCCAGTAGGCTGGAACAAGGTGGGCCTAGACACCAGGAGAGAAGCTCCAGCCAGAGCAATACATTCAGAAGGCATTGGTGTGTAGACAGAAGATGACAGCAGGTGCCAAGCAGAAAGGGTAGAGTCTAGAGAAAGATCAAGAAGAGAACAGCTGAGAGGGAGGACTTCTGAGACTTGCACAAGGAAGGCTAGATGAAGCAAGCACCCTAAGACAGGTTCAGAAGCAGAAGGGCGGTATAGCAGGAGGCGGGGCGGGGGCGGGGAGAGGGGAAGAAGTGGTCAGTGGTGTTAAATGATGCCTGGATGTCAGCTTAGGGTAAGGAATGAGCAGAAGTCATTAGATTTCACTGATGCAGGTGAAGGTTTGAGACCCCTGATGTATATGCCTTTCGAGAAGCTCAACTGTGAGCAGAAAGCAAGGCGGCAGCTACCCCCGAGGAAGCCAGCGACCCAGGTAGGATCCAGAGTCGCAGAAGGAGGTCTTGAGAGAACACACAGGTAGCCCATTGGCTTTGTGACTGACGAATGCCATCTCGATGGCAGCCTTCACCTGGATCCCTCCCTGCATCTGAACGAGGACAGAGGTGGCCAATTGTGGCTGTGGGTGCCCTGCGCTCCACCCACCATCAACCGGCACGGGAGAAATGATTCAACTTCTATGTTTCTAGTGGCAGAGAAGTTAAGCTGCTAAAGGAGCTCCATTACTGTCCCAGACCCCGTGTTTCTGCAGGCCGGCTGGGCTCACCCAGGAGAGGCTAGCTATCGGTGTCAGGCACGTGGTGGCTGACACTGACATCATCTCCGAAAGCTGCTTTGCCCTCTGCAGGTCTGGCCATTGATGCTGGCCATAAGCTGGGACATCGGCCAGGGCCGTGGTCAGGAACACCTCTCCTGTGCAGCCTTGCCACGTCGTCTGGGCCATCTCACGGCACAGTGGCTGGGCTCCAAGGATCATAGCCCCAGAGAGAACCAGGCAGAGACTGGGCCGCCTCTTCTGGCCCAGCCTCGGAAGCCACGTAACGTGACTTCTGCCGTGCATGATTTGTAGAGGCAGCCAGAAGCCCTGCTCAAGTTCAAGACTCCACCTTGGTGTGGGGGGCAAGGCAAGTTTCCGGAAAAGCACGGAGGGCGGCGAAAAGTATTGTTTTAGCCATTTGTGCAAAATAGTCTGCCACAGGGAAATAAATCCTCGATGGTCAACCCCATTATGACCTTGCTCACTCTGGCAGGTAAGCTCCAGTCCGTGTCTAATTACCCATGACCGGGCTGATTCGTCATTGCAGTGACCTTCCTTCAGAGGAGGGGCACGGACAGTTGGAAGGCAAATGCTCAGAAGGCCTCCACGGCCAGAAATACTGCCCTGGGCCCAGCCTGGAGGCTCTGGGAAAGCCCCACTGAGAGTCCCTTCCTCCTTTAGGAGTTAACCCTGGTCAGGGTGTGGCCGCCGGAGGGACAAAAGGAATTGATCAGCAGCCAGAATTACATCACCCCCTCTCTTTGTTCATTTTTCATTACTGTGGTTCTTTTTCCTGTGTTTAATTTCCCTCCTTCCTCACTCTCCCCTAGGACCTCCCCCTGAGAGATGGGGTTGGGGGCTTTGATTGATTGGTGCTGAAAGCAAGGGAGGTTGCAAGTAGAGAGAGATCACCTTACCCCAGATAGTTTCCATGGCAACAGGGACAGGTTGGTGGGAGGGGTGGGCAGATAAGGGCCCCACTTTGGGGTTCAGTGCTTGGTGGAAGCGAAGGCTAGAGTGTTTACGGGAAAACAGCCTGCTCGGCTGGGTTGGAGAGTGGAAACATTATTGGAGACAGCTTTGAGGCTAACCTTCCATGACCCCTCCCCCTTCCCTCTCCCCTCGTTCATTACCCAACAACCTCAGTAGTGGCATCTGTGTGCCCGTCACCCCTCGTCCTGAGTTGTAGCCCTTCTGGTCATTATTTCCTCCAAGGAAAGCGCTCTCCTCCTCCTCCTGCTCTCTGTTCTCACTTCCTAACAATAAAGCCCAGTTCCCATCCCACTGAGTGTTGGTGAGGTAGACAGCCCAGCTTCCTGCTGCAACCTGGTGGGTGGTGTGGGGAGGTTCTCGTGGTCCACCCGCCCACCTTCTATGGCAACCTTTACCTGGCATCATTTCTCAGGGAGCCGGAGGTCGCTGGGAGAGAAGCCGGGGGATCGCCCCAGGCCAGTCATTAGCTCAGGATACACAGGAAGCCTCTGAATGGTGGCCGCCCAGGCACTGCGCACTCTGTGATGGGCCCTCTGTTGCCTAGGACTTCTGCTTGGCTGGCCCTGGCCTGCTCCAACAAGGTATGGCCCAGATGTTTCTCTTGAAAGCGAAGAGTGATTTTCAATTCTTTGCTTCAGGGCTACTCCTTCTTCCCCAAGGATGGATCCACAACTGATTCTCACCTTCCCTCACCGCCTTCTCTCCTCCATCTCTTCCCATGGGGTGCTGATGGCTCCCCACACATGAGGACTGCACCACACATGGGCACTCTCCCTTCAGTTTCTTCAGCCCCCGTTGGTTTCCTCCAGTGTTCCTTCAGGACCAACAGAAGTCTCTCGGGCTGGCACATCTTAGAGGAAATGCTCTTCCGGTTCCCGGAAGGAGGGTGCGCAGAGCAGAAAAGCAAAATGGCAGCTCTCTAGCCTGGGCCTATGACCCAGGGGGGCATCTTGGGCCTCAGTGGGCAGGCCCATTGACTCACCCCTAGACTGGGGCCCAGAAAGGCGGGGTCCAGGGAACATTTCCCTCAGGATCTTAAAGGTCTTTTCTGTGCCTGGCCCATAGAAGGGCTTAAAAGCACATGTTGTTCCTCAACGAGCTGAACGTAGAACTACTGTGGGACCCAGCAATTCCACTCCTGAGAGGTACCCCCAAAATAGCTGACAGTAAGGATTTAAGCAGAGACATGGACAAAAATGTTCACTCAGACAGAGTGTCCACCATCAAGGGATGAAATGTCCAGAATAGATGAATCTATAGATACGGACTGCACATGGGGACAGGGTTTCCATTCAGGGGTATGGAAAAGTTCTGGAACCAGACAGTGGCGATGGTTGCAGAACACTGAGAATGCACTTACTGTCTCCAAATCACACACTTTCAATGGTAAGGCTTCTGACGTTTGTATTTAACCACAATTTAAAAAATGCATGTGGCAATGATGTCGTGCCCCTAGGCAGCCAGGGCTCCAAAACTCTGCGCCGCAGGCGAATAACGACAGCCACACCTATTTTCCCGGGCTGTGCTGACTTGAGGTCCGAAATCTCCTCTGTCTCGGTGCAGAGGGTGGCTCGCTGACTTTCTCTGCCCCAGAGTCCCACCTCTTGCTGCCTGTGGGCAACGGGGCAGCAGGCTTCTCTCATCTGAGTCTCGGCTTCCTGCACTGTGGATGTGCTGCGGGATTAGATGGGATCATAAATAAGAACAGTACTCACAGCCAACAGCCAGAGAGCACTTATTAGGCTCCAGGCTCTGTTCCCAGCCAGTGCTTCGAGCAGGCACGTGAACCCGCTCCGGGTCAGCAGGTCCGGGACGGATGAAGCCTGAGACCCTGCATCGCGAATGAGCCCTCAGTGACACGGAAGGTGCTGGTCCATGGACCACGGTCAGGGTACTCCGGGTTCCAAATCCCACACAGATGGTAATGCCCTTAACCCCTCTTCCACCCGAGTGAGGTGGATGCTCAAGGTCCCATAGCTAGCTGGAATGCGGCGGATCGCACCAGGATTGGAACCCAAGGCAGTCTGTTCCCCAACAGAGATAATGCAGGGAAAGGATTCTGCACCAGGCTTCCCACGGGGTGACCTTTCACAAGATAGTAGTTATTGTTGTCAGGGGTTACTTACAAACCAACTTTTCCTTGAGAAAACCAGTCATTTTTTCAGACTCGTCACTAGATGATGCGGTCTCTATTGTCCCTCCAGCTCTCCTCTCTTCAACAGACAAGGGACAGCCCTTCCAGCCAGGGGTGCAGAGCAGTCTTCTTTCTCTTGTCTTTGCTTGTCAGTAAGTTGTGCAGGACTCCCCAGGGACAGGCTTCCCACCCCCGCCCCCCCGAACTCTGAGTCTTCATCCATGGTATGCATGGCCAGGGAGGGCAGACTCGCATCCTCTCATTCGGCAGTAAACCCTCCGGCCTCCTGGGGCTCAGACATGATCCCTTCATCATATCCGTCATCCCGGGTGCCCAATCCAGAGCCTGGCCCAAGCGCTTACCAGACATGGAGTACCTGTTAGCCCGCTGTGCCTCACCAACCTCACTTTCCCGCTGTGTAAAGTGGAGGCCTTCATACCTACCTAGAATTCTAGACACCGGAAGAACAAAATTCTATCCCAGGAAACCAGACATCTGAAGGGTAATCATTTTCTACTGCACTGGGGAAGATGTATAATGAAACACCTAGTGTGTGTTTAAAACTATGGGACAGCAAGCGAGAGAGACAGAGAGAAGGAGGGAGGGGGAAAGAGAAGGACATCGGAAACAGAAACCTCTCTGTCCCCCATCTGGCACTTTTGTGATTTCTCACAGCAGATGGTTCTAAGGGAATGGGGAATCGAGAGGCGGGCTGCAGAGCACAATTGAGTGCCCCTCCGTGTTCTGACCGGGCTGTGGGAGGGAGCCCAGGACAGCTCTGTGAGAAAAGGGGAGGACAGGCTTGATCCGGATCTTGGATCAAAGTCCAAGAAAGTATTTGGATTTATGGAATGGCGGAGATTTCCTAAACCAGAGAAATACCGGGAGCTGACAGCTGTCACCCCCTCCCCCGCCCCGGGCCCTATCCAGTCTCCTGGACCGCTCTTGTCTGGGAGGGTGTGCGAGGCACGAGGCCTCCCCCGGGGCTGGGCTCCTTGTGGTGGGTCTGCCAGAGGGGGCCCATCCTGAAGTGGTCCCCTCCCGCCCAGGCAGAGCCAGAGACCCTGCAGCATTTCCAGCCCTCGCTTACGGCCCCCCTTCCCCCCAGCCCAGGCCCTCCACAGGGACAGCTTCCAGAGGTCTCCCTGAATCCATATGTGGGTTTTGGCTCTTCCTGTTTTTGGCTCCACTCGGTGGCGGGGGATTTGAGGGGCGGTTGTGTGATTTGTACAGCTGTCATTAGGGTAATTGCATGATATTTTCCCAAATTTCTCCTGCAGCTTCGGGCTGGGTTTCCAAACTTCCTGCCCTAACAGGGGCTCTGGTGAGAGGGGGCTGGCTCGGAGCTTTCCCAGCAGCTGCCGATGGCCCCCCGGGGGGCAGCCCTCCCCACAAGTCCCCAGGGGACCAGGCACCAGGCCATTGCTAATTGTACCCAGTGTCACCTCCCCCTCTCAAAATGGAAACAGATACAAATCGACCCGGGCCTTTTCTGAAACAGCAAAGAGGCCATCTCCCGATGCCAGGATTTGGAAAGTTCTCTCTCTGTCCTCCAAGGAGGTTGACAGACCAGAACCCCACATCCTGTTTCTCAGCAGCTTATCAACTCAGCCCTGATTGAGGGTCCCGAGCTGGCAGAGGCCAGTGCCCAGCTAGCTGGCACTGAAAGAAAGGAGAGAGTTGTGTGCACCTGGCCCAGGTGGGGAATCAGAGCACTTGGATTACCTCCCTTCCTTCTCAAGCCGATGTGCACCCCCCACCCTGCTTCCTATTCGGCCTGACAGGTTAATACTCTGGACCGGCTCCTCCAGGCTTCTCACGCACACGCACACACACATGCACGGTGAGAGGGAGAACAGTCCCTTTTCGCTGCTTGTGTGCAGGAGCTGGGGGTGAAAAGGGGCTGGTGCATAGCTCCACACTCTTCCAGAAAGGGAAAAAGTGCTGGGGATGAGGTTCCCCAGACCTGGCTTCCTGGACCACCCGGAAAAGATTCTCTGCCGTGGGTTCTCTGAGGCTGGAACAGCCAGGGAGAGCCCCGGGGGTCTCTTTTGGCTTTAGGCCCCGGGGCTCCTGTTCCTTCTGACCCGCCGGCTGGGGAGGGGGACACACCGCGGAGAGCCTCGTCACTTAGCATCGCGTCTGCTCCAACACGATGCCTCCGAGTAATGTGATTTATATTTCATGCACAATTGAAGCAGCTAATGGTGTAATTCTCCAAGGGAGAAACAAGTTGTTATAGTGTTAATTACATTGCAGGCGTGTTCCCTCTCCTTTGCCCCCCAAGTGCTCCAAGGGAAGATACCAGGTAGCAACTGAATGCGTGTCCAAGACAGTGGCTTTGATGGGCTCCACTGATGTCAGGGCTGGGCGGTGGGTGGAGGGCCAAGGGTGTCTTCTTCCCTGCCCAGGGCGGGAGGGGGTTCTGGGGGCCGGACTTGGCTTAAACTGCCTGGTGGTCTGGGTTTCCTTGCCCAGCCTGGAACTGAAATCTTCTTGCCGGGCTGGGGTGCTCCTTTCTGTTCATGGGGACTCTGCTGGAGAGGGAAAAGTACAGATGATCCGTTTGGGAAAGGAGGGAAAACACAATGAAAATAAACCGAATCCAGCCTCGACGTTGGCAGAGGACACTATAGAGTGTGGTGGTTGAGCTCGTGGTCGTCAAGGGCCGACCGCTGGGATCTGAGGCCCAGCTGTCGCTCGTAAGGTGGGAAACCCCCAGGGAGATTGCTTGGCCTCTGTGTGCCTCAGTGTTCTCAGCTGTAGAGTGGGGGTAATAAATCACCAGCTTCAGAGGGTTGCAGGGAGGATTCAATGTGTCGATATGTATGTGCTAAGTGTCGGTCTGCAGCCCACTCTCGGTGGATGGAAGTTATGAGGACAGAAAGCAGTAAACGGAGTTAAACTATTAGAAGGTTCTGGTAGTTTCTGCGAAGTGGTCAAAGTACTTATTTTTCTACGTTTGTGGGAGCTAAATCTATCAAAAAAGAACAAATGTCCAACTTTTCAAAAAAAAAAAAAGTAGAAATACAGATTTGAGGAATTATAGAACCATATGATTGAAGATGATTCCTAGAAAAAAAAATTTAAGTTGAGTGTTAGGTGTTTTTTTTTTAATTCCTGGTGAAAGAAAAGAAAGAAAAAATGAAAGAGAAAGGAAGGAAGGGGGAGGGAAGGAGGAAGGAAAGAAAGAGAAAGAAAGGGGCAGACGAAGGGAGGGAGGGAGGACTCTGAGTCCTACCTAATGAAACCCTATAATGGATTCGTTACATACAAGTAAGGCCAAATTTACTCTACATCTTTTTATAGATAAATCAGGGTAAGTCAGCCAGTAGATCAGAGAAAAGTAACACACACAATGATTCTTAATTTACGCAAAGCATTTTATAAAATCTCACAGCTTGTCCTTATGGAAAATTCGGACAAAAGTGGGCTGGCTCCTAGTACAGTTTGCTGAGTTGCAGGTGATTGACTCACCATATGCCCATGTGGATTCAAATCCCACGTTTGGTACCCATTGCGGTATCATTCAGGGTAACTGTGACAAACATCCCCCAAATCTCACGGGCTCAAGCACCAAAATCGCTTGATCCCATCAGAGCACAATGCAATCAGCAGGAGGGGTTTTGCCCCTCCCACCCCTACCTCGCACCAGAGTCATCTGGACACGCAGACCCGTCCGTCTTACGAGGCTGCCATCTTTTTTTTTTTTTTAAGATTTCATTTATCCATCTGACAGACAGAGATCACAAGCAGGCAGAGAGGCAGGCAGAGAGAGAGAGAGGAGGAAGCAGGCTCCCTGCGGAGCAGAGAGCCCGATGCGGGGCTCGATCCCAGGACCCCGGGATCACGACCTGAGCCGAAGGCAGAGGCCTTAACCCACAGAGCCACCCAGGCGCCCCACGAGGCTGCCATCTTTAATTTCTGGCCCAAGCATTCCAGGGAAGGAGAATCTTGTGTGGGAGATTTTTGCCAGCCAGGACTAGAAATGGTGGGTCTCATCTCCACCCACGTTCCATGGGCCAGAATTCAGTCACAGGGGACCACCTGACATCAAGGGGCTGGGAGATGGGGTTTAGCCCCATGACCTGGAAGGAGAAGACAAGATGGGTGGCCGTGAGCGCCAGCAGCATGTATGGATATGCGTTGATGCTGGTGGACTCGGGTGGCAAGCCACACTCCATCTCTTGCCCCTCCCTAAGCAATGTTACTTCTTTCAGTGACTTGGGTAAAGACATAGAAGGTGCCTTATTAGTCTTTTGCATGTGAACCCTTCAGGTGACCTTATGTAAAGGCAGCTCACTGAGGGCGTCCAGGAGGAGAGAGCCGCATGGCCAGATCTCACACGGACTGGATTATTGTGGAAATGGAGGCACTGGATGTATCTGTAGGGTTTCACGGATCTGTACCTGATGCCGTCTTATACGTGACTCGACCACTCTTCTGGACACCCCTCTCTCTGCAGTGCCTCTCCTTCCTATCCTCCCACCAGGCGAACGACCATCCAGCCTGCTCTCACTCTCTAGCACATCGAATTCGTTCAGGGAAGGCTTGTGATCCCCGCTTCCTCAGAGGGTGAGCTGTTCATGCCAGATCCCCTTATAGGCATTTGGGCAGTGTGGGACTTGGCTGACTCTGGACTGGAAATCGGGCTTGGTTAGCAAGTTTCCAGGTTAAACAGAGCTGGAAATAAAAGCTATTATGATGGATGAAAAACTAAGCCTTGAAAAGATTTCACCGGACCGTAGTGAGGAGCTGAAGTCAAGAAAAATTAAACGATTTCTGTCAGGGCAGGAACAAATCACACACTTGGAAGGTTCATTGAAGACAGCGTAAACCAAGGGGCCACTTACAGAGGTGGAGGCGGGTCTGGGGGAGCGCATATGGGATGAGATGCTGGCATCATTCCTAACCCTGTGCCATAGCCTGAATTTCGGTGTCCCCCCCCCCGCCCCGCAAATGCATATGCTGATGTGTGATATTAGGAGGCAGGGCTTTGGGGAGGTGATTGATCAGGCCATGAGAGTGGAACCCTCATGAATGAGGTTAGTGTCCTGATAAAAAAACACCAGAGCGCTCACTCTCTCATGCCGTGTTCTCCACCATAAGAGGATGCAAGAAGACAGCTGTCTGCAGACCAGGAAGCCAGCCTCACCAGACCCCACATCTGTCAGCACCTTGACCTTGGACTTCTCAGCCCCCATCACCGTGAGAAATAAATGCCTGCTGTGTAACCAGCCCAAATCTACTGAGACAGCCTCCAAGGACAAGAGGAATGAATGGTTTGCCACAGTTCAGCATGGCAACCGCGGAAGAAGGGCCACAAGACTGGCACTGTGGCTATGGGTAGAGAAATGCAGCCACTGCCAGAAGTATGACCTGGAAGAGAGACTGGGGGTGGGGTGACAAATATCCAACCCCACCCCCTCCCTCACTCTAAACTCCCACAGGAGTTTGGCTACAACCAAAATGGAGTCAGAGGACCAGGGGGGCCAGCGACACCATTGGTAGAGAAAGCAGAACAGAACAGAGCAAAGATCAAAGAATGGATATGGAGGGGGAAAGGAGAATACCTAGCACAAAGAGGAACTGAAATGCATGTAAAATTTTGCATTCAGTTTAGAAAGTCAGTTGCATAAAAATGATATGGGACATATTTCAATGTGAAGTGACACAGATTTCGTGTGAAAAAGTTTCAGAAGTGTGACCAACTATGAGTTCTAGTGAGAAACAACTGTGGATGCATTAATAGGAGCAGAGGGTCTCATTCAGGGGAGGCCATGGTGCATGTGCCCGCTGCTTTCTGCCTTGATCACACCACTTGGGGTTCCGAGCTAGGCTGAGTCTCACACTTTAGGGGGAACATCTACAAAGGTGTATTCAGAGAGGCAACCAACATTCTGAGAGGTCTGAAAACCAAGCCTAATGAGGAAAGTCTAAAGAGGATAGGGAGCAACAGTTTGGCTGGAGAAGTTGCCCTAAGGAAAAGGACTATACTTTCTCCAAGTTTTGGTAGGGCAACAGGAGGACTCCCTTTCAGGACATGAGCTCCCACAGCACGCTGTGAATTTTCACAGACTTTCCCCACCCAAATTGTCCATTTGCTTGTTTTTCTTTCCTATTAACTGAAGACAGATACCCTTTCATCACTACGCCCCAATACCTACTGCTTGGCTCCCGGGTGGGGCTCAGAGTCTTTGTTCGATGAATGTAGTGCTCCAATGGGAGCCAGATGATCCCCTGCAGGAGTGTAGAGAAGGGAATGCATGTGGGGACGGCAGTGGGGAGGCTCCCTTCCAGCATGAAAGTCTACAACTGTAGACATGTGAGTGTGGACAGTAACGTGCTTTCTTGAAACCTCAGCTTTCTCACTGCCGCTCAGGGTGCTTTGAAGGCTCCAGGGGCTCCTGTGTTTGTAAAGAGCTCAGAACATGGCAGGTGTTCTGAAAAGGGCTGTTGTTGTTATCGTTCTTTGAATGACTCAGGCTGGTGTTACTGTCTTACGACAGAGTCCCCAGAAGCAGATCCTGAGACAAGGGTCCATGTCTGGGGCCTTCTTAATGTTCTCAGTAAAACCCAGGAAGGGGAGGGGCACCTGGGTGGCTCAGTGGGTTAAGCCTCTGCCTTTGGCTCGGGTCATGATCCCAGGATCCCCATATCGGGCTCTCTGCTCTGCAGGGAGCCTGCTTCCCCCTCTTTCTCTGCCTGCCTCTCTGCCTACTTGTGATCTCTCTCTCTCTGTCAAATAAATACCAGGAGGGGGGTAAGGAAGTGGGACTAGGGACTAGAGAAGGAGCCAGATGAAGGTATGATGTTGGGTGAAGTCCCCTGGAGGGGAACTTTGGGGACAGCCAGGATCACACCTCATCCCCATCAGGAGCGTGGGAGCAGGAGGATTTACCCCACCCTCACACACACCCATCAGTTACTGGGCGGAGGCTGGCCTAGAGGTGTAGAGTCCCCTGGCACTTTTGCTTTCTTGCTCCCAGGGGCCTAAAGAAGCCTCTGAGAGCAGATTGGCCTCGTGTGGGGCCATTCTCCCCGAGCTGATTTCTCTGAAGCCATTTCTTGCCTTTTCTCATCATAAGTGTGAGAAAGGATGATTCCTCTGGATCCATTCCCATCCCCCTCTCCTCTGTCTCCGTGTGACACATTCCTCTGGACTCCAGGGCAGTGGCTGAGATCCTAGGAGCAATTAGGGAGTCATCAGGACACTGACACCCACCCTTTGTCACTCGGCTAAGGTTCTTTAAAATGCTTTCTGAATTTTAGAGGCTACACGGATTTGCTCCAGAGCCCCCTACCCTATGGAGGTGGGAGGAGAGGGAAAGCCCAATATGCCCAGAATTCAGGTGCCCTACATCCTAGGGGACATTGATCCAGACCCTAAAGCTGCCTTCAGTGATCTCAGGGGCCTGAAGGGTGTGTATTATGGACTAAACATGTGTCCCCAGAGTTCATATGTTGAAACCCTAACCTCCAACCTGGTGATCTCTGGAGGCAGGGCCTTGGGGAGGTCATTAGGTTTAGATGAGGTCAGGAGGGTGGGGCCCCCATGATGGGATTAGTGCCCTTAGAAGAAGACACACCAGAGGTCTCTCTCCCTGTCCTGTTGAGGACACAGTGAGAAGGCAGATTGGCCCTCACCAGACACCGATTCTGCGAGCCCCTCAATCTTGGACTTCCAGCCCCCAGAACTGTGAAAAATATATTCCTGTTCGATAAGCTCCCTAGTGCATGGCATTTTGTTACCAGCCCAAGCAGACAGAGACAAACATGGGAAGAATGCATCCTGCTTTCAGGGGCCCACGATTTTTGAGGTGCCATAGACAGAGGTCACCCGATACCCCAAGGCAGCTTCGGGGCACAACGAAATTTCACCTTCCACTTCCTTTCCTGGGTATGGTTGGAGCGGGAATCCCTAACATTGTTACAGACTTTGTAACACACAAACACCTTGTGTTTAATGCCCACTGAGGGCTGGGGATAGCTAGCACCCGGCCCACAGTGAGGGCTGTTGGTGGTGGCAGAGTTGCCACTGGTGACGCCTGGGCCAGGAGTTCTTAACCATCAGCGGCCATCAGAATCCCCTGCAGGGCGGGTTCAAGCTCACAGTGCTGGGCCCCACCCCCAGAGCATCTGATGCAGCAGGTCCGGGGGCGAGGCTCCGGATCTGCTTTGCCAGCAAGGTCCCAGGCCATCTGAGATTCTGTGAGGCCAGGGTGGCTGAGCTCCCATGGGCAAGGGGGCCATGCCGCCAGAGTTGCAGATGAGTCTAGAGAGATCCACAGGGACCAGAATCTTGCAGGGCAAGGGCCCTGCATTTGGTGTCTACTCCAAGAGTGATGGGAAGCCATGAGAGGGTTCCAAGCATCTCAGTGCTATGACTGTATTTACAGGGCTCAGGCTGCTTTGCAAAGAAGGGGTATGAGCAGACCCCGGGAGGCCAGTCACACAGCCCCAGGCTTGCACACACCCTGATGACTTTTTTTGTCCACAGCTTGGTTCTGTCACCAAGCAAGTCGACTACACCCCACATCCCTGCCCTTTGCCTGCTGAGGCAGAAGCTTTTGTGGCCATGGTTTGCTGTAGGGTACAGGTTTCTGCTGGGGGCTGGGCTCACAGAGAAGACATGGCCTCTCTCCTTGAAGGGTCCTCGTGTTGTGCTGTGCCATTTGGCATTTGTCCCAAAAAAGTAGCACATTTGACCCCAGAGGCTGTGAATGTGGGCTTTTGAAAACATGAAAACCACTGCAAAAATCAGTACGAGTTGACATTCAGAGCTGATCTCTAAAAATGGAGTGTTTGGGGAGGGATGAAAGCGGTATTTCTAATGCTGGGGGAAGAGATCACGTCCCCGTGTTCTGACCACATGCTGGGGGAGACTGGGCGTAGCATGCCAGTCATGCTCTGGAGCCAGTGTTCCTGGGTTCAAATCCAGGCTCTACCACTTATGCACAGTGTCCCCCTGGGGAAACCACCTGTCTCTGCACAGGTTTCCCCATCTGTAAAATGGGGGAGAGTGATGGTAACATTTCATAGGGCTGTTATGGGGATCCGTCGAGTTAACAAACATGAGGCATGTAGATTTGTGCCTGACACGTGTTAGCCGTGAGGGCTCTGCCTGATATCACCACCTTTACAATCAGACACATTGAGAGGAATCCGGGGAGGCCCTGAAGGTTGAGTCTAAGTGTGGGAACTGAAAATGCATGGGACTTTAACATCCCCCCCTCCCTTACCCCACACAGCTATGCACAAACCACTGTCTCCTGGTCCCTGACCTGGGTGGGGTAAGACAACTCAGGGACCTCACTTGCCCCCCATGGTTCCCCTGTACAACCAGGCCAAGCCTGCCCTCCACTTTGCCTGAGCTTACCCCTTCACCTGGGTCTTCTTCCTGGTCCTGTCCCCACCCCCCTCTTCCCAGACTCCCAGGAGCCTTTCCTTCCTAAATTCCTTATGCATGAATCTTCATTTCATGGTTTGTTGGGAGGGTGGTTGTGTATAACCTCACCCCAAACAATCAGCTTTTTTAGAAGGGGGAACCAGTATAAGAATTCCATGCCATCTAAATCGGGATCAAGGGGGTCCTATCTGCATTGTGTGGGTAGACACAAATGCCCAAGTCAAATCACTACAAGGGGCAGGAGGAAAGAAGCCAGTCCCCGCAGCAAAGAAATGGCCAGAGCAGCTCCAGGGGGCCTTGCTTCTGGGCTGGACTCCTACATGGTCATGTCTCTAAGCTGCTCATGGCCAGGTTGGGAGGGCTGGGGGAGGGGGTGGGAAGCAGGTGGTTCTGAGGGAGCTACAGGGGGAAAAAGAGAATACAGTGTTGGGTTGGCTGATTTCACAGTCTGCTTGGGACACCCTCTCAGGCTGTGAACTGCCACAGGGTCTGGGACAGAGACAAAGAGAGAGAGACTGAAAAATTAAGGGAAAGAAAGAGAGACAGGCAAGGAGACTCCCAGAGAGGCAGAGAGACAGAGAGAAATGGCAAGACAGACAGAGATGGAGAGACAAGATAGGGAGAGAGAGACAGCAAGAGAAACACAAGAAGGATTAAAAACAGGGAAAGAGAGACAAGAAGTTCGAGACACAGAGAGATAGAGATGGAGAGATAGACAGAGGCCAGGCAATTTGAGGGCACACAATGGAAGCTGAGATACACAGAGACAAAGGGAGGAACAGAGAGGCTGAGAACAGTGGACGGAAGAGGGGAGCCGGCTGCCAAGGAGATCACTAGAGGGCCATAGAAGGATGCCCGGAAATGCTCTCAGGGGCTGGGAGGGGGATGCGCAGCAAACAGCCCCAGGGCCGGGTGTGATGACCACCCCCAGCCCCTCCAGCCAAGGGACTAGACAACACGGTTGTGTCTCACTTTGAATCCAAGTGGAGGGTCCCAAAGGCCAAGAAAATCCCTCAGGGCCCCGAGGACTGACCCCCGCCAGGGGCTGAAGGATACCCAACCTCGGGACCAGAGCGTTCCGTCTTCCTTTGGAGCAGAGCCCTCCTTAGCGCTGGAGTGAGCGGCGGAGAGAGGCCAGTGGGCCAGCGCGTTGTCAGGGAGCTTGTTTTCCCAGGAGCTGTCGCCGTTCAGATGTGCCGTGAGCAATTGCCACTCTGCGCGCCTTCCCCTGGCAAATTATTCTGCTGGAGTTTCTTCCAGCATTCGGAGCCGCGCTGCTGTAAATGCCAGAAATCATGTACATTAAGCCCAGAGTGACGGCAGGCTTATGGATGGATTTACCTTCAAACAGAGGCCGCCGAGGCGCCCGGCGTGGGCGGCAGTGCGTTATGGATGTCGCTCTCCGCTTGCCGAGGCCTTAAGCAGTCAAGTTGGCCACGTAATCAATTTCTCATGTAGGCCTGGCTGTGGGCCACAAGGTCCCAGGCAGGGATTTGGGAGGCAGCCTCTCTACCTACAGCTCCCCTCCCTGAGACCCTTGGCCTCTCCTTCGGGGTGGGGGGGAGGGGTTTCCACCTGTCCCAGGTGCTGGTGTCAGGGGAACACATCGAGAGGGTGACACCAAGCCAACTCCGGCAGATGCCACATTCCAGGGCCTGCTGTCCTTCCTCGGAGCCCTCTTCCCAGTGGCCCTCGCAAAAGCAGCAGCCACTGTCCATGCCAACTCCCCATGCTGGCCTCGGCCCCCACTCTCCCTCCCCCCTCCAGGGCAGTCTGAACTCAGCCACTCTCGCCCCCTGATCTACTGCTCAGCCTTTCTAATCTGTGAGGCTTGGATCACCGGTTCTGCCATCCTGTCACTCAGCTTGTTCAGCCTCTTGTGTCCCCTCTCCTCACTGCCTTCCTTCCGCCCTGACCTCCTGGGCCTCCTTCTCTAGGCAGGTCGCCATGCAGCAGCTAGTTAGCGTTGTTGGGCAGTCCTGTTGGGGAGCCAGGAGGCAGAGGTGTAATTATCAGGGACCAACTTAGGGCTCTCACACTGTCCTGGAACCCCTGACATTCCCTGTTTGTGGCAGATCGTATTTTCCAAGGATGATTCTTCATGAGGACGTGGAGCAGTGAGGTCTGCACTCTTGCCTTAAACCTAACCGTGGTGGAGACGACCCTGCATGACCTCTGAGACCAGGTCATAAAAGACGATGAGGCTTCTGCTGGCTTCAGCAGGACACTTGAGTCCGGAGCACCAAGCCACTGTTTCTTGCTAGCCTGAGGCTGCCATGCTAGAAGGCAGGCCAAACCAGCCTGTGTTAAATGACCACATGGAGAGGCCCCAAGCCTGCAGGCAAGGAGAGAAATGCCCGGCCAATGCCCCAAGACCCCCGCGTCAGTCCCCTTCCAACTGCAGCCACATCCGAGGTCCCGGGCACAACCACCCAGCTGAGCCCTTCCTGGAGTCCTGACCCACAGAAACCATTGGAGATCCTAAAATAGCTGGTTTGTACTGTCGCCCACTAAGCTGCTGTGTCCACAAAACCAGTTTTCCAACGTCCATGAGTCTAAATACAATAAAAATAGAAGACATACGGTAATAACCAAGACAAAATTAACTATCCAATCTTTCTTTGATCTTCAAAAGGCATTCAGTGAGCCACAGAGCCCCATGTATGAAGTGTCCACTGTCCCTGCCCATGGCCTGGGTATTGGAGGGGCATCTCCGTCACCATGACTCCCAGACCTTACCTCAGTTTATTCACTGTCCGGCAACCTAAAAAGCACGTGGGACCAGAACTGCTTGGCCACTTCAACCCTGGCAGGTAACAAACAAGCAAATGACATAAAGGCAGGAATCCTTCTCGAAAGCAATCCCGATGGTCCACATGGATTCCGTTCAGCATTTCTAGATGTTCTCTCTGGCACCAGGAACTATGTCTTCTATCAATTGCAGGCCTTTTTGGTAACCGGTAATCTGGGACATGAGGTGCCCTTTTGGGGTTTTTGTTTTTTTTTGTTTTTAAGTGTGCTGTAGATTTTCCCAGGGTCTGGTGCTCTGCAGTGCAGACTTTCCAGAGCTCCACTCCTCCCTGGGGCTTAGCTTTCTGTTTTCCTTCTGCAAGGCGGTTACCAAAACCTGTAGGAGAGGAGGTATAATTAGTGCTGTCACTTCCGGCATAAATGACCCGAAGCAAATGACTTATCCTCTCTGTGCCTCAGTTTGCCAGTCTGTAAAGTAGGAATTGTAATGGACCTTTCCTCATCAGGCGCTATCAGGGTTCAGTGAGGTCATACATATAAAGAGCTCAGAACAGGACCTGCATGGAGCAAGGGCTATATTATTATTGTTGCTGGTGTCATCTGGGGATTATAGGTTACTGGCCCTCATAGAGTCTATTAACTCCCTTCACAGTGACATAACCATCAGGTGAGAAATTCAGCACTGCCTACACTATCCACCCTCCTTCAGCTTCACGGGCTCCCCCTAACATGTATGCGTGCGTACGTGCGCAGACCAGCACTCAGTAATCAGCGCTGGCTTGCCACAGGCCAAGCCACGGTAATGTAGTAGAGCAGGAGGAACAAGCTGCTTTCTCTTTCTCTACAGGCACAAGCACGTGCATAGAAGACGGATGTCTCCTGCTGGAGCATTTGCCTCCATCAGCAGAGGAAACAGGGTCCCATGTGGCTTGGCGGCAGCCTCTGGAGAAGCAGGACAGAGGCTGCCCCTGGAGGCAGGATCCCCGGAGTCCTTGGGGGGCGGGTTGGACCATCCCGTGGGCTGCTTCCCCTTCTCTCCAGTGGTCTGGCTTCCCTAGTCCCCTCCCTCATCTGGAGGTCATGTCTGCTGCAGGCTCTCTGCATACAGGGTCTAAGCGGACGACACACTGCCTAGGGGGCAGAGGGACAGGGAACGGAGCAAGCCACATGATGAAAGCCAGACGAGCCTTTCCCTCTAGAAGCAAGGGAGCCTCCCCTCAGATTTCTGTCTTGTGGCAGGTCTGACCCCAAGGTGGCTCTGTGGGACCAAAGCTCTCCCCAGAGATACAATCCAGCCAAGCCATGTTGTCCCCAGGCAGTGGACGAGGCCCCCGCCTCTCAGCCTGGAGGACTTCCCGGACGGGCTACGCCAGGCCCTGGCCACTTTTGCAAAAAGAGCTGAATGTCATGAAAGGGAAACGTTTCAAAAATAAAAGGAATCGATCTTATTTTGAGGGTATGTAGAGCAAAAGGAAAACAAACCCCTCAAGACGGAAGAATCCGACTTCCGGTTCTGCAGCCGGTTGACAAATATTTATAGAATGACAACTACATGGGAGGCACTGCAATGGGCTTGGGGCCCCTGTCCCCAGAGGATGTCAAGGTCTTTCCCTTTGCAACTGAGTGGAACACGATTGTCCTGTAAGCTGTGCCTCACAGCGCTCGGACTCCAGGGAACAAAAGCACACCAGAGCCCCCACCGCCCAGCTCTGAAATCAGGCCAGCACTAGGCCAAGGCTGCCCTTCTCACCCGAGGCCCCCGCCACTGACCCAGAGACACTTGGCACTAAGCCAGCCATGTTGCTGCAAGAAAATGGGACTCCTAGGACCGATGACTGGCTGGAGGACTGTCTGTCGATGTTGCAGAACCTTCCAGAGACTCCAATACAGTCCAGGCTTCTCCTATCCACTTCCCTGCCTTCTCTCTTGGGTCAGAGGGCATCTCTAGCTCTTGAGCGGCTTTCCTAGCCTTGCCCAGCTCCTCCCCGTTTCTCTCACAAAAATGTCCCCCAATAAAATCCTTACACATTTAATCCTCTTCTGGCATCTGATTCTCAGAGGACCTAGACGACCCCCAGGAGCATTGTCATGTCCTCTTCCTCCTCCTCCTTCCTCTGCATGGCGTTCCCAGGAGGACCACCCCACCTCTAGCCAATATGGGCCCCGTATAGACACCGGAATTCGCCCATTCCTCACGAGTCTCTTTATAACTTGGCATCTCCCTGGTAAACTCGAATTTCCATAAGAACTTAACAACATCCTCAAGGCACCTCACTTTTGTGGCTCTCGCAGGTGCAGCTGACCCACGATAGGGAGGTCATTGCCACTAAGCCCTTAGATCGTATTTCAAGATGCCTGTCTGATTGATTAATATAATCCACCAGAAAACAATTGCACGATGAGCCCACAGCACAATGCGAATTTACTTCCTCTCTCCGCACGTACCCACCCCCCAAAGCACACCCTTCTTCGAAGACAGCTCTATGACTTACTCTCACTCAGCGCCGCCTCCTCTGTGAATCCGAACCAAGATATTTGCAGGCAGAACACAGAGATCTGATCTTAGAAAGTGTGAGTGTTTTGGAAGAGACAACCCACCCGCCAGTTGAGCAACTCTGGGCCCATGGCTTAGTGACACGGTCCCGCTCAGCCGTGGCTAACAGAGGATAGCGTCTCCTCCGCGGGTTGATCCTACCCTGCTTCAGGCACCCTGGCCACTTCTTTTCTCTGTGCGCCTTGGCTTCTCCGTGCTCAAAAACAGGGCCTCGGGGTTCACACGCCAGACGCATCCCAGGCACTCTCTGACCCTCTGAGCTCAAGCCGTCCTCCCCAGTGCCACCAGCCCCCCCCCACCCCGAAAATGGCAAATGTTCTCCGGCTCTCCCGGAGAGCCGCAGCTCTACATACAAAACAAACAGAAAGCCGTGGGCTGGCTGACCGGGGACCTCACACAAGGTATTTGGCATCTGTGAGCCTCAATTCCCTGGGCTGTGAAACAGGGTCACTGGGAGGACTCGAAGAGAGAATGCATTTTAAGATGACTGTGAATCCTTACTACTCAAAGCGTGGTCCTCAGACGGGCAGCTGCAGCATCTGGAAAGCAGGGAGAGAGGCAGATCCTCAAACGTACTGAATCCGAACCGCCAGGCTCAGGGCGCCCTTTCCCTCCCAGCTGCTCCATGTGCACCCTGAGGGCAACAGGCTTGCCCTACAGCTGTAGACGCTTCGCATTCTTCTCCCTTCTGGGTAAGTACCCTAAGGAAGGAGCTCTGAGCCCATCCCTCTGATTTGCCCACACGGCCCTCTCTTTCAGTCAGTCCCTTGGCTTTCTCCTCCCTCCCCTTCCCCTCCCCCTCTTTCTCCTCCCCACCTCCTTCCCGGCAGAGCCCTCCTCTCCATCCTAGTCCAAAGGCCACAAAGGCGCAGAGAGAAGCCCAGATCTGCACAAAGGGGGCACAGCCAGGGATAAAACCCGGGGCCAGCTGAGGCATCCATTCACCTCTGGTTCCAGGCCCCACTGGGTGGTGAATTGCCCCATTCCGTGTGCCTGATGTGTAATATATTTTCTATAATTATGGTGATACCGTCTGTGTGTATGTGAAATGACTATAGCAGTTAATTATCTGTGGGTAAACAAGGGATGCCTCTTTGCCCCAGGAGAGACTGAAAGACACCCGCTTAAAGAACCACAAGATCAAAGAGAAAGGGAGGGGTCAAGTAAGAAGAAAAGTCATTCTTCCCCTGGGAGCTTCTGGGAGGGAGGGGTGTGAACTGATTTGGCCTTTAAGGAGGCCTCAAGCCAGATAGAAGCGACCTTACAGCAAGAGCCAATGGTCCTCTTGGATGTAAACTGAGGTGTAGAGATGAGGGGTGATCACCAAAGACTGGCACGCTGGGCAGTCCCCACACAGCCTCTGCCCTCCCTGGGGCTCCAAACAGCCCTGGGTAGCTTTGTTGGGGTGCAGGGGGGCACACATCCAGAGCCTGCTAGTTGTGGTAAATACCCATCTACTTCTTTTCCCCAAGACATAGAATCCCCAGTTTTGCGCTGGATACGCGCCCATCTCCCCCAGTGAAGACTATGTGTCCCAGCTTCAGCCTGCAGCCTTGTGTGGCCATGTGACCAAGTCTGGCCAGTGGGATCCAAGCAGAAACAACTTCTGGAATGAGATCGGAAGAAAAGAGAGCGTGCATCCCTCTTTGCTCTCCTCTGCCTTGCATGCTTAAAAGAGGGATCCAGTGGGGAGCTCAAGCTGCCATCTTGAACCATGAGGTAACTCTGGGTCCAGAAACCACATTGTGCCACCAACGACGTCAAAGGATCCCGAGTTACTGACGCTTTGATCTTATAGTCCTTACGGTGGCCCTCTTACCAGCCTGGGACTTTCAATCTCTCAAATTTTACATGAGAAATCAATTTCTGGCATGTTTAGGTCACAGTTATTTTGGAAGTTTTGTTATTCACAGACTACCAAAATCAGATGAGAAAGATACGGACCATGGTGTCTTAGATCAGGTTCTCCAGGATGCAGACTTTGAGATGGAACTTTGCATGGAGGGATGCCCAGGTGGCTCAGTCGGTCTAGCGTCTGACTCTTGATTTCAGCTCAGGTCATGATCTCAGGGTTGTGGGATCGAGCCCCAAGTTAGACTCTGCGCTCAGGGGAGTCTGCTTGAAGATTCTGGCCCGCTGCCCCTCCCCCCACCTCGGGCACACCCTCTCTCTCTCTCAAATAAATAAATCTTTAAAAAAAAGAAATTTAGAAAAAAAATTTGGTTGAAGGAGGTTTACTGGGTCGTGGTCTCAAGTTCAACACTTAAGTCCACACGAGGGAAAAACACTGAGCAGGGGGAAAGCTGAGTGGCAACGGGGTCACAGCAGTGGCCTTGTGGATCTCGCAATGACCTCTGGAGTAGAGATAACCCTTCAAACTTCAGAACTGAGACAAGAGGCCTGAGTCTTGGGACCCCTCCAGGCTTTGGTTTTCTTATCTTTAAAGTGGGTGTATTATCAGTCTTGCATTTATATCAAGGATAAGAAAAAATTTGTGGGCGGGGTCAAGCTCAAGGGTGAACAACCGGGACAGCCAGCCTGGGGAAGACTTGAGAAGTTTGTCCATGTCCTCCAGGGGCCCATGTGTGCGTCTTGACCAACTGACAAGCAGCGCAGTGTCACTTCTCCAGAACCTTCTCTAACACTGTCACCTTCTCCAGCTGGGAGAATGGACAATCTCCTATGCTCGATACCATCATGGCTCTTACCAACCACATCAGACATGGCTGTTTTGCTGGGACTATGAGGTCCGCCAGCAGCCATCGCTCCTGTATCTCCAGCTTCCAAGCCCAGTACCGGGCAGGTGGAAAATGCCCGATGTACGATTGTTCAATCAATGAACTTCACTGAAGGGGCCAAACCCTGGCGAGGTCAAGAAGACAAAGACGATTCCCCTGAAGCCAGGAGATTTACTTAACACCTCCCCGAGCCTCAGTGTTCTCATCCACATCATGGGAGTAATCATAACAGCAAACAACAAAATGCTGAAACGATGCAGTAATTTGAGAACTGCAGACCACGATGTCGACACTGCGCTGCTGGAGCAAGACCAGGGTAGGGTTTTCATCAGTGGAGTCAAAGGGGCTCCAAGGGATTGTTTTTATCGCATACGCTCTGGCTACGCAGTTCTGCAAAATTAAGCAGCTGCCACCTCCCATGGGTAGCCTAACACCAGCCTCTCTTGCCTGGAAATGCAGCCTGATTGGCCACCGGGGGAAGGGTCTCCAGTGGGGCCCGGCCCTGGAGCTACAGATCCAAAGGGGCAGCTGAGACAGAGCTATCGGAGATGGGATCAGAGCTGCTTCACCTCCCGACAGCGATGGTGAGGGGCCCCCGGCATGATGCACACAGAACCAGGGGACAGGCCAGGCTCCCTCAGAGGACGGCCCAGTCCTAAGCGGGGCTCCCTGGCTGCCAGCCAGGAGTCAAATCTTGCCTCTGTGACAAATTAACTATGTTAATTTTGTGGTGTTCTCTAACTCTTTTTTGCCTCAGTTTCCCGAGCAGCAGAATGGGGACAGGCATCATTCCCATCTCAGGGAGTGGTAAGGGCTAAGCTAGCCTGCAGGAATCGTGCCTGGGGGGCTTCGAACCACGAGGTGGCTCTGGGACTTATCTGTCATTCGGTCTGTAATGATCATCTCTGGGCCGCTGCTGGCATGCGGGAGACAGGCGCCCCCTCCCCAAGCACCCACGAAGCCAAATGTGGTCAAAGACCAGTGAGGAGTCAGGGAAACAAGGATCTGGAGCCCCAGACAGAACGAGGTCTCTCAGAGCTAGGCCAGGCGGAACTCTTTTGGTTGTAAGGCCGAAAAACACCATTCAAACTGGCTCAGTCCAAAAAAAAAAAAAAACATTGGCTCAGGAAAGCAACATGTTAAAAGGTACTTGGCTTCAGGCATGGCTGATTCCAGGCACTTATCCCAAGTGATGACAAGATGACCACCAGCAGTTTCAGACTTACATATTATTAGTCAAGCAACCATGATTGAGAACGGTCCTGTCCCCACGGTTCCAGCTTTCCCCAGGGCTGCCGCTGCCTGGCAGGAATGGGCATGGCCCACCCCGGGACCCTGGGAGCATGGCTGCCTTCACTTGAACCATGGGGACTGGGGACAAGATGGAGAATGGATCCTGACTGCTCAGATCTCCCCTCAGAAGGCTTCGCTAGAGAGGTGCGCCCCGACCGCCTCACCCCACCCTCCTATGCTCCTGGAAATGGTAACCGATGTTTGTTCAACACCACAGATAACAAAGGCCTGACACCCACGCCATCCACCCTCGACTCACTGGAATCAGTTCTAAGCGCAGAGGTGGGAGACAATTAATCCAGCAGCTGCGTGTGGGAGGGATCCGAGGTCGAGAGCCCAGTATGGGCGGAGGGCATGGTTTTCCGCCGGAGGGGAAGGGGCCCATCCCTGTTTTTCAGGGGTCCCAGGGGCCCTGGAATGAGGCAGCTGCCAGGCTTCCTGCTCTCACAAGCATGGGGGGACCATGGCTCATGTCACTGCGACTAGTCCATCTGGGGTCAACAGACTCCGTACAAGCCCGGAGAAGGAGGCAGGGCGGTGTTTCATCAATGCTTTAGTGCTGATAAGGGAAAGGAAGAAAAACAAGGCACGTAATGAAGGGGAGAAATACACTCACGTGCCGTACACACACCCATACGACATGCACACACACACACACACACACACACACGGGATTGAGAAGGTAGAGAAAGCATTTCTGCTCCCAAAGAATATTCCTTAGAGAATTGTCCCAAACAATGTCTTCTCCGGAAACCAGGTTCTTAAACACGGGCATGTGGGCACACACACACGGTCATACAGAGGCACATGTGTCCCCGAGGGGACCGGGCCACTTGGCTCGCACTCGGCTGATGGGAGAATGACACGGTGCTGGGCCAGGAGTGAGAAGAAGCCAACCTAGCATGGGGCCCACCCTTCATTGGGGCGAGGGCCAGGGCCATGGTGGGAGCACGGGCGGACGGGAGCTCAATCCTCCCGGCTGGCAGGCCTGGGCAGGCGCCCGTCCCCAGATGTCAGCGCTAATGCCTTGATAAACAGGGAGCTTGCTGGAATGTGGCTGTTAATTGGGGATAGAGCCGCAGCCTTTAGCTCGGGGAGCAATGGTTAATGACGGGCCCGCTGGGGGAAGCCGCACGCTGTTGCCACTGTTCGCGTTCTGTCCTCTCTGCGTTTTAAACAGCAGTTTATCTAAAATTGAAAACACTTTCCTGGGAATAATTATTTCTTGGAAGCTACAAGAGTGCTATCAGATTCCACAGCCTGCTGTCGGGTTGACCTTCTAGAGGCCGAGGGGCCGGCTGCCTTTGGAGGGGGGAATGGCTTTGCTTCTGCTCGTCCCCGCTCCCTCACTCCTGTCTCTTGCCTGGGTCCCTGCCGCACAGCCACCGTGGGCATGTTTGAAGGGCCTTTGTCACTAATTCAGGGCTAAGTGGGAGGTTCACTGAGTAAAGGGGAGCCTGAGAAGGAAGAACAACAGGAGGGCGGGAGATGTTTCTAGCATTGCCCAACCCACCTGGAAGCCACAGCATCTCCGTGTGGGCCTCCCGGCTGAGGCTGAACTCTGCCTGGTCTGCCGGAGCAGAGCATCAGGGAAAAGGGGCTGCAGTCACCGGAAGACCCTCCACGAGCCCCGTTCCCTCCTCAGAAGGGCAGAGGGAGGAGGGGGGCAGGAACCGGGGACCTGCTAACTGTTCGGAGGAAGGCAGGGGCAGCCCAGTGGAGCGGCGCCCCAGAACCAGAGCTGGCCTCTCCTTCCACAGCTGGGCCCAGGCGCCACTGCCAGGAGCTATGATGGGATGGGAGGGGAGGTGGGGTGGGGACCCCCTACCAAAAGCCGGCCCCACGTGTGTCCTCCCAGGGTCAGGCTGCGACGGGGTGCTCTGCCTGGAAACACGGCCACAGGCAGCATTCTCCTTGAACGTGGAGGACAGTGACACAGACGGTTAAACTCAGTGCGCTGGCCACGGGCCAGCCTTCCGGCTTGGCAATTACACACTGTCTACCTCCGCCTCTCCCCGCTGCCCCATCACCTCCCTGTCAGGCGGCTTTAATGCCTCTCGCCTCTTCCTGTCAGTGAATGTTTGTGTGTGGCGTTGCCGGGCGACCGCTGAACGGGACCTGCATTTTCCCGGGCCCTGGGCCCCCGGCGGAGCCTGCCCTCCCAGGGCTTTGTAGGCCTTAAGTGTCAACGCCGCTTCGAGAGTCACGGCTCAAAGCAGCACAGGCCTGGCTCCTGGAGGAAGGGTTGCTCTGGCCATTTCGGCTGAGGATCCCTGGAAGGCCAAGTCAGGCCATTCCCATGCTCCCAGCTCCTTTGGGAACTGTTCTGTTAGTCCCCTTCGCAGACGCATCTGAGGACACTTGAATTCCTTTTGCCAAAGGCTGGTAAAGACAGGACCCACGACTCCACCCCTGAGTGAGGTCACACGTGGCTCCCTGCCCCTGGGAATCTGGACAGCAGGACGGACCACCAGGCATTCTGCAAACACCCTGTGTTGAGGGAGCCCTACCGAGGTTTCCAGGCAAACTGAGCTCCCAAGGCCTGGTCTGCCCACCGCCGGCTGTGTAGCCTCGTGGTTCCCACACTGCCTCTCTGGGCCTGCTCACTTATCCGCGGTGTGGGGTGAGAAGCTGCCATGGCAAAGAACTCTCTATGGGGGAAACGCAGGGAGATTAGTATCAGTGAGCCAGAGTTCTGGGAACGAACCAACAAGGATGGGAAACTGTTTTCTGTTCTTATTTGCGGGGGTTGGGGGGGAGGATCTGACAGAGGGGCACCTAATGGGAGAAGGGACTGGGTAAAGGTCAGGTGGCCTGGAGCAAGAAAACCAGCAAGAAACACTGGTCGTCAGCTCACCCAGACCTGAGCCCATGTTTTTGCCGCGTCCTGTCCTAGCTGTGTGACCTCGGGCAAGTTGCTTACTCTTTCTGAACCTTATGGATCAAACACCCTCCAAGGACTGACCTCCTAGGGGAGCTGTGGCTTAGCATGTCGTAGGCACCCAGGGAGTTAGACCCTCAGGCTGCTTGGGGACAGAAGAAGTACAGGTGAAAAACCAAATGATTCCTATAGGGCAGTTAGCACCAAAGACAAGACACTAGAAACAAGTGTTTCCCTGTTCTCCTACGTGCACTCCCTGGGATCACTTTACAAAGAAACTACTTTCAATCAAATCCTCATCTCAGGATCTGCTTCTACAGACACAAACAAAGGCAGATACCGAGGCTTCAGGTCTGGCTAGTTCTAGGTGCTTAACAACAGCCTCGGGAAGCCGTTCTTCACCGCCTCTCAGATGGGCTCTTCCTCTTACCCCCCATCCCTGACAAGGATAAGACCTATTCAAAGTGTTTGCAGAAAGACAGATATCAAGCTATTTTAGCCCAGGGGTAGAGACAGGGAGTCCTCTAGAACAAGAACTGGAAAGGGAAGACAGACAGCCATGATGGAGACGAAAATGAATGGCTTGGGCAGAGGGCTAGGGTGGCCGAATGCCCACCCCCACCCCCACCGTGCCTTTCCCCTACTCCAGGCAGAAAAAACGATGCAACATCCAAAATGTTTTAAGGGAAATGCCTGCGTATCTATCAAAATCTTAAATGTCCTTACCTTTTGACCCAGAAACTCTATCTCTACGGGCCTTTCTTTCAGAAACACTCAAGCTTGTGCCCAAAAATATATGCACAGGGAGATTTACCACAGCCTCACGGGTCCCATTGGAAGATTAGCAGTCCCGTAATTATCCAGTAATAGGACCATATTAGGGAAATGGTTACGGAAATTAAGGCATATCCATAATTAATAAAGAGCAAAAGGTATTTTGCGATTGTCATAGTTTGGGTTCCTGAAGAAATTGACGCTGAGACAAGCATTAGAAGGCACATTATTTATTCAGGAGGTGGCGGGATCCCTGGAGAGGCATGGGTGGGAGGTAGAGAAAAGTAGGGGCAGGAGTTAGGGTAGGGAAGGCAAGCAATAGTTGGGCCCTCAAGGAGCGCTTGGGCAGTCGGTTAAACATCGAACTCTTGATTTCAGCTCAGGTCATGATCTCAGGGTCGTGAGATCCGAGCCCTGCATCGGGCTCCACACTCAGCCAGTAGTCTGCTCGAGATTCTCTCTGTCTCTGTCTTTCCCTCTCCCTCTGCCCCTCCCCACACTTGCGAGCAAGCACATGCGTGCTCTCACTCTCTCTCTTTAAAATAAATAAATGTTGGGGTGTTTTAAAAAAAGAAGAAGAAGAAGGAGTGCCCTCAATGTCAAGCTGGTTACCCCTATGGACAACTGGGACTCATTCCTGCAGAGGGGCTCAAAGAAACGCCTCCAAGAGCTATTGCCCAAGAGCAAGGGAGCCAGCAGGACTGTAGACCAGCTCCTGAGATCCCTTGGTTGAGGACTGCTTGCTGAGCTCTTAATTCCCTGGTGCTTCCAGCCTTCCCTGCCTTTGGCATTGGAGACAGCCCTCGAGCCCAAGGACGTGGACCCTGGCAGTTAGAAGGCGCCACTGCACGTGGGAAGGTCCCAGGGGCACAGCAGGGCCCCCCTGCCAAGCGGTCAAGTGCTGCTGTGTGGTTTCTACCCCCATATGCTGTTGAAGTGGGGGTGGGCGGAGGTGCAGGGGGCCGGGCAAAATGTGATTGCACTTTTAGTATTAAAATGTGAGGACGCCTGGGTGGCTCAGTCGGTGAAGCTTCCACCTTCAGGTCAGGTCGTGATCCCAGGATCCTGGGATCGAGACCCACGTTGGGATCCCTGCTCAGCGGGAGGTTGGTGGGGAGAGGGGGGGTATCTGCTTCTCCCTCTCCCTCTGTGCTCTCTCGCACTCTTGCTCTCTCAAGCAAATAAATAAAATCTTTAACAAATAAACAAATACATAAAATGCATGTGCTCACACACATTTCAGGGTACACCTCTGCAAGTGTAGAAAAGAAAAGAAAAAGGAAATAATGCAGACACCAAGCCAGGACGAAGAGCAGAGACGGGGTCCTCTACTTCCATAGCCTGAATTTTTCCACACAAGTTTCACCTTTGTACTTAATAATAACAATTATTATTATCATAATTTACCAGGAAGGGGGAATTTTTTTTTAAATGGAAAGCATCATCCATGAGGGGAAAAGGAGATAAAGGTCCTTAACCTCTTCCTAGACCCTTCAGGGTCAGACGAGTTCTGAACTGAGAAGTTTTAGTGGATCAGGAAGGGAAGACCCGCGAAACCAGGTCTTCAGAAACGTCCCCTGGCGGGCAATCATGCACGTTAATATTGCTGTGCCGACACATATGAAGAGACATACGAAGTGCGATAAATAATGACTATAAAAAGCCTCACATCAGTTCAAACCAGGTTTTGATGCCAAATGCATCTGTGCAAAACTTAACAGAAATCTTGGGGTTTTTGCTGCAGAGAAAGGATCGTGGTTGGTAGTAAGGAAAAGACAGTTTCTGAAATTGGGGGGTAGGGTGATGGGGTCACGAAGGCAGGGTAAGGAAGCCCTCCAGGGACAATACAGCGGTGGGGGCCTTCTGTCTGGCTGCTCCCCAGCACAGAGCACCCAGAAGGGGTCACCTAGCTCCGGGTCCTTCTGGGGGCCCCTGCTTCCCGATCAAGGGCCCACTGCCCCCTTAGAGTGCCTCTTGGTGTCACAGCCTAAACATTATGGACATGTGAATCCTCTAGGGATCCGGTGACAAGGTTCAGTGGGTCTGGGATGGGGGCCTGGCGTCTGCGTTTCTACCACGTTCCCAGATGGGACCAATGTCACTGGACTGAGGACCTCAGTTGGGAGCATCAGTTTGATTGAACCAAAGTGGGTCTCCATGTCCCTTGCACACATCAGTCATGGTGGTCACAAAGAATGTGTCAACTTGTATAAGTCGTTGGGCTCCTTGGACAGGGTGCCAGCAGGGAGAACATGACGAGGCAGGGTGGTGGGGATAGGAGGGGATAGGTGCCCGCCCAGGGACGCAGTGTTCCCTTGGAAGCACAAAGAAGCCTTGAGACCCAGGGAGACCAGAACCAGAGAGCCTCTGTTTAGAGGCTGCAGAAGAGAAGAGGTGGGCCAGTTCGCTGGGCAGACCTGTTTCATGCTATTTTATAACCTGGCATTGGGAGGTCGGGACAGTGCTGGTGATTGGGTGCAGCTGAGTTCTGGCAAAGCTCAGCCAGAAAGTTCAGTCTGGTCACAGCTCCGCCCTACCCCAGATGCTACAGCCTTGCCTCCTGGCTCTCCTCATGCCTGACTACAGTAGACAGGGAGAGGGGAGTATTACCCCAAAATACCAGGCAGGGAACACGGCATAGATGCCATTCAGAAAAATCTGGGCAGCCTGCACACAATGGTAGCAGAAGCGAGACTCACAGTTACCTCTGGGAGTGGGTGTCAATGGAATCCAGGTTGGGGAGCCTTCTGGGGTGGGGGTAGGGGGCTAACAGTGTTCTGTAACTTCATCTGGGTGATGGTTACATGGATGCAGACGTACGTTAAAAGGTCCTCGAGCCGTGTGCTGTAGATCTGTGAACTTGACTGTGTGAGTGTCATATCCGAGTTAAAATTAGGAAAAAGTGAAAATGAACCTCACCCCTGGGATGAAGTAGGGTAGCCAGTCCTTGGCCTTCTCAGAGCATTACCCAAGCGGCTGCTGGGCCACAAGGAATGACAAGCCACAAGGGGGGGAATATGTGCCTTTACCTGAGCTGAACTGATGACATGACATGACTCCACCCCGGGGGTGGTAAATGAGCAAATGAGATGTATGCAAGTATGTCTCGTGATTTCACAGTCACATACCATGTTTGTGAAAGACCTCCTTTGGCAAAGATCGCAATATCCTTTCCGCTCCTCCTCCTTAATCAGAAAATGTATTAGAGTATCAACGTGCCTAACTCTTCCTCAGTCACCCTAGCAGGTAGATGTGTCCTGTACCTGGAAGAATAGCTCATTTCGGACCAATGAGATGTCAGCAGGAGTGAGTGAGACTACTGAAAGGCCTCTCTTTTAAGCGAAAGATCAGTTCTTCTCCTTTTCCTCCCCATTGCTGCTTGCAGATGTGATGAGTGGAGCTATAGCAGCCTTCTTAGACGATGAGGACAAGGGAAGTTGTCCAAGGGTGGTAGGCATCCGTGAGCTAGAAGCAGCCTTGGTCTCTGATGATTTCATCGAGGCTCTTAGATTCTGTGCTTAACCTGAGAAAACTTCTATTTTATTTAAACCCTCTGTTATTTTGGATTTGTTTCTGCTATCATGCACACACCAAAGATGGTCCCTTTGCCTGTGCGTGATGATACCCCAAATCCCTCGCAGAGTGGTACACATTGACCCCACGCTGCCTATTTGCCCTGGATTGTGGGGGAGAAAGGAAGGGCATCAGGGAAAACTACACCAGAGAAGTGGAATGGAAAGGCCTGGATTCAGAGGTGGTAGATTGCACAAATGACCACAAAGCCTTTCCCTCCTGACAACCCTGTCCCTACAATGGGACTTCACAGCTCCTCCCAGCAAGGATTAGAGTCTATTTCCCTACCCCTCAATCCAGATTGGCCACCTGACTTACTTTAGCCAATGAGACAGTAACAGAAGCAACCTGAGCAAAGATCTGAAAAACACTGGAGCTTTGGGACTTGCCCTCTTGTTGCTCTTGGAACTCTACGATGGCCGATGGCCGTGTGAACAAGCCCAGGCTAGCCTAGCAGGCGGGCCAGCCCGGCAGTCATCACAGCAGCTTGCTGGGTGCATGAGTGAGCCCCGTGGAGACCTAGAGCCCAGGTCAGACAAGAAGACTCTCCTGGCCAAGCCACAGACCCATGAGAAATAATAAACGGTCCCTGTTTTAGACCACTACATCTTGGGGACGTTTGTTAAACAGCAACAGTTCACTGATAGGGCTCACGGCTCCTGAATGGCATTATTCCCACCACCTTAGCCTGGGGTGATGGCAACGAAGAAGAAACCGAAACGAATCTGGAAAATCACAAGACACCCCAGCCCTCGTCTTGCCCCTGACTTCTCCCATCTCTCGGTTAGACACATCCCTCCTCCGGGAGCCCAGAGACAGCTCCTGGTTGACCTCCCTGTTTCTGAGCCGTGGGCTGTGAGTGGGAACAGCAGGTGGCCACAGAAGCGGCACTTTCCTAGGGCAGAAGGATACCTCAGCCCTGGGAGCCCGGCAAGGAGCGCGGGTGGAGGAAGACGCAGCCCTTGGGGCTAGTTTATGCCTTTAAAACATGCGGATGTACAGAGAGAACGAACGAGTCTTTTCTATTATAAAAGATGTGCTTAGCATATTTATGCAATAGTTTCACCACGTGCCCTGAATCCAGTTACTGCATTAAGGAAGGAGGTTTTCCTTGCTGGTTTTGACAGACTTTGGTGTCTCTGCAGCAGGGGGGATTCATACACAAAAGGAACCCTGGTGGCTGGAGGTGGAGGGGGCGAGGGGGGGAGGGTGCAGGGGGAGATGGAGGGTGGGGAAGTAGACCAGGAACGATGCCTGGCTTTTAGATCCATTTCCATGACTCCTTGTCCATTGCCCCTGTGAAAGGCACATGCAAAGGTGTTTCCCAAACGGAGCTCCACGTGGGCACTGGGGGCGGCCCCCAGAAAGATGGGGTGCTGGGAAAGAACTGGAAGACTGCCAGGCTTCCGAGAAGCCGGGGCCAAAGGACCTGAGATGTGGGGCTCAGTCAGCAGAGAAGACCGACCTTGCTGACATGTTTGGCCTCACACCCCCCCTTCCTCCCCACAAAAGCCCCCCTTCCACGTTTTCTTCCACTTCCGCCTCTTCTTCCACTTTCCTTCCCTCCTTCTCTTGTAATCTCTTCCCCCTTAACTTTGGCTATCTTAATTGGCCATAACATGGAAGTGAAATTCTTTTTATTATCTACTATATTTATTGAATACAGTTTTATGTTCCTTGCTCTTAATTTTTAAAGTGGATGAGCTGAACACTTTATGGTTTTCTTTCAAAAAATTTTATACTGAGGCGGGAGTCATTAGGGCTTTTCACAAATATTCCAGTTCTCTTTGGGGGCATGTGGCTGGACCACACGTCCCAAACCCCACCCCTCGACCTGCCCCACCTCCGATTTGGCCGTATGACTTGTCTGGGCCAATTAAACCCGAGCACTCCTCGGGGGAGGCCTGGCCATCAGCGAGTTTGGGGGCAGCCTGGTTTCCTGCCACTGTGGCGACAAGGCACACTTAGGCTGAGATGAAGACTCTCTCGGTCCCGGCGTGTCCAGGATTGTTGAGGGTATCTTCCCCGGCCGGCCCGTGTCAAGTTCAGATTATGAGTACAGAATAAGTTCTTTGATGATCAGCCACTGAATTTGGTACCAAGGCTTGGTCTTACCTGTGCTGACAGATAAAGTCATTGTATTACCGACCCTCCTCCTTTGAGTCTCTCCTCTAATAACAAAGTATTTACTGTGACAGTAGCTCATTCTCTGTGCTGATGGTTTTTCTGTCTTTGGGGGTGGGGAGTGGGGGGATGGTGGCACCAGGATCCTTCTGAGAATCTGTTGAAACAATGAGCACCCTTGTCCCCCAAAATACACACGTGCCATTTTGCCTACAAGTGTTTAACCGTCACTGCCCCCGCTGGGCACCCTAGGTCTGCTATGCCGGGTGGGGTGAAGTCTTCCTTCCCCTGCATCCACGCTTCTGTCTGCTGTCCTGAAACCACCACCGGCACAGGAGTCTGCCAGGTCTAGCGGCGTCCTCGTGACAAGAAGTCGTGCATCATTTCAACCGCTGGAGCCACGGCAGTCATCGGAATACGGATAACTAGATTTCCGCAGACGTTCGCTCTGGTGGGAATGCACATCTACGAACATCTACAGGCAGCCGAGAGGGATTTGGGCACTTCAGAGAACCCCTTTCCTCCCCGCCCCACAAGTAAGGGGAGAACTGAAAATAAAGGGTAGCAGGGAGTGGGGAAGGGCCAGGAGGGGTCAGTGACGAAGCACTTGACCGTGACCCCCTTGTGCTTGTCCAGGTGATTTTTTTGGTACAGAGAACCCTCCCTTGATCTGTGATACGATGAGCCCTACATCAAGAAGAATGAGTTCTTTTTCACTATGACACACGTGACGCCTTTTGCCCTCCTGAATGTCAGTTTTGTCATTTGTACAACCTAAATTACTGACTAAAAAAAAATTCACAGGGCGCCTAAGTGGCTCAGTCGGTTAAGCGTCCAACTTTTGATCGCGGCTCAGGTCATGATGTCAGGGTCATGAGACAGAGTCCCACGACAGGCTCTGCGCTCAGCAGGAAGTCTGGTTCAGATACTCTCTTCCTCTCCCTCTGTCCTTGCTCACTCCCCCCATAAAATTCACTTTCAGGCTGGTTGTTCGGAACTGGGAGCAAATGTTCCCTCCATGAAAACAGTTTAAAATGGGGGTCGTCTCTTTAAATAAATTATGGAAGTCTGTCAGATAAAACTTTGGAAGCCAAATGTAGGAGTCTCAGCAATGTGGTAGCAGAGAGGAAATCTGCCTTCGGGGCATCCTCTTCTCCATTCTCTGTCTCTCTTCTCCCTCCCACTGTCCCTTCCTTCAGGTCCTCTGTCTCTGCAAGCCTCTTCCCGCCCCCAAGGCACACTGTCACTAAAATCACCCCTCCTTCTTGCCCCAAATCTCACTGTCTCAGTGTAGCTGATCCCCCGAAGGTGTTCAGAGCAAAGCAACGGTATTTCTCACTAATTCTAACTAAACTGTGAGTGACTGGGAATGCCTTCATCCTCTCCAAAGTGTTCACAGTTTTATAAAAACAAATCTCAGAAATCCAATTGGATGCCTAATTGGTAGACCGTGGATCAAAGTAAAAGAAAAACTGTCAAGAGAAATGAAGGAATGTCTTCTGGGAGCTTGCCTCCTGGGATCATGTCCCCCAAAGCACAGCCTTTAATTGTTCCAGCTCCTTTCCATCTTTCCCCCAGCCCACGCAGTCTCTAAAACAAAAGTATTTTTCCAGCTAACTCTTAAGGTCACCATATTGAGGCTTCATGTACATGTGCATGTGTGTATGTGGGGGGGCGCGGATTGGCAAGGGGCATCACAGGCAGGAAAGCGGCAGCGGAGTCTCCCGTAACAAGTGAGCGGCATTGTCTGCAAAGCAGTCTGGCGTCGTGGGAAGGGGAAACCCTTATTTGAGGGAGTGGGCGGTTGAGGGTGGGAAGGATAGATTTTTTTCATTCCTCAAAAACCACTCACAGAATATAAAATTAGTTACAGCCCCTTGATACCGGGAACAGAAATCGAATTCACATGGCAACTAATCTGGCCTAAAAACGCTGCTCTCCGAGCCATGGGGCTGCATCCAGAGGCCCGACAGACGCCACGGTCTTTGTTCCCTTCCGCGGGGGTGGGGACAGCTTTGCCCCTTGCTTCATTCAGCAGCTTCGTCTGCAAGATCGGGGAAAGGCTAGTTGGTGTATTTCGAGGGAGCCAATAATTAGTTCTCTTGGAATCTCGTTTTAGATTTTAATTCTTAGTCTCGGAGCCAAACTATAGGAACAGAGATTTCTATCTGTGGCAGGAGGGATTCAGTTTCGGCTCACTAAAAAAAGGCCCTGCTTCGGAGGCATTTTTTTCATGCATGAATCAAATTATTCCAGCTGGGTTTTACCAACACGTAGGCAATCAAAACCTACTTTAACTTGCGATTTTATTCTTTATTTACTAGTTCTATAAATACTGTGATGGGTGTGCTTTTATATCGGGCTGGGGGGGGTGCGAGCTGGAAGAAGGGCAGCTGTTTGCAGCCAAGGGTCACGTGTAGGTCTGGGGCGCGCAGGGAGCCGGGCCTGCCATCGGCCATCCCACCCCCACACGCTCACCCCCTGCCTCCCATCTCTGGGTGAACCCATCTCCTGCCCGCTCCAGTCCTGGGCTCGCGAGTGTGGCCACGAGGACTGCACTTGGCAGGCCGGTACAGAACACCTTTGCCACCCTCCTTTCCTTCCCTGGGATGAGAAGGCCAACCTGATCTTTTCAAAAAGGCACCCAAGTCTCACAAGGAATTAAGAATCAAATGCTATTCAAATCTGCAAGAAGGAGACAAACACGGTGGCAGACACTTGGGCCATGGCTGGTGCATCAGGAAGTGGATCAGGAGCAGGAGAGGGAATTGAAGACGAGGGGTTGGCCTTGATGGCCTCCAGCTCTGATAGCTGATGATTTGATGAATTATACTTGTGTGCTGGGCCCCAGTGGACAAACAGGGATTAAGGGGTGAAGTGCAGGGGAGAAGGATTCTGACTCAGCATCGGGACGAATTTGATAAAGATTAGAGTTGTCTAAAATGAATTGAGCTGCCTTGGGGGCAGCAAGTGCCCTGTGTCTGCGATTTTTGCAAACACGAGTCCCTCTGAGGAGCAGCCACGGAGAGCAGGCTCAAAGCTATAAAGAAGGTTCCATTTGGCGGCAGCTAATGTCTGTCCCGGGGTGGGGGAGGGGGTGGTCCACATGTTCCCAAAGTTGCTGCAGTTGCTCCCTGGGCTCTCTGCTACCCCTCCTGCGTGCACACAGTGCCTTCTGCCCACGGAGACCAGAGACCCTCCCTCGAGAGCCAGCACCAGGGCACACAGGCGGGGGAAGGCCACAAAGTCACTGTGAGGGCCGATGCAAGATTCCCAGGGCTGAAAAGCTCTCTCTGAATGATGGAAACGTGGAAGGCTGGGGTGTATCCACCCCTGACATCTGAGACACAGGTTCTCTGGGCCTCTGCGGAGCCCCTCGGAAGGGTCTGAGATTCATCATGCAAATTGTCTACGTGCTCCCTCTTCCCATGCCAGAGATTCATTCTCGAGCAACTGGAGGCTGTGGGAGCCCTTCCTGGGTGGTAGCTTTCTTTCAACTTGTCAGGACAGATGTCCAGGCCAGAAGCGGCCTGGAGTCAGACCCGGGCTGCCAGAGCTCGGGGGCCCCGGGGACTGTATGTCCTGCCCAGCACGGGGCAGAGACTCCCTCCTACTTCCACATGATCCTTGCTGGGGGGAGCCAGGCCCGCCCTCCACCGCAGCCCTCTGGCAACCAACTGGGCTGCCCTGGGCTCCCACCGGCCCCTCCGGGCCAGCAGTGACTCGGAGGTGGGCCTCAGTGCAGCCTGATGGGACTGTGGCCTGGACATCTGGGACGTTCACCTGATGAACGTCCGAGGCAGGGATTTCACTTGGCCCATGTCCTGGGTTGAATAGTTTCCCCCCTAAAAAAACTCATAGCCACCCAAAACCTCAGGACATGACCTCGTTTGGAAACAGGGTCTTTGCAGATGTACTCAACTTAAGAGGGCGTCCTACTGGATCTGGGTGGGTCCTTAACACAGTACCTGCTGTCATAAGGAGAGGGAGATATGGAGAGACACAGACCCTGGCAGGGAAGGTGGGCACGTGCGGTGGAGACAGACATGGGGGGTGGGCGGTGCTCCCGCAAGCCAAGGAGTGCCAAGGAGGGCTGTCTGCCACCGGGAGCTGCAGGGGATAAGGAGGGATCCTTCCCCAGGAGCATGCAGAGGGAACGTGGTCCTGTGACACACACGGCCTCCTGGACCAGGTCTATGCATTTCGAAGGGGTCTGTCTTGGGGAAAGTTGACCATCCCACCCCGAGGGACACTATCCCCAGTGGAAATGTGGAGGAGAAAATACAACTCAGGGGTCCCCACTCCACCGCTGGCCTCAGCAGCATTGTACAAAATGTGAATTAGCCGCCAATGTTCCAAAACTGGAAAGCTTTTATATTAAAATATTTTTTCCCCACTTCTTTGGCTGCATTAGGAAATCTGGCCCCAGAAGCTGAAGCAGACAAGCCAAAGGCCCGTGAAAAGTCTGGACACGTGTATCCAGCTTTCCAGCAACCCCGGCACCCCCGACTGCTCCCTGACATCGAGGCCAGGTATCCGTTGCCATAAATCATTTCTTTTCATTTTGCAGGTCTGGTGTGGTGTCATTAAAAGGAAAGTGAAATATTCCTTACACCCGCGTCTCCCTCGAAAGTCCGGGAAGGAAAGGGCTGTGTCTTTTAAAGCGAAGTGGGAGTGAACATATATCTTGGTGGGAGTGGAGATTCTCCTTATGTGATTACTATGCAAAGTGTTTCTGCGCCTAACACGACAGAGCCTAAGACACCATTACGGGGAAAAGGAAAAAAAAAAGGGAGAGAGAGAGAGAAAGCCAGTCTGCTCATTCCCTTACATCACCTGCTCCGTCCCTGCGGGGAGCTGACTGAAATCCGTGCCGAAAATGTTGTTCAGTGCGTTCCCCCTTCCCTGGGCTTCCAAGAGCACAGCCACTTCCGCTGCCCTGACTCACCTCACTGAGCCCCTTCTCCCAACTTAACCCTTTGCGCCTCAAGCAAGCTTTTCCTTCTTGAGGTCCTGCTGGCTTCATCAGCTCATCAAACTCAGAAGCTTAGGAATGGTCATGGCTGGCTCCCCAGAAGCTTCTAGATCCCTGAAAAGAAGACTTTCAGAACTTGCTGTGTTTCATTATGCCACCCCGGGGGATTTACTGGACTCCTCTAAAAATAGAAGCCCACCAGAACTTGACCCAGTCTCTGGGAGCAAAGCAAGGCCTCCCTGGGAGGCATGGCTCCCCCCACCCACTCAGCGAGGGCAGCTGAAGAGCAGGAGTTCTGATGTTCTGATGGGCCCCAGTCCTCAGGAAACTAAGTTATGCTAGCCAGGAGTCTCAGAGTTTTGTAATCACTCAAAGATCAAACCAAATAATTTCAGTGGTAATTACTTGAAGAGAAAAAAAGCTCCTTAGACCTCAGTGGCAATAAGATGTCGACGACCTGTGAAGTACAGAGATCGCTGTGGGCCGCAGGGCAGTCTGGAACATCGAGAAAATGCTGGCTTGTAGGGTGGCTGGGTCAGAGAGAACAAGTGCGGGAACTTTATGGAAAAGGGGGGGGGGTCTGTGTGCCCCTAGAATGATCACCTGAACCCTTAACACTCCACCATCTAATCTCCATCTGCCAACAAACTCCTACTCAGCAGCTATACCCCATTTGGAATGCCCTCTCTGCCCAGACCCACTTCCCTTCGTGCATCCTCCAATGTGATGACTTTCATAGTGCTTTCCTTGTCCCCAGCCCCAATAAGCACCCCGTCCCCCAATCCTTACCCTCCAACTTGTGGCCTCCACCAAGCGCCCTCAGCTTTACTTTCTCAATGGCTCACTTATATGTCTTGTTTCCCTGCCAGCCCTTTGAAAAAAAGCCAGCTCCCCTCAGTTGTTCTGCTCTGCACTAGGTACTCTGGACTTTCTGGAACAAACTTGCTCCAGCCCAGGCACAGACCCAATTCCTTTTACTCCATGCCCTGCGGCTGTGGGCAGGCTGGGCTACTCCCACACACAGTCCTGGCTCCCACAACTGCAGCCCAGGCAAGGTTCCAGGACCTTGGACGCACAGTGTGGGAGGACAGACATCCCAGTGCCGAGACGCATTCCCACCTCTGGGCCCCTGCTCTTTATCCGTCTTATGTCTCATGGATAGCACCCTCTTGTATCTTTGTTGGTCGCTCTGGCCAATCTGTGCTTCTCAGAGGCCGAGACCCTGCTTTATCTTCCTGGGTCTCTCCAGAATTTCACGTCGGGGCCTGACACCTAACAGGTTTAGATAGATAATATTACTTGTCCCTAATTCTTTCTTTACTCCTTGTCTCTGACACCGTCTGCTGTGGACAGAGTATATCTCCCCATCCTCTCTGACTTGGAGCTTGGCCATGTGGATTGCTTTGGCGGAGGAAATGTGGGTGACAGCGACAGCGTGTCAATGACAAACTAAAGCGTTAAGCTTCTGCCAGCCTACTTGAAGCTTCTGTTCTCCTTTATGAAAAGAGCATGTCCCAGATAGTCACGGCCTCTTTGTCCCAGGTCCTGAGTCCATGTGGAGCATTTGTAAACCCAGACTGAAGCCTAGGCTCCGATCTTGCCCACTTTTTTTTTTAAAGATTTTATTTATCTATTCGACAGACAGAGATCACAAGTAGGCAGAGAGGCAGGCAGAGAGAGAGGAGAGAGGAGGAAGCAGGCTCCCCACTGAGCAGAGATCCCGATGCGGGGCTCGATCCCAGGACCCTGGGATCATGACCTGAGCTGAAGGCAGAGGCTTTAACCCACTGAGCAACCCAGGCGCCCCCAATCTTGCCCACATTTAAGTGCAGAGCCAACCTCCAGATCTGCAAATATGAGACACATATTTGCGACTGTGAAGTCATGGAGATGTGGGGGATGGTTCGTTACAGAGTGTCATCACACGCAAAACTAATGAATACACAATCCCTTAGGACGCCATTGAAGGTTAAACCAATGGGGAACGAATGAGTGAAAGGACAGCCCCCGATACGGTTCACAGGAACTCAGTGGTTCTGCACCTGTTCTCCCCAGATCAGCAGCATCTGCATTACCTGGGAATTTTTGAGAAATGAGGATTCTTAGGCCTAGCCCTGCACCTACTGAGTCAGCAACTCTGGGGAGTGGGGCAGGGGGGGCCCAGCAACCTGTGACCACCACAAACACTGCCATCCCATTTCTCCCAGGGTACCCTGAAGCATTCCATCCAGCATAGAACTTTCACATACAGTGGCTCTCAGCTCTGGCTGTATACTAGAATCTCTGGGAAGCTTTCAAAATTCCCGATGCCCAGGCCCTACCTAGGCTAATTAAAACAGAGTCCCTGGGGGTGACTTGGGATTTTTAGAAACTTCTCAATGTTATTTTAAATGTGCAGCTGAGGTTGAGAATAAGCTTTCCTTTTTGAAGGGAATGGGGGCGGCCTGGCCCTGGGTCCCCTGCCACCGCGTGCTCCCCCCCATCTCCCGCCAATGCTACTGCCATGGCGTCTGGCGTCCCCACATCAGCTCTAAAGAACCTAAAGTCTTGTTAAATGTCCTATGCCATGGGGCCTTTGCAGATCTGAGCAGGGGGGCTTCCGGAAGCATGGTGCACAGGCAGGGAGAGCACGGAGCAACTCCGTGCAGTCATTCAACCTACCCGGGCTACGCTGAATGCTTACAAGTCTAACCAGTGGCCGGACTGAGAGCGAGGGCCTCATGTCTGGCTTGAGTGGCCCTCAGACACGAGTTTGGGCTTTGGAGGGCCACTGGTAGTGCTGGGCTTCCTAGAAGGACACAGGTGCCCGGGCCCCTCTCCGGAGGCCAAGTGGCTGGCAACCCTCCATCCCCAACCAGACTGGGAAGGAGTCAGCCTGCCTCATTCCGATGCCTCCCTCTCCCTCGGGAGCTACGCAGGGCCCGGGCCTTTCTCTCTGGAAGCTTCCCCACTGCCTCCACCTTCCCTCTTCGCAGCTCACTGTAAGCCTCCATCCCCCCCACTAAGGACCACTGCACCCCACCCCAACTTAGCTGTCTTGGGCAGTTTCCCCAGGAGCAGACCTGGAGCCAAGGATTCCAGTGCGAGCTATTCTGAAAGGAAGAGTTCCCAGCAAAAACTGGCCAGGGCTCGAGGGAAGCAGGCCAGGCCAGGGCGTGAAGCCCATTGCGTGTGCAGCATCGGGCCCAGCTCGGCAAAGGGGAGCTTCCACCTGACCCTTCCGGACCCAAGGCAGGAGAGCTGGGCCTTCCTACCCCTGGTCCCAGCAATCATTGACAGTGGGCTCTGGACCACCCTGGGGCAGGGCAGGCAAAGGGAACCCTTAGGCACCTCCGCTCTCCACATGTGCAGGCAGAGCGGCTCCAGCAGCCGAGACCAGGCCTGCAGGGAAGAATCCCAGGCATAGTCCTCTGAGATCAGGTCCACTGGAGCCACTGGGAGGGACGTGCAGCAACAGTAACAGGGACCCGAGGTAGAACTGCCAGATCCAGCAAGTATAAATAAAGGATGACCAGCTAACATTCGAATTTCAAATAAACAATCCATCTTCTTTTCTGGCATAAGTATATCCCCATGCAGTATTTAGGATATACTTACACTAAAAGTATTGTTTACCTGAAATTCAAATGTACCTGGCCATTCTGTGTTTTCTTGAATACCTCTAGTCCAAAGGGGACCATGTGGGCCTTTGTTGGCTCCAGGTGTGCCCTGGAGAGCCACAGGCATCACCACAGGCTGCCACTTGTAATATTTGGGGATGCTGGCCACTGTGTCCTGGCTAGGGACAGAAGTCTGGACTGAGAAGGTGGCGGGGACACCCGTACTAAATGTCTCGTTGACCCCTTAGGCACCTTTTCCATGTTAGATCAGAGCTGTGGGGCTCACCCAGAGCCACCCTACCCCCAACGACAAGGACAAAGTGATTGCCTGCGTACCCAGTCTGCGCACTGGGCCTCGGAGATGGAGACACTCGGGCCTTAGCCAGTCTGTCCCTTGGCCAGCCCGACCCTCTCATTAAGTATTTTTGCATCCTTTCGCCTGCCTTTAAATAATAAAAAGAGGACTCTGATTGTTCTGGAAGTTGTCCCAATGGCTGGCAGGTCCTGAAAATAGGTTGGGATTGATTGATTGTAGTTATAACCAGCAGGCCCCGCTGTGGGCGCCCCCGGCCCATGATAATATAAAATATACAAACAGCAGACAGGGAACAAAGCCAAGACTGTGGCTCTTTACTTTGATTTGTGATCAGCTTCTTTGAAATCCCCTGTATTTAGAAGACTTGGGGAATGAATACAGTCCAGCTTCAGAGCCCCCCTCTCCCAGGTCCGAGACCTCTAGAGCTGAAGAAAGAAATGCAAAGGGTATGTGATGCTTGAGACATTGGTGGGGGTTCCCAGGCCGATGGGAGGGAGGGCAGCGGGCAGCTAATGGCTTTCAGGAAGGCAAGGTGTGGATCGAGAGAGATGACCACAGTCCAGCAAATCTCACTCGGGATCATTTTCTCAGACGGATGAAGACACAGAAGGGATACAAAATGCCTCTTGATGGAAAACCAGGGTCCCTGATGGAATTGCTGAGCCACCGAATTACCCAGCCCCGAGGACCTACCGGGCTTCTTAAAATGCAAGAGAACATATTTTTCTGATTATTTTAAAAGGGGGAGAGGAGAAAATGCCTCCTGAAGGACTCTAAATGCTCTTTAAGTCTTGAGATATTTCAAAAAGGTATTTCCATGTAGAAACTTCAAGGCATTTCATTTCAAAAGTACAACTACTTGAAAATCACAGGATGTAGCAGGATAATTAGAAAGGGCTAGAAATCATTGTCTTAGGCTGGGTTCCCCCCAGAAGCAGAGCCGGAGACAAGAATTTGCGTGTAAATCTGTTGTATGAGGGACTAACTGGGGAAGCACTATGGGGAGGTGGGGAATCCCAATAGGAAAGGACAGACCGGCCCACGGAGCATGCACTAGGAGTGGCGGCACTCAGATGTCACAGAGGAAGTCAAGCATGACTTGACCCCACTGCCCCACGCTGGGGAAAGGAGACAATTCTCCACAAACTATCAACAGTGAAGGATTTGGTCCATGGTTTTTTGTTCTGTTTCGTTTTTTTAATTTCCAAACTATCATGGATCTATACTGTTTTATCCCTGCTCATCTCAGTAGACAATAAAAATGAATTACTAGAAAAAATTTTAAAAAACAAAAACGTGCAAAATACAAGCCCACTTTTTTTTTTTTTTCATCATTAGGGGCAAGAGACCTATAACTACTCACAAAATTCCTACAGAAATTCCTAAATGCTTATTCCCGATTCCCATACTTATCACAAACCAGCAATGAACAGCTCCCAGACTGGCATGAGTTCGAGGACCACACTCAGTTTGCCCATCCGAGAGGTGAGGGAGCTGGGGTATTTATCGACAAATGCACGGGGTGAGGCTTGCGTCCAGGGAAAGCAAGCAGGGGAGGGAGCTTGGCACCACGTCTCTCTTGCTGTGTGTGGGGGTGCAGCAGAAGCCCTTGGACCAAGAGACGCAGAGGAGGCTGGCATCTGGAAGTGCAAGGGGTGTGCCCTAATGGGGTAAGGACCAAATGGGGCTGGGGACAGGGCAGCCACAGTCTTCTGTATTCATGCCCTAGGATGGGACCACTAAAGTCATTGCCCCCCCCTCATCGCCCAGCTTCTCCTGCAGGAGCTGGGGAAATTGGTCCCTAAGCCAGTGATTGTCCCACGGCGGCACTCAGATGTCACAGAGGAACGTTGCAGCCAGGACCAGGGGAGGGGAGAGGGCTCTCTCCGCTTGCCTGTCTCCTGCCCATGCTGGCATCCTCCTAGACCTCTGCTTGCCCTGTCCCTGACACCACGGGGACGACTGCCAACTGGGGCACAGGCGGTGTCACCCACCGCACGGCCAACTCCCACAAGGGTGAGGCTGGTTAAACTCTCATCCGCCCATTAATTGCCTGGGGAGTGGAGGAAAGGTCTGTGGATTTAGCGCAAAGCCGGGGCCAGACCACAGATCTCCTGGCTTGAACCCACCATGTGACCCTCTGAAGCTCTGTTTCCTCATCTGTAAAATGGAAATGTTAACCTGTGCCCTACTTACCTCCCAGGGATGTTATGAGGATCAAGTGAGATAAAGAAGCGAGTGAAGTTTCAGAAAAGTTTCAAGTCCTCTGGAGCCGGCAACCCAAAGAGACACACGTTATCCAGCCTCCTCAGCTCTCAGAGCCCAGACCCCAGCTCCACAGTGACTTGAAAAGGTCCGATTCCACTTGATGCAGGACCTCGGTTTGAATCCCAGATCAAAAGACGAATGTTATAAAGCATATGACTGGGGGCAATGGGCACTATTTGCACGAGGCCCGAATGGAAATAGTTGTGCAAGAGTCCGATTTCAGAATCTCTGTATCATACCAATGCCAAATTTCCTGGACTTGATCATTATACTGTGGTTACATAAGAGAATGGCTGTGTTCCTAAGAGGGACATCCAGAAGTATTTAGGATTAAAATATCATCACGTCTGCAAGTTATGCTCAAATGGTTCTACCCTAGCAATAATACCACCAATAATAGTAGCAGACAAGGAGTGATACCATGTGTATGTGTGCACACATTCACATGCACACGCACACACACAGGGAAGAGAAAATGGGATAAGAAGGTAAGAATCATTGAACCTCAATGACTTGTCCATAGGAGAATTCATGCTACTGTTTTTGTCACTTTACTGTAAGCTTGATTTTTTTTTCAAATCAGAAGATTTTAAATAAATAAGAAATAAATTGGTCACTTCCTTCCTCAAAAAAAGTCTTGGAGCCTCTGAGCCACTCTAGACTTTGTACTAACACTGGAAACATCCTGGTCCCTTGTTAGTAGCTTATTGACTCCTATTCCACACAGTTTCCTAATAAAACTTGGTTGTTTGATTTCTCAGCCCAGGATAGAATTAGAGTTGGAAAGCCTTCAAATTAGAAAAGGAGAGGGTGGGACCTGTCAGAGACCTTACAGCCGTTAGCAATGGAGCACAAATTCACTCATATCTGGGGTGATCTCTTTTCTCTACTCCATGCTGAGTCTATCCTAAAGGTTGAGGGGTTTGGCATCTTTGTTCAGGAGGAGAAAGAAACACAGCTGTCAAAAACACTTGGAAACTCGTCATTGCTACTCAAAGAAATCACGGTGGTGGATTTTGTTGGGTGCTTCTCCAACACCTCTTTCCCACTTCTTTCTTCCTGTCAAAGCCTATCTGCCTGAAAAGACTAAGACTGGCAGATACTCACTTTCCCAGGCTCCCTTGTGGCTGGGTCATGGCCATATCACCCTGGGCAACTTGAGGAGGAGGTTTCTGCATAGCTTCTGGGAAAGGAGATACTCCCTGATTGAAAAGGATATGTGATAAGGAACTCCTCTTTACGCCCCACCTCAGACATGGTAGGATAAGGGTCTGATGGCTGGAACTGGGGCAGCCATTTTGTAATCATGGAGACAAGCTGAAGATTAAAAAGCAGTATTCTGATGGTAAAGAAGGATAGGAAGAGTTTCAGTTTTTAATGACCTGTCTAAAATGTTGAATTAACCAACCCTACAACCACAGTTCATTAGATTTTCTCATTACTTAAACCACATTTCATTTGCAAACCTATTACTTGTAGCCAAGAAGATTCTTATATCTTGCTGGGGAAACACCTGTTTTGTGGAAATATCTATTTCTGAAGAGCCTTCCATTCTCTATAACATGTTATCATAGGGAGGAAGGTTGGGAAGGTCTGAACAAAATGTGAGAGGAGAGTGCTTCTTGAAAAACTGTTTGGGGGGAAGTAAATATGACTTGCGGTGATCTTAGGAGCATGTCAGCCCAACAGGGATTCTGAAACTGTCAATATTGTTTATAGGACCTCCTTGCCCAAACCAACTGCATCATGATAACGAAGAAAGGTTGTTAAAAATTGAGATGCGAGACGCCTGGGTGGCTCGGTGGGTGTTAACTGTCTGCCTTTGGCTCAAATCATGACCCCAGGATCCTGGGATCGAACCCCATGTTGGGCTCCCTGCTCAGTGGGAAGTATGCTTCTCCCACTCTCCCTCCTTCTCGTAAATAAACTCTTTTTTAAAAAAAATCCAGATGCCTTCATTTCTTCGGAATCAGAACCCTGAAGTCCACAAGCCTTTCATTCTCCCCAGTGACTTCATGAGTTTCAGAAAGTTCCTGATGACTTTACGTCATGCAGCTTCTGGTCTGTTCCATCTGATTGGTTCTCTCCATGCTTCCTTATCCCTTAAGCCAGCTCCCCCTCAGATGCAAATAGATTCTCCTCCTCTTCTTTTGAAGAGCAGCTTGCCTAGCCCAATTCAGCTTCTACCCCAAAAGTGCCTTCTGGAGGCACTCCCACACAAATACAGTCTGCTCCCTAAGAAACATGTTAATGTTTATGTTTATGTAATGTTAATTTATGCATCTTATTGTATTAGCAAAAATCAGCTGCAATTGTCAAATATGGCTTCTAAGGCAGGAAGGCTCCAAATGTTGCAGAAAATAAGGGAAGAGCATGCTCAAAGAAATTCCCCTGAGGTGTCCTGGGAGTTATTCTTATTTCTCTCTTGTGGGTGAGATTTGGCCCGTGGTTCTACTGTGTTTTCCAAATCAATGACTTTTGGTGTCTCCTAGCCAACCACGGGAGGGAGTTCATCAGGAGCCAAGCAAGGCCTGCTTCGGGGCATGGGAGAGTGAAGCAGGGCTAAATGCGGACAAGACCCGTGGAGAAAAGGGCATCCAGCCTCCCCCCAGGGACAGGGGCTTTGCCGTAACACATCCCTAGTGCTGACTGTCCAGTTCCCGCTTGCCTTCCTCCATGATAGGGCCCCAAAGCTTCAAAACGACAATTCCCAGGATCCTCTACAGTCAGGATCAGGCACGTGATCTGGGTACCACCAATCCATCACACTCCATGAGGCTGGGCTGCGGATGTGAGTGATGCGAGACGGTCAGACCCATGCAAGGACATTAGATCTTCTGGCAAGAAATGTGGCACAGGCTTATGTTTTGGGACAGCCGAGGCAGAGCTGCTGGCACCCGATGCCGAGGGTCAAGGGGGCTGAGCTGCAGGCCCAAGGGTCAGGGAGAGTTCAACTAAAGCATAGGCTCACTGAGGATGGGTGTTTCCTGCTAAGTTGTCTGGGCTGACTTGCCCTGGGGCAGAAGCATCTAAAGCCAGGTCTTGGCCCTCCTAGGGGTTCATTAGCTACCTATGACCTTTTGATAAATCACTTTCTCCTTTAACAATTCAGAGTGGACCCTGTTGTTTGCAAGTGAGAACCTTGAGCTATTGCGGAGACAATTCCAATATTCCCCCAAGCGAAAAAGAGAGAAAACTAATGTCTTTTTCAAATGCGAGAATGAAAAGATACAACATGGCAAGGAGCCCAGAAAGCACCCTTTCACCCATCGCCCATCCATTACCTTCCAAAGGTAACCACTGTTATAATTCGTATGCACCACAGATTAGTTTTGCTGGTTTTTGAACTTCATAGAAGTGGAATAAATCATTCTATACTTCTGTGTCTGACTTCCTTGCTTAGCCTTTTTTCCAGTGAGATTAATCCATGGTCCTCTTTTTCAGTGCCGTGTAGTGTTCTGGTTTATTTCTCTATCTTCATATTGATGGACATCCGGGTTGTTTCCATTTGGGAGCAACCCTTACAAGCAATGCTTCTCTGTGAACCCTCTGAGCTCACCTCCAAGTGGACTTGCTGGGTTATGGGCTTAGGGTTCACTTTAACAGATATCGTGAAACAGGCCTCCTTCCAAAGGGGGATCGAACCAATTTACATTCCCACCAGCAGTAAATAGGGCAAAAGACCTTTGCAAATGTCTTTGTCTAATTTTTAAAAATAGCCACAAAGGGTAAGGAAGTCCCCATGTACCAGGACCCATCATAGTGCAGGCAATATTATCAAAGTTCAAGGGGAAGGTCCCAAAGAAGCCTATCTCCAGCATTCTATGACAGACAATCTACATTGGACAAGATCATCTGAGATGGGAAAATCTCAGACTTCCAGCACCCGGACTCATGAGACAGGCAAGGTACAGCTGCATAGAGAGAACAGAGCCCTACCATAAAGACTATAATCCTAAAAGGTCAAGTCTAAGGATGATCCTGTCAAGATAGAATATGAAGGGATCCTTTTCCACTCTTTCCTTTTTATCCCACCAACTCCAGTTAGCATTCTTGCTCCCTCCATCATGACTCCGCATCTACCCCATCCAATCAGTCCCCTGCTAGAAAGGAAAATCCCTGGGCATTCATTTGGGAGAGTAGATGCTGAAGTTGTACAAACCTGGGTTTGAATTCCGACCCTTCCCAGAGTGCCTGCGTGCAAAATGTAGGAATTGGCAGTCACTTGACCTGAGAGTGAGGGTCTTGTTACATGTCGCGCTTTGTGCCGGACTTGCCTCGCGCTAGTCCAGCCCTAATCTTTACCATTACTAATTGAATATCTTGGGCAAGTTGCTGAAGTTCTCATTTTAAGCCATAGTTTCGTCATCTGCAAAATGGGAATCATATTAATAACTACTTAAGAGGGTAGTAAATGCTCAGTAAAGTTTAGTTGAGGCTGTAATTAAACCTGAGCCAGATTCGTTTTGCTAACAGCATGATTATTGGAAATTGTGCAGACCCTGAGCCAAAATGACTGAAACCCCGACCTCTTCCCCTTCCTCCACTTCTGTTTCACCAAGTCCCAGGATGATCCCTTTCCTCACCATTCCCTGGACAACTCAGTTTGAGACCAAATAATAATTTTGACCTTGGATAGCTTTGGTTATGATGGACACAGTGCAGTCTACCTTCCCAACTTGGAATCTCACCCCTAACAATCTCAAGGTCAGGCTCACAGTTTGCTTGGGGTAGCTGGTCTACCAGCCTTGGGTGGAGATGAGGGTCAAGGAAATCAATAAGATAGTCCCAAAAATCCTATTCACCTGTAAAGGCAGACGGAGATCCACAGAGATGTATGAATGAAATGATTCGAGCTTTGGAGACACATTGCAGAATAGACTAGTGTTTTCTCCCCAGACAGAATAAAACCCTAAGCCCCCACATCCTCTTCAAAAGTGAAGTCTCATTCATTTCCTCTACAGCACACCACCAAGGTGTGGTTGGATTGGTTCATCATGTTCTGATCATTTTTGTCCCCTTTCCCAGCCCCGAGGGTAGAGGAGACAGGGCAATGTATTTTACACAATCTTGGAGATTGATCTCTCTCTCTCTCTGTCTCTCTCTCTCTCTCCATCACGTTCTCGTGGAATTAATGTGGTATCAGCAAAATGAGCAATGTGATCTAGAACTTTTTTCACTTTTTAGTATGGAGATTTTGAAGCATACAGAAAGAGATAGAATTAAATAATAACTCCCCACATACCCATCACACAACTCCAATAATCATCTACTCATGATCAATCATCTTTCACCCACTTCCCCTATCCCTATGTTATTTTAAAGCAAGTCCCAGACATCATATCATTTCATCCATCAATATTTCAGCACCCATCACTAAGGATAAGGACCCTCTGTTTAACATGGCCATATTCCATTATCACATCCTAAAATTAACAAAAATTCCCTAATGCCATCAGAGATCCCTGATAGTCTCAAAAATGTCATAAAAATAACCATGACACACAGTTTGTTGGTTCTGAATGCAGATTCAAATAGGTTTGGGACTTTTCATTTGTCTTTACTTCTATTCCTTTCTTCTCTCATGGCCACCTCTCTGGGGATGATTACATCATAGTTCTAAAATTCCTGCCCCAAATGTGCACATGGCTCACTTTGCTGATACCACATAAATTCCATGAATACATGATGGAAGAATCGGGAGGGGCTTAGCACACACTCCTAATTGTAGCCCATCAGACAGCTATGTGCTGGGGCTCAAATTGTCGACACATCATAAATTCACAGAATTCTCAGCAGGGGGTGGGGGGCTGGGACCCTTTTGATTGCAACCTCTCAGGGAACATTGTGTTCCCGGGTTCTCTCTGCTTTGCTAATTCAGCATCCACCCTGCCAGCACAGGGAGGGCTGGGGGACAGATTTGTTTCCAGTATGGACTCTCTCTGCCTCCAAAGTGGTTTTCTGGCTCCATCAACCCCCACAAAGTCCCCAACCACCCCCAGGCACCCCTGCTCTACCAGCCCAATCATCAGCCCTTCATAAACATGGTAGACTGTTCCAACATGGTCCGCCAACGCCACCAAAGTGGCCTTGAGGGCTCAGACAACCACCTTAATGGGAGATGTGTCGAGGGAGGTCCAAGGCAGGTCAGGGAGAGTAAGAGGGGCCTCTGAAGGTGCAGTCCCCCCAATCCAAGAAGGGACTCTCACCCCAGCAAAGACTCCCTCCCACCTGCCTTCCCACACCCAAAACTCATTGCCATGGCACCTGCACTTTGTGCAATCACATTTCAGCCAACCGGCCTGTTTCCGGATTTGGGAGTCCCCCGGCCGAAACACACACAGTCAGCCAAAGCCTAGCCTCTCAAAGCACAGTGCAGGGACCAGCAGCACTGGCATGCTCATCAGAAAGGCGGAAGCTCAGGCCCCATCCCACCTTGAGCCCATTGAGTCAGAATCTGCGTGGTAAGCTCTCCATGCATGGGTCAGAGTTTGAGAAGCACGGGAGCAGGAACAAGTGTCCAAGGACAGGGTAGGCCGGGGGCTCGAAGGCTGGGATCATTTTCCTCTGTGTCCATGCAATACGCAGACGCTTCCTGCAAGGGCCACCCTTCTTAAAAAAAAAAAAAAAAAAAGGGAAGCTGGAGCCCAAGAGAACTGGCAACATTGTTATCAGGACTAATGGGTCTCACAATGGAAAATGAGGTTTTTCTCTGCTCGCGCCCAAGGGCACCGTCCCTGGCCCCCTCTCCTGATGCCCACCGTTGCCCTCAGAGATCTCTGTTCGGGGAGAACTTGCTTTTAAATGAGAGTCAATGGAGCAGGTCGCGAAGCTGTCAGACGCAGAATTTCTGGTGCTCGTGACTGTTGTAATTAAAATCATCCGAGTTGACTAAATTGGCCGAAAAGGAACCAGGCCCACATGACTGCCGTTCAAAGGGGAGCAAAATAGCTCCTAATTTGTTAATTAAAAATATGAATGCACTCCACACGGAATGGCTGTGCGTTAAATTCTATTTAGATTCCATTAGAAAACAAATAAGCTCTGCGCCCTGATTAGAGGGACCCGGTTCCCCCAAATCTGGGTGGATTTGGCCGGGCTTTTTTCAGAAAACAAATTTAGAGCTCGCAAAGACCTTGCAGAGAAGTCAAATTCCTGGGGAGACTTCTCTGGTAAATCAATCTGGTAATTAGAAAAACACGCCGATAGATTGGATCTGCTCTCTATTTCTTCATCATACTGATGAGGCTGGTTCAAAGAATGGATATTTCCAAAGAGCTGGGCGAGGCATTTCCTGCCAGCTCCAAAATGCACCTGAGATGCAGACATGGGGAGGGGGGTGGGAACTGACGGATTGGAGGCAGGAGAAAAAGACAGGGGGGACAGGCCAGATGAAGCCGGGTCGGGGAATGTGGAAGCCACGCCTGGATCCTGCTTGGCCTGCTCTTCTCTGGCCCAGGTTTCCAATTCACTAAGCATCTGTGGGGTGGACAGCTGAAAATAAAAAATTAAGAAAAAAAAAAAACTGAGATGCACAGTCCCTGACGGCCCTGCCAGTGTTGCGGTCCTGTAGCTCCTTGGTCCCCGAGGGTCCCCGAGGCTGCCTCTCTCCAAGCCTCCACCACCGAGCAGGGATTCTTCATTCTCCAGCCTGGCCCACCGGGGACCCAGGGCTCCGAGGCAGTTTGGGGATCGCTGAGAGCCTGAGGCCAAATTTGAAAGGCTCTCTCCAGAGGAGCAGGGCAAGCCTCCTCCGCCTCCCAGGTCTTTGTGATTTCCCGACGCCCAAGGCTTTCTCTGGTGGTCAGCAGAGCCCCGCCAGCACGTTCTCTTCTCCATCACCAGTCCTCCTCCTCCTTCCATCACTGGGATCTGTAGTTCACGTGTCTTGGTGAGGCAGGAAGACCACGTGGGGGGTCGGACCAACCGTGGCCATCAGGGCAGAGCAGAGGCGGTGACCTGGCACACTGACCATGCTGCGTCTGTCCCCTGGGCTTGCCGCAGCCCACAGAGGGCAGTTATGATGGCACAGCTCACCAAGCTCTCCAGGGAGAAAGTGCATGGGGCCTTCGATCTCCCTCCCTGCCCCTGGATGGGGGCCAATCGTGCCGTCTGGGGAGGGGGCAGCGTCTGTCTGCCACGGCCTCCCTGGTGGCAGGTCCGCGTCTGTGGGGAGCGTTTTTCTCCAGCAGCAGCGGCTCAGGGCTGTGTCAGGATGTATTTATTTTAGACTCGCTGGTGTTCTTTCAAGGTGTGGAAGCCGTGGCTTTGCCTTTATTAGAATGAATTACTTTTAACGCCGACTCCAACGGGTCATCAGAAAAAGCACTGTGGCTGTGTGTGCTCTTTTCCACCACCAGAGAAGCTCGGGAACCGAGAGGTCAAGGGCACACACTTGGAGTCAGGCCAATTGGGTTCAAACTGCAGCTTCACTGCTTACCGTCACCGTGACCCTGGGCGAGTACTTAATGTGGCAGATGCTGGCGGCGCCCCGCTTGTGTGCACTCAGCGCTCTGGATTCCCTTGCAAGCTGACAGCTTCTGGCTGCAAGAACCTGCGAGAAGCCTGGGGGCTTTCTCCGAATGCAGGAGCGAAAGCCGCTGTGGTTCCACAGGGCAGGACCAAGGTGCCAAGAAAGTGGAGACTCCCAGGAGCAGTCTTCAGCCAATGAGGCCGGGAGTCAGAGGACAAGACCCCCAGCTCCCCTGCCCTCAGGTGGGACAACTCTCAGCTGTGTTCTACACTGTCCCAGAGTTCCCTGGGAGGACTTGGTGGCGCTCAGCCACGGCAGCATCTGCCCATCGCCGCTGCTTCCTCCTGGTGCTCTCTGGAATCACGGCTTTTCACCAAACACTCACACTCTGATTTCAGCTCAGGGTCTGATTCAGGGGGAAAAACCCACCTTAAACTGTCTAACTTTGGGGTTTGTTTACCAGTAAAATTGAGGCAACATCAGTACCTTCCTCATGGAAATCGTAGTGAGGACGGAGTGGGACGTGCCATGCAGAGCACTTAGCGAAGTGCTGAGTGCATAGGAAGGGCTATGTAAGTTCGAGAAATTACTATTCTCATTCTCAGGGCCGAGCCCTCACAGTCCTCGCCAATGCAATTCACGCGGCTCGTTCATTCATTCATTTACACCTCACACACAAAACCCAAAAACGGATTGTGGATGACTTTGAAAATGTCATAGCGTCCAGCCCCTTCTTTTGGCTTGGCCTTTCGAAGGGTCATTTGTCTAGTCCAAATAATGAGATGGGAGGCCCCTGGATGTGACACGCTTTCCCTGTCACTCGCCAGCACCCCGAGACTGCACCTCCAGGCACCAGAAAACCACCCCCTCTCACTTCTTCCCTAGGAGACCAGAGAATCACCATTGCTGATCTTCAGTCAGCTGAGGTCATGCATGCAGCCGCAGACGTCAGGAGACTCCAGTGGGGCTGGAATGTCTAAGATGGACTCAGTCGTACTCACGCTGGTCATCACTGGCTGTTGGTAAGGTGACCTTGGCTCTTCTCCACATGCCCTCTCCAAACACTGGGTTGGGTTTTCTCACAGCATGACTACTGGTTACCAAATGAGAGCATTCAGCCTGATGCCAGCTAGTGTCCCTGTAACCATAGCAAGTCACGTGGATAAGCCCCCAGAGGCAGCGTGGCAAAAGACCACACAAGAGGTGAGTCCTGGTGGCTGTGGTTCACTGGGGCCACCAATGTGACAAACTACCGCAGAGGGCTCCAGCTTCGCAAGGCCTCCTTAATCAATCATGGATGCAGCCTCAGCCTCCCAGGATATATAATCGAAGTGATTAGGGATGTTCCATCGCCGTTTCCCCAGCTACCTTTACCCTGAAGGGGCTGACCCACTCAGCCACATACATTAGGAGAAAAAGCCCCTGAGTTAACTGGATCATTTAGGATTCCTTCAGTTGAAAGTCACAGAAACTCAGTGAATTTAGAATTTATTGGTTCACGCAGCTAAGAAGTCCAGAGGAATGTAGTTTCAGGCATGGCTTGATCTAGGCATTCAAATGACATCCTTAGTACTCATTCTCTCTGTCTGTGTCCATTTATAGGTTCTTCCCTCCTTTGTACTGACTTCATGTCTGGAAAGTTTCTCTGGCATGGTGGGAAGTTGCCCCACTGGCAACTCCAGGCTTATATCCTGCTACCTGAGAAACTAAGACTTTATTCAAAGTCTACCAATTTCAATTTTAATGTCACCCAAAGAAACCCTCACGGAAACATCCAGAATAATGTTTGACCACATACCTAGGCAACTGTGACCCAGCCAAGTGGACACCCGCAATGAAGCACCATGGTTGGTTTCTCAAACGACAACATGCTCTTACCAGATAAAGGGGAGGCAAGACCACAGACATCTGTGAGAGTTGCAAAATAAATAGGGGAGCTCAACAAAACCAATGGCCAGCCATCAGAGGAACGATCAGTTGGGCCTCCCCTCAACTTGCCCTCTCTCTTGCCGCATGTTTTTGACCATCTCGGTGTTTGGAAAGTCTCCTCACAGGGCAAGATAATGAGAGGCAAAGCTCAAGTCAGCAAATTTTCCTATTTGCTAATAACCCTAATACCAAGTTCTCTAAAGAGGAAGGTAAACAACTATTTGAAATAAAGAGTGCGCGATTGTTTTTGTTATAGTTATTATTATCAGCAGCAACATCTACTGATTTAGAGTGTGTTATCTAGTCATTTCTCAGACCAGCAATTATCAAGAATTAATTATTTCCAGGATGACACATGCCCTCTTTCTAATGATGGAGAAGAACAGAATGTATCCAAATGAAATGATGATTGTTAAGAAGTGGGGGAGATTTCCTGCTGACAGCAGTAAACCAGT